>NC_071998.2:18357874-18677696 GCF_028885655.2 Pongo abelii | reverse complement strand
AGGGGCCATGAGAATCACAACTTTTCAAGTATTTCAAAGGCCAAGGCATGGAAAAGCCTGTGTGAACTGATCAGAAGAGGGGTAGTTGGAGTGACAGGCAAGGTTGGCTGGGGTGGGGGCCCACGCCCATACTATTTTTAAAAGAGCAGCTGTTCCTCTTCCCCCACATCCTTCTCCCCCTCCTCCCCTTCCTTCTTAATATAATGGAGCATCTTAAGATCATACCTGACTTGAAGATTCCACAAATTTTAGAAAACATTAAAAACCACTGCTGTTTGATATCAACAGGGAGAGAATAATTTTAGTTCAAAATATTTGAAAATAAGAACTATTTAAGTGATCTAGAGACTATCAACAAGTATACACTATTTTTCTTCAACTAAACACAACATCGATTGTGAAAAATTTACTTGTAGTACAAATAATAGAGGAAGTAGCTGGCATGCAGAAGACCAACAGAGGGGAAGATGGCAGAGGTAGGGCAGGAGTGGGGTCAGCAGCCTGGTCAGTACAGCCAGGTGAGGAGGTGACGGAGGCCTCCCTGCTCAGGGAGCCCCAGCTGGAACGCAGCACAGGACCCCATTGGAAGCTCTGCCATGTGGTATGCAGGGCAAACCTTAAGAGTATAGGAGTCTGATGTAAGAGGTGATTAAGAAGTTAAAACCTATCCTGGCTAGGTGCGGTGGCTCACGCCTATAATCCCAGCACTTTGGGAGGCTGACGCGGGCGGATCACGAGGTCAGGAGATCGAGACCATCCTGGCTAACATGGTGAAACCCCGTCTTTACTAAAAATACAAAAAATTAGCCAGGTGTGGTGGCGGGCACCTGTAGTCCCAGCTACTTGGGAGGCCGAGGCACGAGAATGGCGTGAACCCGGCAGGCGGAGCTTGCAGTGAGCCGAGATCGTGCCACTGCACTCCAGCCTGGGCAACAGAGTGAGACTCTGTCTCAAAAAAACAAACAAGCAAACAAACAAACACCTATCCAAACATAAACATCCATTATTTGTGACTCTGTCATCCAAAGTGCCCACTGCTATTTTTTGCATAGCTTAAAATTTTGACTAAAAAAGATAACTTCATACCCCATATCTGTCCCTAAGTAGGATTTTTAGGTCTGGTATTTGAGTAACATATGTTTCTACTTTGTGAATTAGTGATACGGTTTGGCTGTGTCCCCACCCAAATCTCATCTTGAATTGTAGTTCTCATAATTCCCACCGTGTCATGGGAGGGAACCTGTGGGAGGTAATTGAATCATGCAGGCAGATCTTTCTCATGCTGTTCTCATGATAGTGAATAAGTCTCACGAGATCTGATGGTTTTATAAAGGGGAGTTTCCCTGCACAGGTTCTCTTGCGTGCTGCCATGTTAAGACGTGTCTTGTTTCTCCTTCACCTTCTGCTATCATTGTGAGGCCTCCCCAGCCATGTGGAACTGTGAATCCATTAAGCCTTTTTTCTTTATAAATTACCCAGTCTTGGGTATATCTTTATTAGCAGCATGAGAACAGACTAATACAATTCGATTTTTGTTTGTTTGTTTGTTAACAACAACAAAGAAAGGCTGATAGATGCTTACAGGCCTGTTTTCAGGATACTTAAAAGTGAATTTTCAGTATTTTCAGGTTTTCAAAACTTAATGTAAAGGGAACAGCAAAGGTCTTTAATTTTAACTCTGTAGAATGTCATTTTGTGTCTCCAAAGTTTTCTAATTTTATTGCTTTATAAAATTCAGGTTTTCAAAATAATCTCAGAGGAGCTAGTCTTCTAAGTTACTGACTTTGGGAATGAAATAGTAAATAGCCTTTATTTGTAGCCCTATTTGAAAATAATTTAAAAGTGCTTTCTTAAAACCCTTATCTGCAATGATTATTGTACACATCATGGCTGAAGTTTAAGTGTGGCTCACACATACATGCTTAGTTGAGCATGTTTACAAGTAACTTTGGGGTACAATTTGGAGGTCTTTTTAAAAATGTGGGATCTTAGAGACCAAGTTAGGCACCAATGTAACTCTTGGGACTTTAAGGTTAAAACAAAACAGCCTATAACAGTAAAAACAATAGTTTTGTACTCTGGGAGCTACATGCACAAAGCAGGCAACATGGATCATCTCTGAAAAGAGGCAGCCTCACGATATATACCTCAGAACAGAAACACTGCAAATGGATCATATTTTGTGAGTAATTAACAAGATATCAAAATAATGTCATACAAGTGAAGAAAATCACACTTGCATCACAGCTGAGCTGACAGCTCTTGTCACTCACAGTGTGGGCCCATGGGACATTTCCCCTTAACCCAGAGAGAGCTGAGCTCCCTGGCTAGTTAGCTGAGCAACTTGGGATTATATTAAGTGAGCAAATGGCCAGAAACCTTCCCAACTACCCTCCCCACGACTACAGAGTGGGGTTCTGGGGCTGGTGTTGAGATGTAAATGCAGTCCCAGCTGCGTGCGAAGAATTCGAATCTCAAGGTCAAGAGTGAGAGGTACTTGACAAATTCTTACACTTCATATACACCTCATCTTTGAATTAATTCATTTTTCCTACAAATCAACAGAATGTTCACAGGGGGAAATTATTCCGTGCTGAATAAATAAAGTCCATATGAATGAACTTTTCATTTAGTAGTAATTACGTTTTTTTAGTACGTCACTATGAGTTATAAATTAAAACCTGTTTAGCCAGAGAGGATAATTTTACAGTTAATGTTTAAAACAGAATTGACTAACTGAATTTACTCCATGAAGAAGGCAGGTTTTGAAAGTTCTACCAGATGTAGATATAACTTTGTTTTTTTTTTTGAGAAGAGTCTGGCTCTGCTGCCCAGGCTGGAGTGCAGTGGCACGATCTCGGTTCACTGCAAGCTCCGCCTCCCAGGTTCACGCCATTCTCCTGCCTCAGCCTCCTGAGCAGCTGGAACTACAGGCTCCCACCACCACGCCTGGCTAATTTTTTGCATTTTTAGTAGAGTCGGGGTTTCACCGTGTTAGCCAGGATGGTCTCGATCTCCTGACCTCGTGATCCGCCCGCCTCGGCCTCCCAAAGTGCTGGGATTACGGGCGTGAGCCACTGCGCCGGGCCAGATTACCACTTTTTAATTTTTAAATCTGTAGCACTTATTTATTCACTGAAAGTAAATACCAAATGTACTAGGGCAAATTGTATGTAGAAATATTATTTTTCCAGGTGTGACCCTATGATTCTCAGCCAAAATCTTTGTAAAATTATGGCACAACTAGCATAACTGTGGTTGTAATACTTATTTGAATTAAATGTTTTTCTTGTCTAACCTCCATATTTCATTGAGTATGTCCTTCTGCACACATCTTCATCCATCTTTATGATTCAAAATTTTCTAGAAGAAATTACTTTTTATTTTCTCTGCAGAACATGTGGGGTTGGATGGCTGATGAATAGTAACCTGGCAAATTCCTCTGCCTGGAAAAATATCATCCAACTGATGGGTGTGTGGTTGCGAAAGCGAGCTTGATAACTATTAGCTGAGCAACTTGGGATCATATTAAGGTAAAATTCATAAGGTGTATGTCTTCTAATAAAATACTATCATTTAAAAAATGCTATTTATTCCATTAGAGATGCAGTTTTGTTTTTTTTTTTTTGAGACGGAGTCTCGCTCTGTCGCCCAGGCTGGAGTGCAGTGGCGCGATCTCTGCTCACTGCAAGCTCCACCTCCCGGGTTCACGCCATTCTCCTGCCTCAGCCTCCCCAGTAGCTGGGACTACAGGTGCCCGCCACCACGCCTGGCTAATTTTTTTTTTTTTTGTATTTTTAGTAGAGACAGGGTTTCACCATGTTAGCCAGGATGAAGTCGATCTCCTGATCTCATCATCCGCCCGCCTCGGCCCCATTACAGGCGTGAGCCACGGCGCCCGCCCAAGATGAAGTTTTCTAATCCTCATAGTAATTACGACTCCCTCTCGAAAGATAACAACAACAACAAAACAGAAGGGAAAGCTTTTTTCCAGCTGTCTACATTTGCCTTCTTCAACTTTGAAAACAGGCAAGCTAAAGTGACCTAGGATGGCCCTTACCTGTCTGTGATGCCGCAGGAGTCTATCTGGAGGTCCCTGAAACTCCCCAGCGCCCCCTGCTGTACTGAGATGGGATCCACCGCTTTGTCACCAACGGTGATGAGCCTCAGGCAGCCCTGAAACCCTCCCAGGGGGCTTTTACATCCAGAGCCAGAGCTGTTGTCCAGGCAGCCTGAATATGAAGACAAAAATAGGACAAAAGCAATAACTATGACAAAACTATTCCACAGTATTTACTATATGAAGACTGCTGCTCCCGCTTGTTTATGGACATCGGTATGATGCGATGAGCTTCACCATTCATTAGAGAGGTGAGAAGGGGCAAGGTTAGAACTGATCAAATTTAAGATAATACCTGGAATTCAGAATAAGAAATTATCAGGGAAAATTCAGATCTGAAATTCCTATAACAGGAATTATTTCCCAACCAAGTGAAAAGAGGTTTGGCTTCTTTTGTGAAATCTCATCTAAGAAATAATCATGCATTTTAGCATCATGTATTATTAAGTGAAAAAAATTAAAGTGGAGGTTAAATTCAAATAAATGAAATCATAGCCCAAATTTTATTTAGGATATGCTGTGAAGTGTGAAAAATGCTACCTGAAAATATAATTGTGTACGACCATTTACCTAAAATATGTTAAATATCTACCCTATAGGTGTTTTTGTGTGTTGCGATGTATGTGCATTTGGGAGTATTTAAAAACGTATTTTTTTATACTGACTGGGTGGAAATACCTAGATTTGCTTTTCTAGTAATACTTTCTTTGGTATTAGGTGCTTTAGTCAAATATATAACTAAAGATTAAATTCTAATGTTAACAACAACACAAAAAGTAACAGGACCTAACACACTGTTAGGGTACATAAGGATAAAAATTTGCAGTCCAGAATGTTCTATGAACAGAAAGAGATAAAATAGACATTTGATTACTTCCAATATTAGAAGTTAAATATTAAAAGTTTCACCACAACCGTCAGCTAATTTCACCTAAATTATAAATGGCAATGCTTACGACATCATTTCCCTTTACTATGTGGGCTTGTTTCGTGAAACAAGAACAGTACTTATAAGAAGTAGTGGTGAGTGCCTGACTTTGACATAAGCAGTATTACTCCACACCAGTCCAAGCATATAGGAAAGTAGTGTCTTGAACTTACTCCCACCCTCTGAGTTACAATATATAACCTAATAATGGAACTCTAATTCAAAGTTTGAAAAGTAAGGAAAAGGATGAAAGTACATACTCTAGTTAAAGAAAACACAATAATTGTAAAATCTTTTTATTTAAAGACAACTGTTTGTAGAAAGAGTCATATTAATTCAGAATAAAATTATAAGGCATTTGTCTAAGTCAGGAGTCTGCAAAGGTTTTCTGTAAAACGCAGATAGTAAACACTTTTGGTTTTGTGGGTCACACCTGGTCTCTGTTGCACGTCTTTCTTGTTATAACCCTTTAAAAATACAAAGCAGGGCTGGGCGCGGTGGCTCACGCCTGTAAACCCAGCACTTTGGGAGGCCAAGGCGGGCGGATCATGAGGTCGGGAAATCAAGACCATCCTGGCTAATACGGTAAAACCCCGTCTCTACTAAAAATACAAAAAAAAATTAGCTGGGCGTGGTGGCGGGTGCCTGTAGTCCCAGCTACTCGGGAAGCTGAGGCAGGAGAATGGCGTGAACCCAGCAGGCGGAGCTTGCAGTGAGTTGAGATGGCGCCACTGCACTCCAGCCTGGCCAACAGAGCGAGACTTCATCTCAAATAAAAAAAAATAAAAATAAAAATACAAAGCAATTATTCATTTGGGCTTATATAATATGCCATGGACCGTGATTTGTCTACCTCTGATCTAAATGAATACTTAATTTTAACATACAAATATGAAAGAAGCACCTCATTTCATAATGGTGTAATGCCAGTGACAAGAGAAATTGAATTAATAATTAATTTAATTGTATATTATGGAATTACATAGCTTTTGAAAAATTTTACCCTTTGCCTTATTTTAAAAAAGAAGCCTGCTTATATTGATTCTGTATTGTTTCTTTCAAACTTGTGAGATATAATTTCTTATTTTCTTTTCCCAATCATTCAAATATTAGGTATTAAACCTAATATTAGGTATTAAATCTAATATTTGGCATGACACTTTGAGTTCATGCAAATACCCTTTTCTCCAAAGATTATAGTAAATATACATCAATATTTATCACTAGAGGATTGAGTTTTCTTTACAGTGTTCATTAAAATGAAAAAAATGAAGTATAGAATTTGTACTTATGTGTTTTTCATTGATCTCTCTTTGACCTTGTATTGTTAATCACTAGCCCAATTTCAAAAAACAGTCAATGAAGATTCCTTACTGGAATCAATGAAGCACCTCTCAATGCCTGTCCTCTTATTTCCTCCCTAAAAGTTCCATAAAAATTAAATGTTGTGTTTAGATTTCTGTTTTAATAACTGAAGCTTTATCTCTTTAACTTTAATATTTTCTGCTTTAGATTCCTAAAGTAAAAGCCTCCCTCATATTTAAGGCTTCTTTTTAGCTTATCAAAACTTTATACATAATCTCACAGACACTTGGAAGTTTAACATTTAACACCATATTTGTTTAAAAGTTTGAAGACTAAAATCTTTTATATTTTTTATTTATAAAAGAAATATACGTTTAAATGGTACAGCAGAACCTTCTGAAGAATGGAATAGAGAGTGAACTTTGTATAATTCTACTGCATCTCACTAATCATTAAGAAATAAACACCTTAAGTTAAGAATTAGGATTATTAATTCAATAAATATTTTCCAGTAATGAATTATAGGAATACCAACAGTTCTGCTAATCTTTCTTTCACCATGTGGTGTTTCCTGACACATAACTTAGGTTATCTTTTTTTTTTGAGACCTGAGTCTCGCGCTGTCACCCAGGCTGCAGTGCAGTGGTGTGATCTCTGCTCACTGCAAGCTCCACCACCCAGGTTCACAGCATTCTCCTGCCTCAGCCTCCCGAGTGGCTGGGACTACAGGCACGCACCACCACGCCCAGCTAATTTTTTTTTTTTTTGTATTTTTTTTCAGTAGAGACGGGGTTTCACCATGTTAGCCAGGATGATCTTGATCTCCTGACCTCGTGATCCACCTGCCTCGGCCTCCCAAAGTGCTGGGATTACAGGCGTAAGCCACAGCACCCAGCCAGGTTATTCTTAAAAGAAAATGAATTCAATAACTCTGTTAGAAAAAAAACTAAAATAAATCCAGGTGTCCCCCAAAAAGTTATGAAACTTTCAGGACAAATTCTAATCATAAAGTACTGCATGGATATGAAATCGAACAAATAAAGATATTAAGACCCATGAAAATTTTAGCCCGGTTATTTTCATTTGTGTAAGCATATGAGGTTGGCAAGAAAATTGTCACTGCGTGTTATTGCAGTGACAGGCTTCAATGCAGTGCTGCCACAAGTTCTCGGTCTAGCAACTTCCTATAAGAAGGATGTGAGGATTGGTGATACAACAGTCAATTTTATATTCTCAATATCATGGAAGGAGGCATGGCATTGAATAGCAGAAAGATTCCATAAAGGTAAGTTTAAAAGAATTTGACCTTCAGTCAATCTCTATTTCAGGCATGAATGAAAAAAAATGCAGGCTATATGCACAACCTGCAACCGTACAGAGTGCTGCTTGAAAAACACTTCAAAAAGATGAAATCACAGACCAGAAAAAAAAGAATGGACAAATGACAGTACAGAAGATAAGTCTGCATCTGCGAATTAGACTTTCTCTTTCTTTCTCTCTCTCTCTCTTTCTTTCTTGACAGAGTCTCACTCTGTTGCCAGGATGGAGTGCAGTGGCACGATCTCGGTTCACTGCAACCTTTGCCTCCCGGGTTCAAGCAATTCTCCTGCCTCAGCCTACCCAGTAGCTGGGACTACAGGCTGCCGCCACCATGCCCAGCTAATCTTTGTATTTTTAGTAGAGACAGGGTTGCACCTTGTTGGCCAGGCTGGTCTTGAACTACTAACCTCAGATGATACACCTGCCTCAGCCTCCCAAAGTGCTGGGATCACAGGCGAGAGCCACCACGTCTGGCCTAAACTTTCTATTAAAATAAATCTAGTGAGATCCAGAAATCCAGATCCACCAGTGATTTGTTCCAAGTCTCTCAAAGTTTCTTTGGTGCAAATAACATTTTCCATTTATCTGGCATCAGGAAATTGGTGGGTTTTTCTTCTTCTTCTTCATTTTTTCATATTAACCTGGCTACCCATGGGTAGAGTCAGCAGGGCAACATTAAACTGAAAAAAAAAAGATGTCCCCATACGATGGCCTGGGAGTGGAGACCAGTGACTCAAAAGCAGAAGGCAGGTTCCAAAACGTCAAACTTCTGCAGTCTCAGCTTCAGGTGAGGAAGGCAGCTCTCACTCAGGCAAAGAGCCAAAGTTAGAAACAGTGCAGCTCTTGCCCCAGTCATTGACCTAAAGCCAGGCGGCTCCTCAGATTACCTGCAAATTGGGGACACACCACGGCATGCAGCAGCTGGGCTGAAGGATCCTGCTCCCAGTGGGTTTTTGCAGGGGACGTTCTGATTCCTTTAGCTGACGAATATGATCCTATGTTTCTTTATGATTATGAGAAAGTAGTGAAGTGCCAAAGAGAGGAACGACAGACACAGCAGGAGCTAGAAATACGAAAGGAAATAGAAGAAAGGGAAAAGAGGCCTAAAGACAGGCAAGAAGTTAGGGGAGTTCTGATCAAGGCAACCAAATCCAGATTCTGACGAAGGGAAAGATTAGGAGCCAGAGAGGAGGAAAAGAAGTAGGGTGGAGCTGCCATTGCCCCTCCCACTTCTCCGGTAGAGAAAGACAAAGAGTCACCCCGAGATTTTCCTTATGAAGAGGATTCAAGACCTCAGTCACGGTCTTCCAAAGCAGCCATTCCTCCCCCAGTGAAGGAAGAACAGGACAGACTGAGATCTCCAAACCGGCCTAGCAGCTCCTTCCTCGCTAACGTGGTGGGAACAGTGGCGCACAACATCATGCAGAAGCGCGGCTTCCGGGAAGGCCAGGGCCTCGGGGAGCACCAGCAGGGGCTGCGCGCCGCCTTTCCGGTGGGGAAGACCAGCAAACCAGGCGGCAAGATCATCGTGGGTGACGCCGCAGAGAAAGATGCATTGAAGAATCAGGTACAAATCCACTGACTGAAATACTTGAGTCCTACTAAGGTGGTCCTACTAAGGAACATGGCTGGTGAAGGGGAGGTGGAAGACGACTTGGAAGCTGAAACCAGGGAAGAATGTGTGATGACGTATTTTTCAGTTGATATGGTTTCCTATGAGACATAGCATCATTAAGGATAAAATAAGTGAAACTGAAAAGAGTATAATCTAGTTTTCATAATGAGTTCATTTTGTTATGCTTCTTTTTCTTTTCCATTGTCAATTTATATTGGCTCAGAGAAAACAGGCTTGATGGATAAAGTCCACGGTATTTCCCAATTTTGCCATGAAAAATATGGCAAAGTTGGAAAATGTGTGACATGTGAAATTCCTAGTGCCCCTGATGATGAAGCAGTACAGACATTTTTAGAATTTGAGAGTTGAGTCAGCAATTAAAGCTGTTGTTCACTTGAATAGAAGATCTTTTGGTGGACAGGTGGCAAGAGGATGTTTTTACAGTTTGAACAAATTCAGGGTCTTGGATTTGGTGGAAGAAGTTTGATTTTAAGAACTAGAGAATGAGTCATCTCTGATGACCCTTAAATGACCAGCAGGCTGAGAAAAGAAGGAAAAAGGTCACAGCCTCCATGGCTGTTGGATACTGAGACTCTTGGAAAGACTTTCAAGGTATACGTTGATTGATCCCTTCTCATTTTGTGGTTTTTAAATATTGTATAAAAATCCAAATCCTTTTTAATAAATAAATAAAATGTGCAGCTGACTAGTTTCAATCACTGATAGATGTTATATTGTAGGAATGAAGTTACTGTCTGCAGCTGTACATATTCAGGCCATTCTAAATATATAATCTAGTTAGGAAGAAAATACTGTGCATTTTATCCATCAAGCCTGTTTTCTCCAGGCCAGTATAAAACAAATGGAGAGGAAAAAGAAACATAATGAAACGAACTCATTATTAAAACTGGATCACAGGATTAATTTTAATCTTTTCAGCTTCACTTATTTGACTCTTAGTGACGCTATGTGTCATAGGAAACCGTATGAACAGAAATATCCCAAGAAGTAAATTTGCTGAGAAAACAGAAAAGGGCTTCTTAGTCTCTTTCAGTACACTGCACAGCATTCAAGAAGAATTTGGGTCATGTGGTCTTTAAATTACTAAAATGAGTAATGAATACTAGCAGAACCAAAGGCTGTTTCTATGTGAAGAAATGATCTATTTGGGGTTTATATACATCAGTAAAATTTAACAACCAGCTTATGCTGTTAAACATGGTGGTTAGAGCTGGTGTTTCCCGAAGTTTACTATACAGATGGGTAAATAAAGTTACAAAAGCACACACAAGGAATGCAAAATTCACTGGAAAAACTAGGTATGTTAAGAATATTTTAAAAACTAAATTTTAGGCTGGGCATGGTGGCTCATGCCTGTAATCCTGGCACTTTGGGAGGCTGAGGTGGGTGGATCACCTCAGACCAGCCTGAACAACATGGCAAAACTCTACAAAATACGAAGAAAAACAATAACAACAAAAATTAGCCAGGTGTGGTGGTGCAGGCCTGTAGTCCCAGCTACTCCAGAGGCTGAGGTGGAAGAAGTGCTTGAGCTTGGAGAGGCAGAGGCTGCAGTGAGCTGTGATTGCTCCATTGCACTCCAGCCTGGGCAACAGAGTGACTCCCTGTGTAAAAAAAAAGCAAAACAACAAAACAAACACCCCTCCCCTAAATTTTATAAAGCAAATCTAAAAGCGAAAATGAAAATTGCCTAACAATAGCAAGATGGGACAGTAGAACTGATAAACTGTGGTATATTCATATAACAATATATACATTCTTTTGAAAAATTAGCAATATTTTTTAACTGTACATATATGATCTATTTCACGGTAAAAATGAATAAAATTATGATACGCATAAAAATAACTCAAAAGCATTTCTAACATTATTAGCATGTATATATTTATGGAAATGGGCTCTTGAATAACGGAACGTTATAAAATCTCACCTGTAGAATTTAAACCCTAAAGGTGATACTATATTTATACTTTGACAAATCATTTTCTGTAATCAACTTTATTTAGTATCACTTAAAAAACTGAATAGTACTTTCATTCTTATCCCTTTTAGTGCTTCCTAAATATTTTACTTTTGAAATGACAGGTCTTGGATATATTGGCTTATTTGTTTTTTGTTATAAAATCTGTCATCTATAGCAAATGTTTTAATATAATTTGAGGCACATATGCACACCTCGGAATATGAGGAAAGAAAACAATCAAACTTTGCAGATTGACATTGTCTGTTTTCATAGTTGCTCTGTGGAAAGTTTGCTCTGAATGACTGTCAGAGTTTAGAAAATGAGTTTTATAATTTCCATGCTGACAGCCAATTTTAGGGATGAATTTTACTTTTTTTTTTTTGAGACGGAGTCTCACTCTGTCACCCAGGCTGGAGTGCAGTGGTGCAGCCTCAGCTCACTGTACAAGCTCTGCCTCCCAGGTTCATGCCATTCTCCTGCCTCAGCCTCCTGAGAAGCTGGGACTACAGGCGCCCACCACCATGACCAGCTAATTTTTTTTTTTTTTTTTTTTTGTATTTTTAGTAGAGACGGGGTTTCACCATGTTAGCCAGGATGGTCTCGATCTCCTGACCTTGTGATCCACCCGCCTCAGCCTCCCAAAGTGCTGAGATTACAAGCGTGAGCCACTGCGCCCGGCCGAATTTTACTTTCATATTGTGCTGTCTCCAACATAATTTTAAAACGATTCTGGAAAAAAGATAGTAAAATGCAAAACTATACTAATACTCTCAGGAAGCACCTCAAGCATTGATTAGCAAATGTATCTTATTATTTACAGAGTTAAATGACATTTCTAATGACCAAGGATTTTCTGAGTAAACATCCCTGGGCAGAAGATTTATTGCACCCTTCTGTGACCTCCCCACTCTGACCGCCCTCTCTTAGGCTGCAGTGTCTCTTGGCTGTACTCAATCATTGACTGAGCTGGCAAATATTCTGTTTATTATTGTCTAGGAAAGGCTGATGCGCTCCCTGACTTAGTAAAATGTTTCACTGCATCATTACTGGGCAATAAAAATCAGTTGAAATAACCGACTGAGTAAAACTATTAGTCACTTTGGGCAAAGCATGGCCTTTCTTCATGCGGCAGTGGGAAATCAATAAGATGCTCCAGAGGAGCCAAGGCTCCGGGGACACCTGTATGGTGCAATAAAACCAGCACATAAAGCAGTGAAAAAGGTAATGGCACTCATTTAGCATTGTTACAATTCCGTTGGGCACAGTGATGAAGGGACGCTCCATAAAGGGTGGTCTATTTAAAATCGGCTCCTGAGTGTGATTTTTTATTTAGGCCTATCTGGAAGACATGCATTCCAGTCCTTAATTTGTAGTCTTTTTTCAACAACCCCATGAAACAAAAGGGATCCAGCATGATGATCCAGCATGGTGATACATAATGATACTGTTTTATTTACCTGGAATTTGGTAAGAGAGCAGATTTTAAATGTCTTCACTGCCCTCTGCCATCAACATGGTAACTATGTGTGGTGTGATGGATGTGTTGATTAACTTGACTGTAGTAATCAGAACACAGTGTATACCTATATCAAATCGTCACATAGTATACCTTGAATATATAGAATTTTTATTTGTCAAATAAATATTTTAATTTTTTAAAAAGGATTTATGGCACTGTAGCAGCAGTGGGTGGTAAGGCCTGGATCAGGCTCAGCCCCAGGTGGGAGTTGGGGTCAGGGAGGAACCCAGTAAGCAGCTCTGGCCTTGCAGGTGTAACACTCTAAGCCTCTGTCTTCCTGAGGCGTTGTTCCTGCGTGTTGTCCCAGCGTCTTCCCTCTCTGTGTGTCTCTGCACCTACATTTCCATTTTTCATAAGGACACTGGTCATATTGGATTGCAGCTCACCTTAATGACCTCATTTTAACTTGATTACCTCTGCAAAGATCCTATCTCCAAAAAGGTCACATTCTGGGTTCATATGAATTTGAGGGAAAACAATTCAATCCATAATATCATCTCTGAAATAAGGACAACTTTACTTATGCATATACAATTTGGGTTGTGGCTGCTGCATATCTATTTCAAATGGGTTATGGGCTCTTCTCATACTTTCAGGTCAAAGGGGACTTTGGAATCCATAGTGTATGTATGTATGCATGTATGATCATGGATCAGCCTTCCCATTTCTGCCACTGTGTCCCTATATGGTTCATGATCATGTATGTTACTTCACTCGAAGGCCATACACAATCCAAACAAAACAAAACACAGAAACTGTGTTGGCTATTTTGACTTTCTGTTGAAACTATTCTCTTTGGTCATATATATATTTAAAAAATATTTTATTATATATATTTAAAAAAATATATATATATATATATATATATATTTAAAAAAAAAATATATATATATATATATATTTTTTTTTTTTTCAAGTGATTCTCCTGCCTCAGCCTCCCAGGTAGCTGGGATTACAGGCACCCGCCATCATGCCCGGCTAAATTTTTTTTTTTTTTAATATTTTTGTAGATACAGGGTTTCACCATGTTAGCCAGGCTTGTCTTCAACTCCTGATCTCAGGTGATCCGCTGGCCTCAGCCTCCCAGAGTGCTGGGATTACAGGCGTGGGCCACCACACCTGGATATATATCTATATCTATCTATCTATCTATATATAGATAGATAGATAGATATCATCTTTTTCAGTATATTCTCAGGGTGTGTTTGAGGAAACTCTTTCTTTTTTTTTTTTTTTTTTTTTTGGCCATTGTCCAAGGGTTTAGAACTGAATGGGAATGTCTGTAAATGGATCTGATGGAGGTTGGAATGTGTATCAGCTTTTCATCATCACTGTAACAAATCACTAAAACATTCTCTGTATTATCTCTCACTTTAGAAGTGTGGGAGGGCTGGACTGATGACTCTGCTTATAGTCTTACAAGGACAAAATCAAGGTATTCTTGGGCTCCTTATGAAGGCCCTAGGGGAGAATGTGTGTCCAAGCACAGGTTAGAGCAGAATTCAACTTCTTGTAGTTGTAGGAGTGAGGTCCCAATTCGTCACTGGCTGGTAGTTGGGGCCTCTCAGCAATGTCAGGCTGCCTGCATTGCTCTTCATAGTGCCCAGTTCATTTTCTAAACCAGCAATGGTGCAGAAACATTCTCCTGCTTCTAGTTTCTCTGGCTTCCCCTCACCCACACCTCTCTTCTGTGTCTCTTCTGCCTCCAACCAGAGTTAAATCTCTTAGGTGCTCATGTGATTACACTGAGCCCACTGCATGAATCACGATCATCTCCTAAGGTCTGCAACCTTAATTACATCTGCAAAATCCCTTATGTGATGTAACATATTCACAGTTTCCAGGGCATCTTGGAGAGTCATTCTCATTCTTGCTGCCACAAAATATTCCTCATTCCTTCATGAAATGTTGTTTGCTTTCATATATTTGTCTCTAGAGAAGCATCAGGTATTTTCTCAACATCCCTTCATGTTAAAAACCCTCAACAAATGAGGCATTGGAGGAACATACTTCAACATAGTAAGAGCCACCTATGACACACCCACAGCCAGCATCATACTGAATGGGCAAAAGATGTGAAGCATTCCCCTTGAAAACTGGGACAAGACAGGGATACCCTCTCTCATTATTCCTACCCAACACAGTACTGGATGTCCTCGCCAGAGCAATCAGGCAAGAGAGAGAAATAAAAGGCATCTAAATAGGAGAAAAAGAGGTCAAACTGTCTCTGTTTGCAGATGATATGATTCTATACCTACAAAACCCCATCATCTCTGCCCAAAAGCTTCTCCATCTGATAATCTCAGCAAAGTTTCAGGATACAAAATTAATGTACAAAAATTAGTAGCATTCCTATATACCAACAACATGCAAGCTGAGAGCCAAATCAAGAATGCAATCCTATTCGCAATGACCACAAAAAGAATAAAATACCTAGGAATACAGCTAACCAGGGAGATGAATGATCTCTACAAGAAGAATTACAAAACACTGCTCAAAGAAATCATAGATGACATACAAATGGAAAAACATTCCATAATCATGGATAGGAATAATAAATATGGTTTTTAACCATATTGGGCCATACTGCCCAAAGCAATTTATAGATTCAGTGCTATTCCTATCAAATCACCAATGGCATTCTTCAAAGAACCAGTAAAAACTATTTTAAAATTAATATAGAACCAAAAAAGAGCCTGAATAGCCAAGGGAATCCAAGGCAAAAAGAACAAATCTGGAGGCATTTCGTTAGCCAACTTCAACCTCTACTACGAGGCTATAGTAACCAAAATAGCATAGTACTGGTACAAAAACAGACACACAGACCAATGGAACAGAATAGAGAGCCCAGAAATAATGCCACACACTTACAACCATTTGATCTTCAACAAAGTCGACAAAAACATGCAGTAGGGAAAGGACTCCCTATTCAATAAATGGTGCTGGGATAACTGGCTAACCATAAGCAGTTCCTAGACCCCTTCCTTACACCATATACAAAAATCAACTCAAGATGGATTAAAGAATAAAATGTAAAACCTGTCAGGTGCAGTGGCTCATGCCTATAATCCCAACACTTTGGGAGGGTGAGGTGGGAGGATAGCTTGAGCCTCAGAGTTTGAGACAAGCCTGGGCAACACAGCGAGACCTCGTCTGTACAAACAATAATAATGATAATAATAATGATAATAATAATAAATTTCCTGAATGTGGTGGCACGTGCCTGTAGTCCAGGCTAATCAGGAGGCTGAGGCGGGGGAACCTCTTAAGCCTGAGAGGTTGAGGCTGTATCGTGTCATTGCACTCCAGCCTGGACAACAGGTGAGACTCTAAAGTCTCAAAAAAAAAAAAAAAAAAAGTAAAGCCTATAACTACAAAAACTCTGGAAGATAACCTAGGAAATATAGGAAATGCCATTTTGGACATAGGACATGGCAAAAATTTCACGACAAAGACACCAAAAGCAATTGCAACAAAAACAAAAGTTGACAAATGGGACCTAATTAAACTAAAGGGCTTCTGCACAGCAAAAGAAACTATCAACAGAGTAAACAGACAACCTACTGGAAGAAAATATTCACAAATTATGCATCTGACAAAGGTCTAATGTCTGGAATCTATAAGGAACTTAACAAGAAAGTAAAAAAAAACCTACCCCATTAAAAAACGGGCAAAGGACGTGAACAGACACTTTTCAAAACAAGACATACATGTGGCCAACAAGCATATGAAAAACTCCTCGGCATCACTAGTCATGACATAAATGCAAATCAAAACCACAATGAGATACCATCTCACACCAGTCAGAATTGCTATTATTTAAAAGGCAAAAAATAACAGGTGCTCGTAAAGCTGTGGAGAAAAGGGAGTGCTTATACACTGCTGGGGGAATTATACATTAGTTCAGCCATTGCAGCAAGCAGTTTCGTGATTTCTCAAAGAACTTAAAGCAGAGCTGCCACTCGACCCAGCAACCCCATTGAGTACACACCCAAAGGAGTAATAATCCTTCTACCATAAAGACACACAGACGTGCATGTTCATTCACAATAGCAATGACATAGAATCAACCTAAATACCCATCAACCGTAGCGTAAAGAAAATGTGGTACATATATACCATGGAATACTATGTAGCCATAAAAAAAGATGAGATAATGTCCTTTGTAGCAACATGGATGGAGCTGGAGGCCAATATCCAAAGTGAACTCACACAGGAACAGAAAACCAAATACCATGTATTCTGACCTATGAGTGGGAGCTTAATATTGAGTACCCATG
Source organism: Pongo abelii (assembly GCF_028885655.2). Classification (NCBI taxonomy): domain Eukaryota; kingdom Metazoa; phylum Chordata; class Mammalia; order Primates; family Hominidae; genus Pongo; species Pongo abelii. Next base: position 18,660,625 of record NC_071998.2, on the reverse strand, counting down.
GACACAAAGAAGGGAACAATAGACACAACTGCTCATTACCTGGGTGATGGAATAATCTGTACCCCAAGCCCCCATTACATGCAATTTACCTATATAACAAACCTGCACATGTATACCCCTGAATCTAAAATAAGTTTAAAAAAAAAAAAAAGAAGCATCACGTATTTTCTGAAGGAAATGGGAATTATATATGAATATACATTGTCAAAGACCATAATGTTTGAGATTTTCTATTGCTTATTTCATTAGTTTCTTTATGGACCTATTCCATCTGAGCTAGCAGTTCTGAAAACAAAGTAGTGTGGATCAAACTCTGTCATCCGTTTCTGTCATAGAGATTACAGCCCTCATCCTGAAGGAGGGACAGATTTCAGTCCCATCCTAATTAAAAAAAAAAAATCTCTGTTCCGTTTACTGTTTTTTTCTACTTGGTTTGGAAAATTTGGTTAGAGACAATTGTCGATGCCACATATGGCTGAGAGCAGGTATAGGAGGCATCCTGGTGCTCATACTCGGAAACCCTTAAGTTGGCATCATCCTCAGCACATGAAATTTCTCAGATCACTAACAATCTTGGAACGATGATGATTCCTTAAGCCAACTTCGCTCTTCTGAAAAGGCTGGCGGGCATGGCTGCATTTCTCTGAGGACTCCTATGTCATCATCCACTCAAGATACATCAAGGCATCAACTAATTTTAAAAATCTTGGCCTGGCACAGTGGCTCACGCCTGTTATCCCAGAACTTTGGCAGGCCGAGGCCGTCGAATCACAAGGTCAGGAGATCGAGACCATCCTGGCTAACATGGTGAAAACCCCGTCTCTACTAAAAATACAAAAAATTAGCCAGATGTGATGGTGGGTGCCTGTAGTCCCAGCTGCTCAGGAGGCTGAGGCAGGAGAATGGCGTGAACCTGGGGGGCAGAGCTTGCAGTGAGCCGAGATCGCGCTACTGCACTCCAGCCTGGGGGACACAGCGAGACTCCGCCTCAAAAAAAAAAAAGAAATAAATAAATAAAAATTTTAAGCTCTTCAGGTTTACTTTGTGTCTGCTTAGAGGAAAAAAGCATCCAACTACAGATATAAATGTATCCATTAATAAAAGGTAAATGGAGGCACAAAAGTTTATTTGAGCTAACAGTGATTCATGAATCACTGTTGAAGCAGCTTCAAATGGGAACTGGTTCAGGGATCCTTTCAAGGGAACAAAAAGGGACAGCTTCTGTAAGGTAAATATAGTAGCAAATTTTTCACTGGTTGTAGTTATACAATTGCCTTATTTGGTTTATCCTGCTGGAAAGTCTCTAGTTATGTAAGTTAATTGGCTTCTGATTGGTTAGCCTTGAGTTTGACTTTTTTTTATTTTTAAAGCCATTTACAAGAAATAGCTCAAGTTAAGTTTTGCTTATATTGGTAAATCAAGCAAAGTTAAGGCCACTTACAAGGCTTTGTCTGGTCAGAGATAGCTCAGGCCATTTTAATTTTCTTTAACAATTTAAATACACCTGTGTACCACAGGACAGCTCAGTGAAGTCTTTGAATGTCTGTGGCTGTGTATTTGGAAAAGTACATATTCTTTGCGAAACACCACAAATACTGATGAGGTAGAATGCAACGTATAGGACTGCATGTATATAACAAGTCTTCTATTACTAGATCTATATTTCTGTTTACATACAATTTTCATTACTAAGAAAGGTCGAATATATTTACCTTTCCAGTAAGAATGACAAGTAATTAAGTTACCTCAGTAACACCTCAGTGTTTAGGTACAGTGCAAGTGGCTCTCTGTATCTGTGTCCAGCATGGAATTTCGGACCTAGTTGAAAACTTTCTTACTTTAGAATGAGTTTTCTTATCATATATGTGGTGATATGGGATGATAACAGAATGCTGTAATGTACAGGCATCCATGCCCCCATGTGACAAGTTTTCTCATGTGATTGTTTCTCTTAACTGTGGTTTCCAGATGTAAAAGCTTAATCTTTGGACTCACAGGAGCATTCTAGAATACATAGCAGGGTTTTGCTGTTACTCCTAGTGGTCCTTTTAATTTAAAAAAATCCAAACTTCCTTTATAATCAAAAGATCCACTTGTTTCCATTTCTTTAGCTGTATGAGTTCTCATAGTCACTTTGGGCTGCTATTAACAGAATCCCATGAACGAAGTGGCTTACACAACAAACAGTTATTTCTGTCAGTTCTGGATGCTGGAAAGTCTAAGTTTGAGGCAAAGCAGATGCAGTGTCTGCTTCACAGACCACAGTCTTCTCCTTATAACTTCACATGGCAGGAAAGGCAAGGGAGTTCTCTTGGGCCTCTTTTATAAGGGCACTAATTCCATAATTCCATTCATGAGGGCTCCACCCTCCTGACTTAATTACCCTCCAAAGCCTCCTGACACCATGACTTTGGGGGTCAGGATTTCAACATATGAATCTGGGGTGGGGAAGCAAACATTCAATACTTTGCACCAGTGTAACACCAATTATACTGGATTCATTTAATATGCTTATCTCCTATTAATTAATATTTGTTTATTATTGTCAACGTTTTGAAAGTACTTCATAATCAGTATAATATTTCCTATTACGCCTTCTCCCTGTAAAAAATATTTATCCATCTATCTATAAACTGAGCTGTGTACTAATAATGATTCAATAGTATAGATTTAGATGTAGGCTTATATATATAAGTAATATTTTATGTAAGCCAATGACTTCAGATAGTATGATTTGTTTTGTTTTTACAAGCTAACTGTTAGAAGTATAAATGGATTTATCTGTTGTAGAGATATGATTATGATATTGATGTTTGAAAGTTTCCACTTATTTACTATGTGTAGCTCAAATATATTTTTCTTTTAATGTTAAATGAAAATATGAAGTTATTTAAACAGCAAGTAAACTTTCTGCAGATACTTATTTTTGTATTGGGAAGAAAAATTGATTAAATGTTTCATGTTTTTTACAAATTCAAAAGGTATTAATTTCATGGCTAGAGAAATTATTTCTTAGTATCAACTTGGTTTAAATTTGACTAAGACTCAAAATGCAAAGCAATAAAGATAAAAAGTGGTTCCACTGCCAGTGTCATTCAGTTGCCTTCTCTTACCTCCAAAATAATAGGTGTCACCTGAATCAATGAGCACAGCCACCAGGGCCTGAATAGCTGTGTCATCGTCCACCACCACATTCATATGGCTCCACTTAGCAGATAAGGACACAGAGTGCCACTGCCCATCGTTTAATCCAGCACCTGGAGGAAATACAGTCAGTCAGAGACAACTCTAAATTATGAGCTCTGGAAACACTTGAAAACAATTTGATTCAGATCACTGAATACGTCAGAGAAGACTGGTATTTACATGTTCATGTATCACTGAAAAAAAATTAACCACCTATCTTTAATTTAAAAATTTCAGTTATTACGAAAATAACACATGAATAAAAATATTACTCTTTCTGAAGAATCACTGTAACAAATTCTGGTAATTTGCTTAAAGTAACTAGAATTTAATTATCAAATATATACATTAGGAGCCTTTACAATGGGATAAAAACAACACAGTTTGGTTCAATCTTCAAATGCAAAACTTACTTGCTTTACTGAATCTAACAAAAATATTTTACAAGAATCAAGAAAGTGAGTTGATAAAAAATATGTCAAGAATGATTGTGAAAAGTTTTTTTTAGAAAAAGTTGACACATAATTGCACAAACTTATGGGGTGCAACAGGATTTGAAATGGGGGAAGATCACTGGATGTCTGTCTTACTGCACCCGTTAATTAAGGTAAACCCTGCTTTCACTGTCTGAGCTATTTTACAGCCCTATAAATTGTAGAAAACTGATAGTAATGCAAAATGACTTGTACCCATAGAAATACAAATGACTTGTGCCTGGCGAGATGCAGTTGGTTACTGAACCATTTCATATCTGTCTGTAATTCATTTTGACATTTCTTATCTGCCTGTATGTGCAGTACTTTGAATTATCCTCCAAACTGATTGTAACATCTTACTGGTTTCTTCATTGATTAGTTAAAATCTTTAACATATATTCGTGTGTTTCTGAATTAACACATTATGATTATAGATATAATTATACTGTCTTTTAAAAGTTATTATTCGCTGGGCATGCTGGCTCATGCCTGTAATCCCAGCAGTTTGGGAGCTGAGGCGGGCAGATCACCTGAGGTCGGGAGTTCGAGACCAGCCTGGCTAACATGGTGAAACCCCATTTCTACCAAAAAACAAAAAATTAGCTGGGCATGGTGGCACTAGCCTATAGTCCCAGTCACTTCGGAGGCTGAGGCACAAGAATCACTTGAACCCGGGAGGTGGAGGTTGCAGTGTGCTGAGATCACACCACTGTACTCCAGCCTGGGTGACAGAGTGAGACGCTGTCTCAAAAAGATAAAATAAAATAAAATAAAAGCTATTATTTAATATTTGATAAAAAATGCTTAGGAAAGAACTGGAGTTGTACTTTATATATGTACAATATTTTTATATATTTACACTCACATCCACATTATTTTATGATTCTTAGTAGTAATTATGAAATCAATCTTGTCAAATAATTTGGTAACATAATGAATTGTAATGGCAAATTTAAATGTTAAGGTATTTAAAATCACTAGAGGTATTCCGTGTTTTCTTTTACCTGGTAATATTTCAAAGACACATGCCAATAAATGGGCTAAAAATAAGATTAGCTTCATGAGGCCTATTAAATTAACTCTGCACTGAAGTTTAAAATTAGGCCAAGATCGAAACTATTTCAGAAGTTACATATATCATAATAAACTTTAGACTAATAGAAATTTTCCTATAAAGTTAACATTTTACTTGATAGTCTTGGGAAACCTGTAAATTATTAAAAATGACTCTGTGCTTGATTTATTTTTCTTCCTAACGTGTATCTATGTGAAGTTAGTATATTATTAGCATTTCAAATGTAGTACTTCTTAAAAATTAAACATTAACGTTAATATTTTAGTTTTCCCTTTTAACCTTCAGTGATGTATGAAACAGAAACAGAAGTAGTAATAAAGTGTAAGGAAATAAATTATTCTTTAAAATCAACCAAGATTCTGGATGTCTTCAATGTAAAACTAGGCACTGTCTAAATACAATCTCGAGGATTATATGATTCTGCAGGTCTCTGTGCCTTTTACCTTCTTTGAATTTTTTTTTTTTTTTTTGAGATGGAGTCTCGCTCTGTCACCCAGGCTGGAGTGCAGTGGTGCCATCTCGGTTCACTGCAAGCTCCGCCTCCCGGGTTCAAGCCATTCTCCTGCCTCAGCCTCCTGAGTAGCTGGGACTACAGGCACCCGCCACCACACCTGGCTAATTTTTTTGTATTTTTAGTAGAGATGGGGTTTCACCGTGTTAGCCAGGATGGTCTCAATCTCCTGACCTCGTGATCTGCATGGCTTGGCCTCCCAAATTGCCTGGATTACAGGCGTGAGCCACCACACCTGGCCCCTTCTTTGAATTCTTTTACCACCCTGTGAATTGTAGAAAATTGAAAGCAGGCAAATGATTATTGTCCATAGACATGCAAATGAATTTTGTCTGGTAGAAATACAATTGACTTTCTTCCTGGTTCCTCTAACCCATCCCATGGAATAAGCCAGTTTTACATTATACACAAAATCATTGCAGCTGTAACATCTTACTGATTCCCTCATAAACTAATGAGTTAAACAAAATCTTTGACATGTTCTTTTTATAACTGCAAAAAGTGCCCTCTTTAAGAATATCTTTTGACAAATAAAAGCAGATCTTTGTATAATTGTTTTCATATCTATCATCCACATTTGTTTTCTTTTTGTTTTCTATTAGGTTGTATTTGGCCTTTGGCCATAGTTTATGCACAAGAAAATCAGATACAGTAGAATCTATAAATATTTCAATGAGAAGTTACTAAATTAATTGCCCACAACATAGATGTTATTTTAAACACATTTGATATGAAGATGATCTCTTGTTAACAACTACAACGTTTTAACTGCAGAGGCAAAATATCACACTCACAAAGCCATGAGCTAAAGCAAAATCCTGATGAGATTTAAGAACTTCAATTATATTTAATTCTAGTTATTGTGCAACCCAGAACCGGACAAAGTGCTTGTTCAGCACTTCACTGAATCCAGAATATATGCAACTCATCAGCAGTAAAACTGAACCAACTACTGTAGGAAAAAAATTGAGGGCAGTCTTTGAAATGGGCAAAGGAGATTACTGGATATCTTTTCAATGGAAAGATTAGCTGATATTACAGGATTGTAAACCATCATCTTGGACTAGGTTACTTTACAGCTGTATAGTGACAGAAGTTAACTTGCAGAACATTGATAATAATGCAAATAATGCTTGTCCATAGAGATGCAAAGTGTGTACAGGTAAGGGATTTGCCTTTCCCTTTGGATATTAGCAAGTTTAGCTAGTCGGCATCTCTTTTCTGACTATAAATGTGTGGTACTCCTTTAAACAGGCCTTACTGGTGTAAGTGTAAACACAAACCAAAACAAACAAAAGCTTTCTTAGTGCTAAAAGGGATACACACTTTCATTCACTTTTTTTCCTTAGAGCATTTCTTTCAGAAAACTTGTACATCTTTAAAATCTTCAAACAAACAAACAAAATCTTATTTAGCCTCTTTCTTGTTTCCAGAAGTGTTTTTCTTGAGGACCTTGGAGACATGTCTTTGAAATGTAAACATCAAGAAAGGCAGTGCTCCTATCTCCTTGTCTCCCTGGGAGTTTAACATAGATGCCTGGCTGCAAGTTGCAACTACCCACTTGTCAAAGAGACATGAAGGAGTTTAGTTTTCCTTTGCATAAAGGAGCGTGCCTCCCCAATTACCAGGTGAATGTAAGATGGGCTGTGTAGCAAACGGCGCTGTCAAGTCCTCTTACTTGAGGACAAGTTGTCCTTTATCTTTAGAACATGTATGTAATGGGTTGTATCTGCCTGGCTATATAAATGGATGAAATTTCTTTCTTTGCAATCACATTAGCGATTGCCTGAAATGTACATCACAGTCTGGCTTAATACTTATTCCATAATAAGACTATTTCATTTCTACCTTGTGAAACTGATTCACTATGTTGGTAGGCAATTTTATCTTTACTTATTTCCCTAACACTGGTTCTCTCATCAATGAGTTAAAAGAAAATCTCTGACATGTGTTCATTCTGTATCTGCGTGTGAGTCACGATTTTAACCTTTCTTGGAAAAAATCTTATTCGTGAGGAAATGGAAACTAGGTTTGCATTTCTAAAAGAAAATAATATATGTCCCCTCTGAATATCTGTTTTATCTCCCCTGAAACACCTGTGTGAGGCGGACACAGATTCTAACACTCAGGACTTGCCTGATTGTTCCAGAAGTACTGAGATAAGGCCCCGCCCTCCGAATTTCTTCACGGGTCTTGAAATTGTGCTTTCATACCACAACATTTAATAGCAATATAGTCACGTGTGCCTCTTACAGCCAAAAGGAATCTTTTTTTGAGTATGATAACCCCCTGGTCTCAAGCAGAAGTCAGCCTCTTCGTCTGTGCCTTTTTCTTTTTCAGATTACGCTTTTTTTTTTTTTTTTTTAAAGCCCCCATTTAGTTCTGATGCCAATTTAGGCACAATGTCAACTTAGGACCCAGTGCTCCTCCCATCTGCAAATCCAATCATCAAAATCCAGCACAATGTCAATTTAGGACCCAGTGCTCCTCCCATCTCCAAATCCAATCATCAAAATCCAGCAGCTCTGTAGTTAACAAACTTGCCCACATCTGACTGCATGTGAGATTAGTTCCCATCTATTGTAACTCAGTCCAGCTTCATGGGATTTAAGCCCCTAACCTAGCATTTGCCCAACAAAAACAGGCCCTGATGGGGAGTGGGGATGAGAGGGCCTGTGTGTGGGGTGGGCATTGTGCTAATAAAATCAGACTTCCTTCCTATTGTTCTCCCTGCAAAGGAGATCTGAGGTTTACCATTTCACAAGTGAAAACAGCTGAGGCTTAGGAGGCTTCGTGATTTACATTTCAGAAGGGCAGTAAGTGGAGGAGCTGAGATTCTTCCAGGGTGCCCAGCTATCCCAGAAAACGAATCAGCCATCAACAAAAGAATAAGAACTCTTGGTATTTGCCAGGCATCTTTCCCTGTAAAGTGATAGTTATCAATTGCCTACTGTGTATAGAATATTTGTGCACAGACCCTGAGAGGCGGGGCGGAGAAGGGAAAGGAGAAGGAGGACAGGAGAGGAACGTGCCTCTGGGTATTGTCTGTTCCATGAGGTCCTGACCCTAGTTCTTTGGGATGGAGGCTGGTATATGTTTGTCAGGAAATGGAGCTCAAGGGTATTCCTTGTATATGGGAAGGTATGTCTGCAGAAATATGCATTTCATATTTCTCATATATAGTCATTTTGGTCAAAAGAACACTTTAGTGATGGCTGTGTGCGCCACACAGAAGTCTAAAAGGAAACAGCAATCTGTTCCTCTAGTGGGGGCATGGAGCATCTCACTGCCTCACTCACTCACTAATTACCAAATGATTTCCATGTGGATATGTCAGGTTTATGGGAATACAACTGTTACCTGCTGTGACATTCCTTGGTGACTGTCCCGGCTGGAAGAGAGTCAGTTTGAGCTTGCCATCCTTAAGAAAGAGGACGAAACTCCCTGAACCACGTCGAAGTTCGCCGAAAAGCAAATGTCCTGCTCTGTTCCACGTTCGAAATTGAAAAGTGACGGACACTTTGTCCTCCCCAGAGTTGCCTGGCAGAGCCAGATAACTCCTGGAGCTCAGAAAAGTCACAGGGACAGTCTGTGGCTGTGGACACGAGAAGGACACATTTCCCTATAAATAAAACAAAAGAGCACATTGAACAGCTTTACAGGTGGTGCTTCTATCTAATTAAAGCCAGATTTTACGAAGACGTACAAGGCTTTTTATCAATCCAGGATTAGTCTGCCTGCTAAAGCTGAAATCCATGATATTTATCTTCTCTTTCAACATAAGTATTATTACAATTGGGCAGACACCCATGTGCCTTTCTGTGTGTGTGTGAGAAATTCTCCACTTCTCTACTTCTCAGCATTAGTAAAGGAGTCTCAATATAATTTTAGTTCAACAGGAGTTTAATCTATGCCAGCTATTTTCCAGGCCCTGTGCTAGCCCTGAGGATACAGCAAATAACAGGACATTTTCATACTCAGTCTTTCTCCTGAGCAACATTTGGTCTTCTCTACACAATCCTCAAAATCTCCTTTGAACCAGCTTACTATTTTACTGGTACCCTCATTAATGAATTGACTAAATCTTTGACACATGCTTATTTGATATTTGTATGGGTCATATTTTCAGCTGTTGGAAAGTTATATTTGACAGCCTTTCAAATGGTTTTCAGATCTAATAGTTATATACAATGTTTGCATATAGTATTTTTAGCATGAAAACATTGATGTTTTTATATGGTCAATTATGTCTATATTGTATTTTACAGCTTCTGAGTTTCCAATCTTTGTTAAGAAAGTTTCATACTACCCTAGGTCCTACATACAATCTCACAGATTTTCTTTAAGATTGTTGGTTGTTTCTCATCCTCTTTAATTTACATATTCTTAATGTGTATAAGATAGTGATCATGCTTATTTTCTGCCTTATGGACACTTGTTTGTTCCAGCAGAATTTCAGAAATAATTCATCCCTGTTCCACTGAATTGAGCCACATTCCTTGTTACTAACAACTTTGCACATAAACTGGGATCTTTCTGGGATCTTGACTTTGTTCTACTGACTTCTCTGTTCCTATCCACTACCATACTGATTCTAGTATAGAAGCTTTTAGTATGCTTTAATATCTGGTAAGTCAACATCTTACTAGGTTTTTAAATGGTTTTTGTTTGTTTGTTTGTTTTGCTTTGTTTGGCTGGTGAAAGGAATAAGCAATTCTTGGGCATCATTCACACATAGGAATTTCAGTTCCAGAGATTTTAAACCCCAGCAATTCTGATTTTACTTGGAATTTCCATGGATTTATTTCTATTAATATACTATAAATGATTTTAGAAAAAGAATGTTACTGGAGCAGGACAGATAATCTAGGGTAGTGGCTCTCAAACCTAGCTAAACAGTCGAATCACCAGAAGGGCTCTTAAAATCCAGATACAGACCAATTAAAATCCCAATCTCTGGAGGTGGATCCAGGTAATGGTGTCTTTGGAATCTCCTCTGGTGACTCCAAGATAAAGCCAAGTTTAAGAACCACACTGATCCAGTGGTAAAACAATTTTCAAAACGGAATCATATTTTTAAAAAATTCTGTCCCAACATACTTTAGAAATGGATATAATTCAGTTATCATTTTATAATAATCTTTAATATACATTCTAACTGTATACATCAATCAGAACATTTCTTCTTGACTATTTTTGTAATTCTGCTAAATGGGAAATAGTTTTCATTACAAGAAAACATTTGCAGAAGAAAATTTAAAAAAGAAAACATTTGCTGTAACGAACTAAATACCAAAAGCTTACAAGTAATTGGCGCTGATCCATAGTACACATGTAATCACTGGACTATTACACGTTTTTTATCTTTTTATCAGCTGCTTATTTCTTGACCTCATCATTTAGGTGGGTAGCTGCCTGCTACAACAGAGAAGCAGGGCTTCTTGCCACAGAGGAGGGCTTGTTAGTTGACTGAATGAATTCTGGCAACTGATTCTGCCAACAAAATACATTTTTAAATGTTTTCCTTTTATATATTGGAACAATTATTTTCCTGTTTTTATACAGAACACATAGAGTTGTAGTAATTCTCAAGATGGAATTCCCATAATTAACATTATATATCCATATGCACAATTTGGAATGAATTGTCTTTTTGTTTTTGTGTGAAACTTACACATTTTAATAACCTCATTCAATGTAATTAGTAAATAGTTTTCTTGAGGATGATATCCAGAACCCAGAGATACCAGCTTAATTGTGGTTCTCCTTATTGGCTATACTCAATTAATAATTCCATCAGTGAACCCATCAGTAACTCAGAATAACATGAAATGTATATGAAAACCTGTGTCTATTGTCCTCAAATAGTCTTGTCTCCTTGTGTCATAAGGCCCAACTCACTCTTACTCACTTCAATGACAGTTATCTTTGGAAATAGCCCCATAGAAGTTAGGGTGAGGAGGAGGGATTCTTCTGAACACCAAGGACTGGCAGATAAAAGGTAGCTTAATGTTCAGAACGTGTTAGGTTAGGCTTCTTGACACGGATGCCCATTGGCCAAACCCATCTTTGTATTTGTATCTGAGTAACGCATCTCCAACAAAGCCAACTTCAATAACCAGGTCTTTTTTCTTTTTCCTGTTGAGCAGCACTTAAATGTCAGTTTCTCCATGGACAGAAACTTTAGGTAGAGGGCTGTTCCATTTATCTCCTTCCTCTTTTCATTTCCTTTTCATCTTGTCAAAGGAAGCTGCGCTCTGTGGAGCCTTGTTATCACTCTTCCCTTTGGTGTTTCCTTTTTCATGTATCTTGATGGTATTTTTCATTTTTATGATCTCAGCAGGGTGCTATTCATAGTAAAACTTAAGACTTCAAATCCATCTTTTTTTTTTTTTCTCCTTTACCTTCTTGGAAAGTTCATGGGCTTCACAGCTGTTTTTCCCCTTTTCTCATGCTAACCTAAGTGATGTATTCATTGTGTGGCCTGGTGACACACAGTCAGAGATATTTTCAGGTTTTGGTCCTGCAACCCATGAGCCAACTCCTCCAGCACATAACATTATGGAAAGAAAACATTTTTACAACAATACGAATAAATATTCCCATGATGTGCTGCTGAGATACACTGACAACTAAACATGAGCTTTCCCTTTAACCCCAACTTAGATATTTCAAACTTTAAACATTGAAAGAAGTTTATTAACTGATTTGGAAGTATTTCCAGTTGATTAGGGAATAGATCATTAGGGATTGCCATTGCAAAATAATTGGTCTCCTGTGGATAACAACACCAAAAACACGTGAGATATATGAATTCTGATTTCCATGTAAAAATAGAAAGTTATTTTATTTCATATAAAAATGAAACAACTATGTCCCATGAGGCATATTTACTTTATAACTTTTTATGCATAATAAAAATTACTATGTTAGGCTGGGTAAGGTGGCTCATGCCTGTAATCCCAGCACTTTGGGAGGCCGAGGTGAGTGTATCGTCTGAGGTCAGGAGTTTGAGACCAGCCTGGCCAATGTGGCAAAACCCTGTCTCTACTAAAAAAAATTAGCTGGGTGTGGTGGCACACACCTGTAGTCCCAGCTACTTGGGAGGCTGAGGCAGGAGAATGGCTTGAACACATGAGGCAGAGGTTGCAGTGAGCCAAGATTGTACCACTGCACTCCAGCCTGGGTGACAGAGCAAGACTGCATCTCAAAAAAAAAAAAAAAAAAAAAAGTGCACCTGTGGTCCTAGCGCTTTGGGAGGCCAAGGTGGGCGGATCATGAGGTTGGGAGATCGAGACCATCCTGGTTAACATGGTGAAACCCTGTCTCTACTAAAAATACAAAAAATTAGCCAGGCATCGTGGTGGGCACCTGTAGTCCCAGGTACTCGGGAGGCTGAGGCAGGAGAACGGCATGAACTCAGGAGGCAGAGCTTGCAGTGAGCCAAGATCATGCCACTGCACTCCAGTCTGGGCAACAGAGAGAGACTCCACCTCAAAAAAAAAAAAAAAAAAAACATTGGCCGGGCCCGGTGGCTCACACCTGTAATCCCAGCACTTTGGGAGGTCAAGGCAGGCAGATCACCTGAGGTCAGGAATTCGACACTAGTCTGGCCAACATGGTGAAACCCCGTCTCTAATAAGGGAACAAAAATTAGCTGGGCATGGTGGCGGGCACCTGTAATCCCAGCTACTCAGGAGGCTGAGGCAGGAGAACTGCTTGAACCTGGGAGGCAGAGGCTGCAGTGAGCTGAGATTGCGCTGCTGCACTCCAACCTGGGAGACAAGAGGGAGACTCTGTCTCAAAAAAAATAAATAAATAAAACTAAATTACTATATTACATGGGCAGCTGTTAAAGAACTGATTCTTAAAATATTAGATGAAATGGAGACTTCACATGAATAATTTTTAAATGCAAAAAATAAAATGTCCTTTTTTCTTTCCTTCCCATTAGGCTTCCTTACCATCATGAGGATCTGTGGTTTGTGTTTCTTGGCTAATTCAGTAACATCCACTCCATTATAATAAAGATTTTCTAAACACCCATGAAAGCTTTTACGTGTGAATGCCCGTGATCTTCCAGGTGTCGGAATTCCCCCAAAGCTGATCTTAGAAAGAAAAATGACATAAATAACATTGTTTAGTGATTTTCTGATTACGTGTTTAAAGCATTTATAATTAATAGGTCTAATTCTAATTGTCACAAATCCATTCCCATTATCTTATATTTGCATGCTTGCTTATTCCAAATGAAGTGTTCTATCATAATGGCAGCTGTTAATACCTTTATTTCTGGCACCAGACAGTTTTGAACAAACTTAAAAGGAAGAAGTCAACACACATTTTCTACCATGTTGAAAATTTTTCAGCCATGTAGTAAATTTTACGCTTTGTGGGTCATATGATCTCTTTCGCAACACTCAACTCTGACACGAAGTACCAATGTGGCCACGGACAATACATAAAGAAAGAGAATATGTTCCAATAAAACCTTCTCTTTTGAACAAAAACAGGCTTTTTATTTTAATTAAAAAATGTCCAAACTTGGCCTGATGCCCATAGTTTGCCAACCTCTGCATTAGATATTATCTTTTGCTATTACATGGTTAAAGTAATAAAACTGAATAATCTGGTATAGGACTAGGATCTTCAGTTTAATATTATATGCCAAAGCCACTTATGCCAGTAAATATCAAAGTTTTTCTGGTTTGTTCTGATCCTTCATACACTTTAAGGTGTCCTGTGAAGGACTGGAAGAATAGACGCTACTTAACAGTGTAGCTTAGATACATATGGGCAATGGGTTGCAAAAAGCATTAATGACTTAAAAAATATCAGGAAATTATTTATATGTGAGCATCTGACTTTCTTGTTATTTAATAAATCTATTGGTGTGTATCTTGTTAACTTCTCAAAGTGATCCTAGATAATGCTATGTTGGTGAGGATTGCACCAAGACGAGAAAAAATATCCCCCAGAAATCTGCATAGTCAAACAACGAGTGTAACATACCAGATGAAATTTCAAATGAAATGTATTCAAATGAGTACATTTAATAACATTGCTTGCTACCTTGATATTTCTGCATTTGTGGATTTCCTAAACCTAACACTGACTGTTAACTTCTTTTCAAGGTGGAAAAGATGATCTATTATAATAAACTGACCTATTAGAAGGCATAAACAGTTTCATAGTACCAGGACAGACATACCTATTACTATTAGTCAACTTAGTTATGAATTACTATAAAATGGCATTTCTCTATGCAGCTACCTTCTTTTTCAGGTTATATTTAATTTAAACTATGTATCTATAATAACCTCAGAATTAAGATCCAAGTAACTGGATTCTCCCTTTGCTTGGAAATGATGCGTGTGTTTGTCCACGGTGAAGTTGACCTGCGTGTCGAGGAGCTCGATGAGGACGGAATGCCAGTGCTGGTCGTCCAGCAGGCTGCCCAGGGTGAGGGTCACAGGAGCAACAGGGGAAGACAGCTCAGCATTGTCTTACAGGAGAAAGAAAAAAACAGTTATTTCTGTCCAAAATCACGGCTTCCCTTTTTTAGTTGAGCATCACAGTTTGCATCCAACTTTCCATCTTACGGAGTTGTTTTCTCACTTTCTCCCTATCTTGAACACAATATCCTTACCCTGTTTTTATTTTTTTTAAGTTCAATTCTACACTTTGTTGAAATTTTTCTTAGTATTTTTTCTATTACTCATGACATTTGTAATTACATTGCAAATATTTTCTTTCTTAGAACCTCATTATCAGCATTATCTCATAATTTTATAATGATCTATTCTTGTCTTTATGATATGGATAATCATATATTACATATATATTATACACACGTATGGTGATCTTGCACAGTTTGTCAAAATATATGCTGTTTACAGAAATCATACTTAGGATATGTATGTATTGCATGCATCCATTAGTAATGCTCTTAAACCTTCATTTACATTTGTTCATTGCAGTTCTACTTTGCACTTACTGTCCCAGAGTAACTATCACTTGTGTATTTTTTATTTCTTAAAGGTGTTCTGGTTTAGATGATGAATTATATGGTCATTTTATCTAACTGTGAAAAGACTGAGTACCAACAAATGTAAACAGATTTTTTTTAACTACTGGTATAAAAGTTCAAGTATTTTTTTACCTGAATTAAGAAAAAAGACAAGCTTTCCTTTAATTAATTCCAGAGTAATGTGATTTCCATGTTGTCCTTCTCTGTGAAGTAGAATTCCATTGCTCTGCATGGCTTTAAATTTCAAAGAAATAATGTCTCTTATTGGTTTTAAAGGTTTTTTATCAAGTCTATACAGCAGAGCACTCTGTCCATCAAAATAAACCACCTCAGATTCTAGGAAAGAAGACATTAAAAAGCAATTCTAAATATAAATATGTCATACAGTAGCACACTGAAAATGTGTGCATCAATATGCCACACCACACACACAGACACACATTGTATTTCTAATCCATTCATTGAAGGAAACAACTAACAATAATATATTTTCTGTTGGCATCATGAGTTGATATACGTAATACCCACTGTTAGATTTTTCTAACATTTTCTCCAACTTCATCATCTAGAAATGCTTTTATTAACCTACTCCCAATGGCTCTTATCTTTAGAGCAGCCCATTTCTTCTCATTTTGTTTGATTAAAAACAATCAGGAAAGAAGTTGTATTTCACTACACAAATTCTTTATTTTAAGGTCATTCTTATATTAAATATCAGTGTCACTCAATTTAAATACCTTTGTTCATTCCCAGTAGCTTTGGCTTCTCTTGATTCTTACACATGTACCTACTTTACTAAAGATTTTGTCTGTAAAGATACAGAAACATATCATACTTATTAAATACTGCTTTAGACATGTAATAAATGTATTTTAAATGAGCTGATGTAACATTTTTCTCAACCCCTGGCTAATAGTACTGCTAATAGGTACTGCAATGTGTCAACTTGGCCAGGCCATGGTAAACAGTTTTTGGTTAAACACTAGTCTTGATGTTGCAGTGCAGGTATTTTTTAGAGGTAATCAATATTAAATCAGTAAACATTGAGTAAAGCAGGTTAAACTCTATAATGTGGGTGGGCCTCATCCAATCAGTTGAAGGCTGTAAGAGAAAGAAAGAAAACTGAAGTTCTCTAGGAAAGAAGGAATTTTGCCTCCAGACAACCTTTGGACTCCAGCTGCAATGTCACCTCTTACCTAGGACTTGCCAGTCCCTACAATCAGGCAAGCCAATTCCTTAAAATTCTCTCTCTCCACACGCACGCACGCACGCACGCACGCACGCACGCACACATCCTATTGGTTCTGTTTCTCTGGAGAGCCCTGACTGACAAGGGCACAGAGGTTTTGTTTTCTTGGATGCTTTGTTGAGAGAGCACAGCCTTAACACCTCTGTTTTGGTTCTTCTGCTGTAGCTTGTCAGAACTCCAATGCTGCCACACTCTCTCAGCACTCTGTCAGGGTCTTACAAATTCACTATAAATGTCACATATGTTCAGCTCATCAAAAAACAAGTTGTTTCATTTTATCAGTAATATAAAATAATATTTGATAGTATCTGTCAAAATCACATGAAGAAATTAATATTACCCAGAAAATCTCTTTTTAAAAGTAAAAAGAAAAATAAGCAATTGTCCTTTGAAAAATATATTTATTTAATAAATGAAGATGCATGAAAACCTAGTGAAATATGAAACTATTTGAAGCTGACTAGCTGATGTCATTCAAGCCAATAAGATGGCATTGTTTAATTATATTTAATTTCACAAAAATATTACTAGTACTTTTTGCATGGCTATCCATTTCATTCACATTATCTGAAATATATATAATAAACTGCACTTCAAAAATTGTCCATTTTACATATCATTTTAAAATTTAGAAGTTTGATTTTCTCACATTGGGTTAATGTACTTACAAGGAATTAATGCATCAAGTGCATGATGAATAAACACATTCTGAGTAAAATATGTGTAAACTAAACAATTATTCCTTGTTACATAACTTATTATATGTTCATGATAAAAACAAAACTCTGTCAAATGTAAATGAAGACATCTAAGATTATTATTCCATGGCCATGAACTAAGGGAAACTTGAAAAAGATCGACTACAGACTTTCACATTTTTAGCACTGCCCTAATACTTATAATCATGTCTTTATTTGTTGCTTAAAGAAAATGCTAATATTTGAGCTATTTTTTTTTAGTTGACTAACAAAAAAAGTTTTCTTCCCGAAAAGGTTTTTTCTGGATTATTGCAACCTATACATTTCTTTTTCTCATTCTATGTTTACTGTTACTCTCCAACAGCAGTATTGATCTTCTAAGGCATGTGAAGTACAGTTCCTGAAATGTTTCCCTCAGGCAAATAGAATAGTAAAAAACTTATCAAGTAAAAGAGACATAAAGCAATGACCTTGAAACTCTTGCTCTTTAGCTAATACCTTGATTTTTTCTTTATTGTAATCGCTAGTGCTTGTATCTAGAAATTTAAGAATATACTTATAGCTCATTATGCATATTTTAAAATAAAAGCAGATTAATGAATTGCAAATCAAAACTTTCTAAAAATCATAAAACATTCTATGATTTATGAAGTCAATATATAAAAACATGAAACAAAAAATGATGTTTGGGATGGAAAGCATTGATGTTTGGGATGGAAACAATAATGAGCCCACCAAGATCAGCACTGGAGAGGGACAACTCCCATGTAGTCCCTCTTGAATAAGATCCTCCCACTGCAGAAGCAAAATTTCAAGTCTTGGTCTTCAGAAGTAATGCTAAAAGGTAAACTCTCTTCCCACTTGTCCACAAAAGTCATACTTTTAGCATTTTAAAACACTTGCAAGAGCAAAGAAAAGTTCTCCCAGCTGGTCAGGTGCAGTGGCTCATGCCTGTAATCCCAGCCTTTTGGGAGGCTGATGCGAGCAGATCACTTGGGCCCAAGAGTTGGAGACCAGCCTGGGCAGCATGGCAAGACTGGTCGCACTTGCTTATAGTCCCAGCTACTTGGAAGGGTGAGGTGGGAGGATAGCTTGAGCTCGGGAGGTGGAGGCTGCAGTGAGCAGTGCTTGGGTCACTGCACCCCAGCCTGGGCAAGACAGCAAGACCCCATTTCAAGAAAAAAACAGTTCTCCTACCTAGCCATAATCAATGCAAATATTCCCCTACAATATATATTTGAATAATACGCTAAAATAAAACAATTCCAGTAACACATTTAATATAATCTTTTCTCAGAAACCTGTTGGAGAAAATCCTTTGTATGAAATTCAATTATATAAATAGGAAATGTAGTGGGATACTGGAAAATTAATGTCACTTATTACGTTTACAATAAAATCCAACGTTCCTCAAAGTTTTCAGAATAAAAGCCTTGCTATCCAAAATGAATAAAGAAAACTTAGCTTGTGTTTTAAAACAGAAAGTGCTTTTCTAATTTTATATGAATTTAGTTTATAATTATTGGCTTTATTAATTAAGATTATAGTTTTGATTGCTGAATCTCGATCAGTATTAGCAATGTGGACCCCTGACACGTTAGTCTGTCACCATTAGATCAGGAGCTACATTTTCTAGTACACTAGAGTACGTACTGCATGGGCTTGAATCCTGGTTCCATCCTGGATAAGTTACATAGCCTCTCTGTGCCCCAGTTTCCTCATAAGTAAGAACACATACACTCCTCTCTCACAAGGTCATTGTGAGGGTTAAATGAGTTAATATTTGTACTTTTACAACAGTGCTGGGCACATGGGGTACCCTCAGTGAACGACTGCTTCATTATTATTGTCAGGGCACTGGGCAGAAAAAGAGGTGGAAATGAGTTTAAAATGGCACATAGGGGATATGTAGGAAAGTAGACAGCTTAAAATGATAGCAGATTTAATTTTTGAAGGACCTAGGAAATCTTCAGTTTCCACCAGGAAAAAGAGATTTATAACCATTCATCCACACTTACACAGCTCCTTCTCTGCCAGCCAGCTTGTTCCTGGGCTGACTCACTTCAATCACTGGTGACCTAAATCTTACTCAGAAGTATTAATGTATCTATCTCATTTTCTTGTGTTAGAGGACCACGAGAGTTTTAAAATCATACTTGAAGATTATTGGTACAATTATAATGTCTTTGTCACACTTCCTCAAAGAATACCGGAAAAGCTAAGGACAGATGTGTTCACAAAGTTCCCAAATACAAATTCTCGTAGATGAAGAACTTTGTCATACAAGGAAGAACTGTGTCAGAAGTAATTCTGCTAAAATGTGTTATGTCCTCATTCATACAGCTAATATTCACTGCAAGCCTTCCATATGCTAGGTGAAAGATAAAGATGCAGAAGGCAATGAGTTACTTTTAAGGAGCCCACAGTCTAGAAACGAGGTCATATAATCCTGAAATATGATTGTTTCTGCCACATTCACAGCGATGCTTCTGTAAACAGGCATCTGGTCCAGAAGGACTTCTAAGAAAGGATAAGGAAGGAATCTACTTGCTTTAGACTACTGGAAAGTATGACGTCTCTGAAAAGCTAAGACATAAGTAATTTTGAGTTGCTATTTCCCTTATTTCCTTACACCATATTTTACCTTCACATTTTACTTTTATTAGAAACAGAGACTCACTCCGTTGCCCATGCTGTAGTGCAGTGGTACCTTCATAGCTCACTGCAGCCTTGAACTCCTGGGCTCGAGTGATCCTCCAGCCTCAGCCTCCCAAGTAGCTGGGATTACAGGCATGCACTACAATGCCTGGCTAATTTCAAGAGATGAGGGTCTCACTATGATGCCAAGGCTGGTCTTGAATTCCTGGGCTCAAGCAATCTGCCCGCCTCAGCTTCACAAAGTGCTGGGATTACAGGCATAAGCCACCCCGCCTGGCCTACTTTCACATTTTTCACACCCAGAATGTACTCTTAATTCTGGCTTCTCTTTACTACTTTTCTGCTTCTCACTGTCATTCTAAGCACAGGCATGTCTCATCCCCATCCTACCTTGCACCACCTTTTCAGGGGAAACATCAACATTGAGAGAAAAACATTGCTTGAAAACAGCAAGATTCTATAGGGTGCAAACACTGATGTCTTACAAAAGAAAAAAAAAAAAACACGATTCCACAGAAATTTTCTTAAAGTGTTCTATCAACCACCCTCACTCAGATTAACAACTAGGAGTGATCACTTGGAGACTTTAGAACGTGAGCCTCAACCAGACCAGGAATCAGGATTTCGGTGGTTGAGACCCAGGGGTCTGCATATTTAATAAGCTAACTAGGTAGCTGTGATGCACACGAAGGCTTCAAGATGATTTATCAAGGATAATGGGCAAATTACAGAGGTTTACTCTCTAAATAAACTGAATATTAATTCCAATATGGGGTGAGGCACAGTGGCTCACACTGTAATTCCAGCACTTTAGGAGGCAAAGGCAGGCGGATCATTTGAGGTCAGGAGTTCAAGACCAGCCTGGGCAACATGGTAAAATTTCTACTAAAAATACAAAAAAATCAGCTGGGTGTAGTGGTGCATGCCTGTGATCTCAGCTACTTAGGAGGCTGAGGTGGAAGAATAGCTTGAACCCAGGAGGCAGAGTTTGCAGTGAGCCGGGACTGCTCCACTGCACTCCAGCCTGGGCAACAGAGACTCCCTCTCAAAAAAACAGCAAAAAACCCCACAATTCCAATATGCAAACACGACTATCATTTTCATAGAGTTATAATTTATATTCAATAAATTTAAGGTTACAGTTCAATGAGTTTTAACAAATATATATACCTAGGTTATTGCCAAAAAATCAAGGTGTAGGCAATTTCATATCAACTCACTAATTGCCATTTGTATCAAACATCCAACACTGTCACCCAGACCGAGACCCAGGAAACCAATTATCTACATTCTGTAACTACAGATTAGTTTTGTCAGTTCCAAAATTTCATAAAATTGTATCGTGTATGTATTCTTTTGTGTCTGCGTTCCTTGCTAAGTGTAACGTTTTTGAGATACACACATACTGTTGCATATATCAACAGTCTGTTCTTTCTCATTGCTTGGGGTATTCAACTGTTTGACACTTGTTTATCCATTTACCTGCTGATAGACATTTGAACTGTTTCCGGGTTTAAACTCTTATAAATAAAGCTGCTAGGAACATTCACACATACACCTTTATGTTGCCATATGCATTCATTTCTCCCAGGTAAATACACGGGAGTGGAATTGCTGAGTTATATATTAAATGTATATTTAGCTTAAAAGAATGCCAAATTGTTTTCCAAAGTGATAGTATCATTTTCACATTTCCCACCAGCAATGTATGAGAATTCCATATCTTTGCCAAACACTTGGTGTTTCCACCCTTTTTAATTTTAGCCATTCTGCTAGGTGTATAGTGGTTTCTCATTGTGATTTTATTTCTCTAAAGACTAGTGACGATTCATTTTAATATAATAATAAGTTAGAATAGATGTATTGGGATTCTGTAGATCAATTCAGGGAGGATGATAAGAATATTGAATCCTGCAATCAATGAATACACAAAGCTTTCCTAGGAAATATTTGCCTTTATTCACTCACATATTTTCTTTCCTTCTGGGCATAATAAGAGGAACTTAGGGAAAACAGGCCTCGGTTCTACATTCTCAGTAAAGGCCTTGATCTCTCTCTTTAATTTTCATGCATGATCTTTCCTCTCTGTTTCTTTTCTTTCCTCTCTCTTTTCTCTCTCCCATTCCCTGGTAACGATAGTTGATTGCACAGAGTCTGGAATCCTCTGTGAGGAGGTTCACATTCCAATTCTTCAACTTACTTATTTCTGATGGACATGGATTTACTTTTTCATCTTATTTTGAGTTTCTATTTATTTTACTTTTTTATTAAAAATTTTTCTTTTTTTGAGACAGGGTCTGACTCTGCCACCCAGGCTGGAGTGCAGTGGCATGATCTTGGCTCACTGCAGCCTTGACCTCCCTGGGATCAAGCGATCCTCACACCTCAGCCTACTGAGTAGCTGGGACTACAGGCACCCACCAGCATGTCCAGATAATTTTTGTATTTTTTGTAGAGATGGAGTTTTGCTATGTTGCCCAGGCTGGGCAATCAAGCAATCTGCCTGCCTTGGCCTCCTAAAGTGCTGGGATTACAGGCATGAGCCACTGTGACCAGCTTTATTTATTTTGAAAAAATATGTGTTGAAATTTAATTAGCACTTCAGTGTTTTACAGAAAAATAATTTTCCAAAATATTAAGTAGATTGTATTATAAACACATTATTATAGGAAAAAATTATATACACTTTGTTTACTTCAATACATTTCCCATGGCATTAAAAGAAATGTAGTTATATTTTCAGTTATGACAAGCAAACATTCAGAAGACTACACTTCCTACCAAGGACAAGTAGAAAATATGTATCAAGTAAAGTTTAAATAATCTTCTTGAAAGTTTTAAAGATCTACTAGGACTGCCAGGGTTTGAGAATGTAAAGATCTTAGAAGACAAGCTCAGAACACTCTTTCTGCTTTTACCCTTGAAGCACTGGTCAGCTCCCAAGGAGCAATGGGCAAGAGACAAGGTGGCCAAGCAGAAAGTGACAGGACAGCTATGAGGCTGGGTCACGAAGCAGGGGTCTCTGCAGACTCATCATAATTAGGAGTCAGATGGCAGAATTCAGAGATTTTCAAAAAAACGTTTTGGTAAAGGCCCTCAAATCTCAGTTGGGACTAGTGAAGCATTGTACTCCAGATATAAGATACCAACTAGGCCTCATGGGGACTGAGACGCTGCACTGAGTCAGCTAAATGCTTATTTGAATTAATATCTGTGCCTAACCTAGAAGCCTATCAGAGGCTGTGGTGGGGATTCACTGGCGGATCACTTGCTCTTCTCTAGCCTCTACAAATTTCTGTCCAACATGTCCAGAATTCAGTCAAAATTATCAGACATCAAAACAGAAACAAAAACCAGACAATGGAAAAGATCAAGAGATAATCCAGATATTGAAGTTAACGAAAAATCTTTAAAATAACTGTAATTAATATTTCCAGGAAAATAGAAAGCAAGATAAGGAATTTCACTAGGATACATGAACAGAAATTCCCAAACTGAAAATCGCAATAACTAAAATTAATAGCTCATTGGCATATTCAACAACAGATTGGTCACAGCAGAAGATCTGATTAGTAGCATAGAAGATAAAGCAGTACACAATATCCAGACTGCAGCATAAATAGAAAGAAAGGATGAAAGAGGAGAGGGAGAGAGAGAAGCAGGAGGAGGCAGGAAGAGAGAGACAAAGAAAGAAAATAAGATACAAACATCTCAGACAGATGTAACTGGAGTCTCAGAAAGGAGGAAAGGAAATGCGAGACAGAGGCAATATTGTGAAGAAATAACAGTGAAGAATTACCCAATCTAATAATCAATTCATAGAAAAAGGAAATTTAGTGAAATCCAAAGAGGACAAATTCAATAAAAACTAAAATAGCCACATCAAGGCAAAACTGCTGAAAATCAAAGACAAAGAATAAATTCTCAAAAGTAACCAGAACAAAAATACACATTTCCCTTATAGGATAAAAATCAATTACCTATTGATTTCTTAATAAATATCATGAAAACAATAGAATGCCATCTTTAAAAGGCCGAAAGAAAATAACTACAGACCGTGTTCTCCAGCAAGCTGAAACAGCCTTCAGAAGTTCATATAAAATAAAGACAATTTTCAAGCAAACAAAAGCTATATGACAATTTATTACCAGTAGAACTGGGCTAAGACAAATATTAAAAGGGGTCTTTCTAGCTGAAAGAATTTGATTCAGAAAGAGCATGAAAATGCAGAGAAAGTAAATATATGAGTAAATTCAAGTGAATACTGATTGCCAAAAAAATTATATTAAATTTTGTGATTAAAAATATATGTACACATATACACATGTATCTATGAAACTAAAATGTGTCAACATAGCACACACGGTGGGACGAGTTTAACTAACATAAGTTGTACTTAAATCCTAGTATTGTTTGGAAAGTGATAAAAGTAGTAGCTCGAGTACCTAGGAGAACAAAATTAGAACAGCAAACAATAGTGGAAAAACTGGAAAAATTAAACTTCATTAACCCAAAAGAAGACGAGAGAAAAAGGAGTATAAAACAAGTGAACCAAATATAAAACAGAGAGTAACATGTCAGCTACAATTTCACATATATCAGTAATAACATTTAATATAAGTGGACTAAATATACCAACTAAAACTCAATGATTTCCAGATTCAGTTTAAATAATAAAGAAAGAGTCCTTACATATGAAGATAAAAAGTTTGAAAGTAAAGAATGGAAAAAGATAGTCCATGAAAACACTAACCAAAAGAAATCTGGTATAGCTATACACTACTATCATCAGAGAATGCAGACTTACAGGCAGGAGGTATTATTAGAAATAAACAAGGATATTTCATAATTACAAAAAATCAATTTTAAGGAAGATAAAACAATTCCCAATCTATAAGCATTTAATGAAACAGCTTCAAAATATGTAAAGCATGTATCTCTTTTCATTTTACTGGAATTCATAGATCAGGCGTGCTTATTAATGGTAGACACAAAGGAGGACAGTAGATACACTGTAGAGTTGACTCTGCCTACCGTTAGCCCAAGGAAGTCACTGGCCGGCTCAAAAATCAGGGGGCAGGGAAGCATACGCCACTCACAGGCGCTGGCAAGGGACAGGTGCAGAATTGGTGCCAGTGATGCAAACCAGCACAGCGTGTATATGTAAAAGTGATAGAACAATTAAAGGAACTTTACAGAGGTAGGTAGTTCTAACTTCATTAGAACACCAATGAAGAAATACAAACTTCGACCATCTCAGGAGTTATGAAAATTTCCCATGTCTCAAATTCTAATCAAGGACAGGTAAAATTTTGGAAGGGAGAAAATAAAATTTGCTTCTTTTGTCCAGTCACTATTTGTTTTGTTTTACTGGAAACCTCCACTTGCCGTCTGTTGTTCCTACAGAAACCAGGACAGCACTCAGTTAATCCAGATGACGCTGCAAATATTCAACTGTATTTGATCTACAAAACTGGCAAATATATGGTTCAACCAATTATAAGTGACGCTAGAATGATGAATAAGAAAAGGACTGATTGGTAATAGCATAGCTATGTAAGACAGAGTCTGAATGACATATAAAATTATTTGAAAACTAAGTTATAAGAAAATGTAACAGAATATGCATGAATAAAGAATTACCTGTGACTAATAAAAAATGATTTTCACTTGGGACATTATAAAAGAAATCTTCGTGAAAAGAACATTTTAGAATTCTGTTAATTATCTGGGCTGTGCTCCAAGTATTAAAATTTTAAAAAACAATCCACAACTCTCAGACCCCCTCCCCCACCAAATTTTCCACCATTAAGGGACAAAAAAAGTGGCGAAGCAAGCTCTTCTTGGTTATTTATGAAGTCAACCTTGAATACTAACCTTTTTCTTTTTTCTTCATGAATTATTGCCCGTGACTTACAAAGGAATAGAAGCCCAATCTCAGTTTAACAGAAACATGAATCAGACAAAAGCCATGTTTGAGTGTTATCTAATGAAAATACTAAAACACTAGCACGGAGTAGAATGTAAGCCCTTAAAATCTGCACTAGTGGACTGGGAATTAAAGAGATGGAAAGGAGACTAACCACTTGAGAAAACAACAGGTAGAGGACCGTTCTATTTTTTGCATTAATATCAAAGAAAGTGGAGTGATTTAAAGAACTCTGAAATTGAGGATAATTAAAGCTGGCATGATAAAAAGGAGGAAGGCACAGAATCAAAAACTAAATGTTTATATACAATAAAATGCAGCTTGATGTCGTCTCTCTGAAAGTAGAAAAGGAGCAGCTGCCATCAATAAATATAGCAATATATCAAAACAAGTATCAATATAATGATCCTTTATAAAACCTCGGCAGTTATTACCCATCAAGAACATGGAATTGGTAGTCAGAGGACTGGAGTCCTCTCCCTGTCTCTGGTGATTATTTGTAGCTCCTGCACTGCCGGCCCTTGGTGTGGCTTCTCAGATTGCTCACTTGGAATATCTAGGTGTTAATAACTGCCTTTCTACTACATAAAGACGCATCAAATATCAGATGGAAGAATGGAAACATAACTGTAAAATCTTATATTTGCTATTTTTACTAGAGTTATTACAATTTTTAATACTACACTTTATAACAATATAATCTCCAAGATACCTGCCTTACCTGGATGGCTAGTGTAAGAGAGAAATAAATATCTGAAATTTAGATTCATTATTCAGATTTTATTATCATCTGTCAGACTTTTTTTCTGAACTGCTTCATTCATTCATTCACTCAATGCAAAGCTATGGTGTACTTAGTATGTTCCTGGCTCTGTATTAGGTGCTGATGTTACAGCAATGAATGTACCTTACCCTAGTGTAGCCTGAAGTCTAATGAGAAAAAAGGAAATTAGGCCTCTAATAAGACAGATACAGATACACTACAAAAAGTGACTATAGCACATGAAGTCATACTATAGGCTTCCTGGGAACTTATAATGAGGAACCAAATGTAGAGTGAGGGCCTAGGAACCGTCATTTAAACTAAGATCCAAAGGAGGAAAAGGAAATAGCCAGTTGAGAACATGGGGAAGGAGCATTTCAAGCAGAGGAGACCACAGGCGTAAAGGCTTTGAGTCAGTAAAAAGCTGGATACAATTGACAGTGGACAGGTAGCAGGTGACGGCAGCAAGAGGTGGCACTGGAGAGTTATTCAGGGACAAGCTCCTTCAGGCCTTGCTGGGAGTCTGGATGTTATTTTAGGAACAATGGAAAGCCACTGATGGTATTAAACAGGGACGTAATTGTATCAGTTCTGCATTTTTAAAAGGTAACTTGAGTTGCAGTGTGGAGAATATAATGTAGTCAGCTATCAACAGAGACAGGATGACCTAAACTTGGAAGGCAATTTCCATAATCTGTGGGACACCAAGTTTAGATTAAGTCGGTAGTAGAGCTGGAGAGAGATGAAATCATGCAAGGTGTAACTTGGAGGGAAGAATACAGAATTTCGTGACTCGCTAGACATGGATGGCAAGAGAGATAGATGCGTCAAGGACTCATAGGGTTCTGGCCTAAGATTCTGGGAGTTCCCCTTTGTTCTTGAGAGATGCCCTCGAAGGCCTGGACAGGCAGTACAGCATAGGGAATTTATTTTTCTGTCTAAGGCCTCTGGGAAACAATCCTAGTGTCTTGGGTGTGGCTTTAAGCATGTTTCAACAATTGAGTTTGAACAATCGAATGTGCATGCTTTTCCAGGAATCATCCTGATTATTGTGTGGACTAAAAACTGGAAAGGTCAAGACCAGAGACAAATAGCTGATTTAGGAGGCTGGTGCTCATTTAGGCTAAACTGGAGGGAGAGAAAGAAATTCAAAACATTTAGGAGATAGAATCAGGTTTCAGTCAATAGGTGGCTGTTGGTATCGTTTTATAAGATGGAAGACAAAGGAAAATGAGCAGATAGACAACTGAGTTTTAAGTGCTCACAGGGCCAGTGAAGAGAGGTTTGTACCAGAGGTTGGAACTCCTCAGAGTAGGTTGCGGATACGTATTTGGAAGTTATCAGCCAGTGTGTAAATGCTACTGAAAACTCATGGAAGTGGATAAAAGCTCAGAGAGAGCTTGGGAGCAGGATAAAAGACCTAGAACCAATCTGTGGATAATGTTAGCCTTTAAGGAGTGGCAAGAAGAGTAGCATGCAAAGGTGCATGGAAAACCAGGAGAATACAGCTGTCAAGAAGGGCCCGAGGCCATCTGTGCTCATGGCTTTATTCTGCAGTTGAGCAGCAACTCTGGGAGAACCTACAACCTATCCCCAGGCTAGAAGTGGAAATAGAGATAAATGCATAGAGTAAGCCAGGAGTCTGTGAAAACACACACAGTTTAAAGGAATAATGAATCTATTATTGTAAATGAAGTGTAGAAAAGCTAATAACACTAGGGCTGGGCAGTCCCAGGTATTCAGGAGGCTGAGGTGGAGGATCGATGGAGCCCAGGGGTGCTCTATGATGATCAGGTGTCTGAACAAATTTTAGCATCAAATGGTGATCTCTCTGAGCGGAGGACCACCAGGTTGCTTAAGGAAGAGTGAACTAGCCCAGCTCCCAAATGAAGCAGGTCAAGACTCCCGTGCTGATCAGCAGTGGGATTGTGCCTGTAGCCACTGCACTCCAGCCTGGGCAACATAGTGAGAACTTGCCTCTTAAAATAAAAAAAGATAAATTGATAAATACATAAATAAATAAATGGGAAGAGATGCTGCATGGCAGGGATATCATAAGTCATTATAAGCAACGTTCTAGAAAACAAGCAGGACAGTGGAAATACAAAGGAAAATACTGAAACTACCATTATTAACATAAGTCATAAAGGATTGTATTACTGTCAACGACAAAAATAAAATCCCCATACTTGAACAATTCCTCTTCTAAGGAAAAAAAGACAACGTAGATGTCCTCTTGTTCTAAAGAATTACTTTTAGCTAGTTAGCAGGGGTCACATATTATCTGTCTGCATGTTTGGGATTTTTTACTAGGAGTCCCTTATGGCCAACAGCATATGTTTACAGAAGTTAACGGTGCCAGCAGATTGCATGGCAGCTGCATCGCCCACCGGCCCTTCCTGGAATCGGGCACGGGGCTTTGATCTTCCTGATACTAACCTCCAGCCCAAGGAAGTGGAGTAATATCTCTTCATGAAGGAACATCAAGCTAATGGCAAATCGGCATCAAAGAGCATGTTCCACTTTGAAGTCAGTAAACCTGAAGTTGTTTCAGAGTAATGAGAGGAGAAGGTAATTTCACAGCATCAAAGAGAGATTCTAAATATCAGACATCTTAGCCATTGAAACAGAGAGCACAGTTATAGGTCCCAGAAAACACAGGGATGGAAGGAGATGAACAATAAGAGGACGGAAAAAGACTGTTCGTAAAGCAACACCATTATATTTAGCCCCATAGAAATGTAAACACTAAAAAACAGAGGCAGAGTTAGGAAATGAACTAGGTTGTACAGGGGTTAAGTAATAAAATGGAAATAATAGTATCCGAGACATTAAGTGCTACATGAATGACAGATGTTGTTATCATGGTTTAGAAAATTAATATTCTGCAGGGCTAAAGCTGTGAGTAGGCAGAGAATGGGAGTGACTGTGTGTAAATAGTGTGATATGAACATCTGGCCGGACCCAAATTGAAGCCACTTAAGACATTTCCATCCAGGCTGCTCTTTGCCTTGTTTTCCAGTTTTATACAGGAGTATTTTTAAATTTTACTCCATTTTGACAATAATTTAAAACATTTTTGTGATAATGTAAAGAAAGAATACAAGTATGTTCTAGATCATCAAGTGGCAACTGTGTCACTGAGTACCACCAAATAATTTCACGGCCGGCTTTTTGTTTGTGTTATATTCATGTCGGCCCCATCCTTTCTACTTTTATAACAAGGAATAGGTGAGAAAAGAGGCTGAGTAAACACAGGTTCCCACCAAGTAAAGATCAAGTGAGGCGACAGCACGGTGTGCAAAAGAGGACGTCAGCAGAGAAAAACACAGAGAACCAAGAGATTGCGAGAAATCACACCCTGTCCCCAGCACCGCTCCTGCTTTCCCAGACAGCGTGTCATCTCAGCTTCAGAAAAACAGCATCATCTGTTGTTAGTTTGAATTGTATTCATTTCATTACAAGCCTACCATATTGCAAGTACTTTGCTAAACTCTGGGAATCTAAAGACAGGTAAGTTTCAGTTCAGGTCCACCACTAAATTCAACTACAAAAGACAGTAGCTACAGTCCATATTGTCACGGGGAGACACTAGAGCGTTTCCATAAAAACCAGTTCTGCTTGCCCAGCTATTTAAAAAGACAGAAAAAGTCAAGTTCAACATTTCATGCCGACATTGGCTTTTACAGTTTGGCTTTGACAGAATCTCATGCTGACCTTGATTTCACACAGGGAGTAAAGGCCACTTACTATATGCACATCCGTACACTTCGATCCGCATCCCAATCCTGCCCCTGGGGTTCCAGGCTAAAGGGAGAAAGCGCAGGAACCTGGCTTCAAAGGGAGGCTGGAGTCTGTAGTGCACCACACTGTCTGCATTTGTGTTTCCTGGAAAACCCTAGGAGAAAACAGAGAAAGGGATCAATGTATCTGCAGGACGTACCATCTTCATGTCGTCACCTCTCATGGCAATGAGCAATGTATGCTCGCTTTGCTAATATGCAAAAAGCTGCTGTTTTAAAGGAAACACTGCTAATGGTTAACAAGGATGTGACAATGTCTCCAGTCCCTGAATTCGTCACCATTGTCTACGTTTTCTTTATTTACAAGGTAGTTTAAATTTCATCCACATCATTAAAATGACTATAAACATGGCAACTTCTATGAAGTTCACTTTTCTAAAATGCTATCCCACAGATTCCTCCCTAATCAAGTGGTAAAGATGCTCACAAAAAGCCACATCACATGGCAGGGCAATCAAGCACCATGGTAACATGCAAAGGATCTGCAGTGAGAATCCTGGAATCTGCAATTAGAGAGTTGGAAGGGACCTAGACATGATTCCAGCCCCACACCCTTAATTTATAAACGAGAAACTACAGTCTAGGAAGAAGAAAGGACACTCTGGAGGTAGGACGGCTATCATAGAGTGTGGGCAGGACTACATCTGGCTTTTATTTCAATGGCAGCATTGATTCCATGTTATCAGGCTGAATCCACTTCACAGTGAACACAGCTCCATGCACCTGTGGCCTGCTTCCTGGGGGTGTCAAGGGGAGCACACTGCCACCGTCTGCTCCAGGGCAAAGGGGCTTTCACTCTTCACTCCATCTTGCTATCTGAACATTGGGAAGGATCAGAGTGCAAGCAAACAAAGTTGTTTTAGATATTTTTTCACTGTTTTCAGATTTTTAAGAATATGGCATGTGTGAGAACAAGGAAAGGGTTAATGCTCTTTTTTGCACTAGAAGTGCTATCACCTAACATGACTGGGGCACAGAGTTAATATTTATGTATGGCACAGGCCAGCAGTTAGTTCAATCAAGAATCAACAATGTTTCCTGCCTAGTTATTTTGCTTTACTAAAGAATGTACCAGGCTTAGGGCTGGCGCATTGGCTCACACCTGTAATCCCAGCACTTTGGGAGGCTGAGGCGGGTGGATCATGAGGTCAGGAGATCGAGACCATCCTGGCTAACATGGTGAAACCCCCTCTACTAAAAATGCGAAAAAAAATTATCCAGGCATGGTGGCGGGCACCTGTAGTCTCAGCTACTCAGGAGGCTGAGGCAGGAGAATGGTGTGAACCCGGGAGGCGGAGGTTGCAGTGAGCCGAGATTGTGCCACTGCACTCCAGCCTGGGCAACAGAGCAAGACTCCGTCTCAAAAAAAAAAAAAAAAAAAAGAGAGAGAGAATGTACCAGGCTTAACAACAAAACAAATAGAATAAAGAGCAGCCTGCCTTGTATCAGACCACCAATGGGTGTCCCTGGGTATAAACACATGGAAATAAAAATATAGGAAATGCCTTAGTGAATGTGGTCAATTTTAAATGCTAGTGTAGATGTCAGACTTGGTAATAGTTCGTCTATTGCTAATTCATGGCAATTCTGAGATAATCATTTCATATTTTGTCCATATCTGCAGAGAAAATGGGAAAAGCTGAAAGGAGAGGCGACAACTGACCCTATGGGGAGGAGCTTTATATTCAAATGAGGACACCTCCTGGCATCTCTGGATGGAGCTCCAAATTCATTATAGTATTACTTAAAGGATTTTATTAAAAGACCAAACCATACTGCACTTGTGGTTGAATGCTTTTATCAGAGATGAATCTTACCATGTGTTAGGACAGGCTGACAGTGGCTCCCAAAGGTATGTCTATGCCCCAATCCCGGGACCCTGTGAAGGTTACTTCAGAAGGTAAAGTTCTCCAGATGTGATCAAAGACCCTGAGATGAGGAAATTATCTTGAATTATCTGGCTGGGTCTTAAATACCATCAGAACTGCCCTTGTAAGAGAGATAAAGGTGAGGATGAGCAGAGCCCCACACAAAAGAGAAGAGGGTGTGAAAACGGAGGCAGAGGCCAGAGTGAGGCACCCACAAGATGAGGCATGCAGGCAAACACACGAAGCCGGAAGAAACGAAGAATGGATGTCCCCCTAGAGCCTCCGTAGGGAGCGTGGCCCATCTTGATTTTGGACTAGGGATACTGATGTGGAACTTCTGGTCTCCAGACTATGACAGAATAAATTCTGTTGCTTTAAGTCATCCAGTTTGTGGGCATTTCTCACAAGGACCATAGGAAACGAACACACTGTTTATATGGAATTGCATATTGGATATTTTAGGGGAAATGCAGGAGAGTTCCACTGAAAATAGGATTAACATCCCTTTGAATCGCACAAATACCCAATTCCTTCTGAGAAGGGCTTCGTGATGCTAAGCCACTCTGCCAGCCTGTGGCTCTACCCATGCTTGCAGCTGCACTTGCTCCTCACTGTGAAAGGAGCTAACCACTGTGTCGGTGGAACCCAAGGATGGAAGGAGAGGGGAAGGGGCCGCTGAACTGCTAATATGAGGGGACGGCACCTTAACCAGCTTTGAATTATCAGAAAAACACAAAGCCTACTATTAAAGAGTTCAACAGATGGTTACTGTGTTATCACAGATGTATAGAAAATCTCTTTGTTCTAAAAAAAAAAAAAAAAAAGAAAAAAGATTCCTGTCCTTTCTCAGACTGTCTGGACTAGGTCAAATTCACTAACTCCACAGCAGCAGGCTTCTCTCTGATTCCACACATTGAGTCAGTAGGGAGGACAGCCTCGGGAATCAAATCACAAACAGGGAAGGGAGTGCCCATACCTTCTTCAGGCCATGTCTGGATGTTCATCTGGATACAGGGCTATTCCATTCTTCCCATTTTATCACCTGTCTTTTCAGTTCTTAATGTACCTTAACATTATCTTAATGAGAGGTTACATAAAGCCTTTATTTAGAAGGTACTGAAAGTTCATCTTGTTATAAATCTGAATTGATCTATGCATTGCTATCTAAAGGGAATGCTTCAGAAAAAGCACATTTTACTCACCGTGAACATAAGCAGTGATGGTCGATGTAAAAATCTACTTTTTTCCACATAAAAACTTCTGTTTTACATGGTCTTGATCTCCATTCGATTATCTTCAGTCACTGCCTTCCCTACATCTCACTCCATGGGGTCTGAAGGGGGCTCACCCTACCACCTGGGGCCAGCACGGGGACACGACTCAGGCCTGGCAACTGAACGCCATGCCTGTCCTACTGCAAAGGACTGGTTCCAGTATGGT
This sequence comes from Pongo abelii, assembly GCF_028885655.2. NCBI lineage: Eukaryota > Metazoa > Chordata > Mammalia > Primates > Hominidae > Pongo > Pongo abelii. Next base: position 18,626,939 of record NC_071998.2, on the reverse strand, counting down.
CAGGAAGCCCACGCTGAATGAGAGCAGAACCTGGGACTTTCGGCTTGAACTCTTGGGAGAAATACCCATTCATTCATTCAACAAATATTTGTTGAAAATCTATACCATGCCAGGTGTTCCCCTATGTTCTGGGGATATAACCATAAACAACAGAAAAAGTCTCTGCTCCTGTGAAGCTTATCCTACTGAGTAGAATAAACAAATAAAGGCATAATATCTGTAGAACTCAACATTGCTAAGAACAGAAATAAAGAAAAACAGTCACGCTTCTAAGCTGGCAAACGGTATGCCTGAAGCTATGGCATAGACGGAGCTGCCCAAGAATGAGGCCAGTTGTAGACAAAAATAAAACTGCAAGAAGGAAAGAGGCAGACTGCTGATGAAAGAATCTGATTACCTAAATTCAGCCTGGCTTCAATCAAGTGGTCACTTTAATTTCCTTTATTGTTCAAGCCTATTTGATCTTAGATTTTGGTCACCTGAAACTGAAAAATGCTCAATAAGTACACTGTCCTGAGCCCCCACCCTTATCTTCCCTCTACAGCCAATAAATTGCCAAGGATTATGTACTTTTTGTGTGTATATGGCAGCTTTTCCATTATCATGATCATCATCTCACTGTAGGTCCTCATGTTAACGACCTAACTAATCCTTACAGCCAATGTTTACTTACTGACTGTCCCCAGCCACACACACACCTTACATATCACCAGAGCAGAAACGGTTTTAAACTATTGCTGAGTGCAAGTCACACAAACAGCCATATCAACCAGCTCCAATGGATCCCCACTGCACCTGTCCTGAAATTCAAATTTCAGGTCCTGGCATTCAATTCCTTCCATCACCTGTTTCCTGTCACTCTCTGCACTACAGCCAAATCCCCTACACATTTCTCAGATGCGCTTCCTCCTTTAATCGGAGTGGTCTTCTCACTGTTTCCTGAATGTGGGATGCATGCACCAACGCTCCTTGACCGCTCATGTGATGACACTGCAGCCCCTCCTGTCTGTGAGTTCTCATCATTTATTATCTTCAGGGCTCAACTCAAGTTTTGTCTCTGCTCTGAAGTCTTCTCACATGTGTGAAGGCCCCATTAAGACTTACTCTTCTGAAATACTGAGGTCTGTCTCATGGAAAATGAATTACACCTCTGGAGAAGGAGCAGCACCTCACTCACGGGGAGCCACACAGCAGCCACGTGCGGCGGCAGATGGGGATGAGAGGGAACAGGAGAACCTCACTCCCAAGAGAGGGGCCTTGCTTGCTGACTGATGATTCTGGGATGAGGAAGAGAGACTGGCATGACCAGCTGATGAGTGTCTGGTTCCCAGGGCATGACAGACAATTCCTACAGTCTACCTGTGGGAACAGATGAGGCTTGGAAGAAGACACATAGAAACAGGTTTAAATTCTATAAATTAGAATTTACAGGGGGTAGGAGATAGGGGTTCACATTGTCTCTCCTTCAAGATGACATTTTGACTTGTTAAAGAAAACCCAGCATAGGAACATTGAATACCTCCTGACATTGGTGTTTTCAAATGACTTACGGCACTACAAATATAAAGTTATAACAATAGCTACCAATTTTAACATACCAGGACCAAGGACTTTATTCTATGAGAACTACAAAAGACACAACACAAATGAAGACCTAAAGGAAAGTTTACACTCCAGTTGCATTCTGAAGAGAGATCCCAGCAAGACCACTGACATCAGCTAAATTTTTTTTCAGCCCAAAGTAATAAACCTGCAGATTATCAGACCTTGCTCACTGCTCTGTACTTGGCTCTAATATGATTAGTAAGGTGGCAGTGTCAGAATCCTTGAGAAAATAATAACCAGAACATCTTAGAATTTATTGCGCCCAGGGAAGGAGCCCTGTCAAAAGACAAATGTTTATTTGAGACCTCAAACAGATAATTTCAAAACTTTAGGAAAACAGTAAGCGTTATCCCATGGCAATATGTTTTATGCCTGAATTTCAACTCTATTATTTCAAGCTATGTGTGTGACTTTAGAGGCAGTTTCAACTTCACTTTTTTAACTTAAAAAGATAAGAGTATTTAGAACACAATGGGAAATGTTACATAATACTACCTCGTAGACCTCTGAGCAACCACTATACAAAGAGACACTGTTGTTATGATTGAGGACAACATCGTTCATCAAATGTGAAAAGCTACCCAAATGAAATCCAGAAAAAAAATGTTCCACGGAAGAAGAGAGAAATGGGCAAAGTAACCAAGGAAAGAATATTTACAATGAGACTGGGCGTGGTGGCTCACGCTTGTAATCTCAGCATTTCGGGAGGCCAAGGTGGGCAGATCACGAAGTCAGGAGTTTGACACCAGCCTGGCCAACATGGTGAAACCCCATCTATAGTGAAAGTACAAAAATTAGCTGGTCCTGGTAGTGGGCATCTGTAATCCCAACTACTTGGTAGGCTGAGGCAGGAGAATTGCTTGAACACGGGAGGTGGAGGTTGCAGTGGGCCGAGATCGCACCCCTGCACTCCAGCCTGGGTGACAGAGCAAGACTCCATATCAGAAAAAATATATATATATTTATAATGAAAAGGAACATTAATACAACTTAACAGGGGACAATATAAAGCGAAGTGAGCTAAAGCCCAGAAAAAAATGAGACTTGCAAAAATTGCAAAATGCAATCAAAGAGATATTTTGTACATTCGTAAGAAAAACCAGAAGAAGCTGCACTCTTTTGACAAAGCTCATAAGGATAAGAAAATAGAAAGACAACTTTTCTTAAGTTCCCACCACCTGAAAAGAGAACTCTTCAGATGGTAAAATACAAAACAAATGCTGGCAAGAAGGGATTGCAGCCCACGATGAGTGACGGAGATATAAGAAAATGTTCTTTTCTTTACAAATTCGAAACAAGTTTGTCGTCTAGTCTCAACACATATTTCACAGAATAATGAGAGAAGCTCTGGGTGGAAGCACTAAAAGGAAGGAGGTGACCTCTGAGGTGCTGCAGAGGTCTGAAACATGAGGCGATCCTGGGAGAGGAAATGCCTGACCAACAGGCTGAAAAGTGCAGCTTTAGCACTGGCATTCTGTTTGTTTGCTGACTTATTAGCTGTCTCCTTGTAAAAGCAATTTGATTAATCAAAAGTATGGATGATGTGATGGGTAATTTTATGTGTCAGTTTGACTAGGCCGGAGGTCCCAGATATTTGGTCAAACATCATTTTGGATGTTTCTGCAAGGGTGTTTTGGGAGATTAATAATTTAATTAGTCAAGAAAAACACCCTGCCCTCCATATGTGGGTGGGCCTCATCCAATCAGCTGAAGGCCTGGATAGAACAAAAAGACTGACCCCCTACCACCACCAAAAAAGAGAGAATTCTCTAAAATTCATCTGCAGCAGCCTTGCCTGTCGGCCTTCAAACAGAACATCAACTCTCCTTGAATCCCCAGCCTGTCAGCTCACCCTGTAGATGAGATTTACCAGGCTCCATAACCACATGAGCCAATTCTTTATATTAAATCTCCTATGTATATCCTATGGATTCTGTTTCTCTAATATAGAAGCTATAAAGGAAATCTGGGGAGTGGTGGTTAAGAAAGAGAATCTGGGTCTCTATTACTTTGACAGGTTGGAATGGAGTTTGAGTCTAATTAAATGGTAAATGATAGTTGTAGGTGATAAACACCTGTATTTGAATTCAAAATGCCAACTGTAAAAGTAAAGGGGCTTTTAGGTCAAAGTTGGCTTTTCAGCTTTATTTTTATAATACTACCTTGAATGCTGTAACTCTGCTGACCCATTACTTCAGTCTCATCAGTCCCTGTGTTTCCATCAATCTGAGCTAGCCACCCATTTATTCACATTCTATAGATATTGACTACTGATCACATTCTGGGCATGATGCTAGGTGCTGAGGATACAAAATACCTCTCAATTATATCACAGTCATGTGACAGTGATATACTCAAAAGCTACTGCAATACAATAAGCCCAGTGTAATAAGAGAGGCCCATAAAGGTACCTATAATAGATTTTCCATTAAAAGAGTAATGAAAGTGAGGAAGTGTGGTCAGGAAAGGCATCATACAGTTTGGTCTGTAGTATTCCAAGAGAAATTAGGGAAAAGGTATTGTGGATTTTTCAGGAAAAAAAAAATATATATATACAAAGACATGGTGATAGGAAAAAAAGTTACATGCCCGGGTGAGGAAAGACAGTACCATGGGGACAGGACAAATAGGGAAGGGAATTAGTAACTCAGAAAAACCGAAGATGCTGGTGTGCTTTTCCTGGGAGTTTGAATTTAATATTGAAAAATGTAACAGTGAAATGCAGCATGAAGGCAAAACTTGCTTCCTTAACATGAATAAATCCATGGACTCATTCTGTAGACAGGTGCCCTGTGGTTATCAACTGCCCTGCCTCAGACTTCTTGGCTCTCCTTTTACTCTGGCCAGTGCTGGGCTAACAGGCTCCTCAGAGTGTAATGTGGCAGCACCTTCCTAAGCGTTCTTAGGAAGTTATTCCTAAGAAGTTCAGTGTTTCAGTTCCTTCTTTGTCTCTTGGCCTCTGCGATGCCTGCAGAAACCCAGTCACGACCCATTCGTTCATATTCCTCTCCTTAGAGCCAGGAGTTAGTGCCCCGAGGGCAGTGCTGAATCCCTGGACAGGACTCGGGATAAATGCATTCCCCCTGCTGTCTCTCAGAGGCACAGCTGTGAAACACATTCTATCGGCTTCCTGAGAGCTTCCCAGGGAGTTCACGCCCCAGTTGCTCACAGAAGTGACCAGCTCAATGATGCCCCCTTTTGGTGGATTTTTCTTCTCTATTCCATTCTTCCCTCTTCTATGAGCTCACTTTCTAAAAGAGGCTACCTGCACAAATGCCCATCACAGGCTCAGCTTTCTAAGAAAACTCTGGCTGGGACAGTGGACTTTCCAGAATGGAATGTGGGCAGTATTCTAAAATACCAAATAAAACGCAATAGGAAAATCAAAGGGATGAATATCACATGGCACAAAGAAGGAGGTAGAGGACATCTGCCTAGCCTGCCAAAAACAAAACAAATTGACAATCACCCTGGCCACCCAGAAGATGAGCTTTGTCACAGCAATTCTTCCTCATATCCCAGAAAAGAGAGGAAGAAATGAGGACAGTAGAATCAACGGTGACATCCAAAAAAGGAAGGCTGCCCAATCTCTTCTCTAGAATGTGTCAACTGTGATTTATGAAATGACATATGCTATTTTTATATTGCAATGTTTGCTTATCTATAGGTAAGATCTTCTCACTATTTCTTATGTCATGTTATAATTATATTCATGAAGACGACGACCATTGCACAGACAAGTACACTGTGAAGAACCGTGAGGAGAGATTTTACCCTACTTGCAAGCTAACAAATGAGCCTGCCAGTTTGTTTCATGGTTGTGGCAGAAGATTCCTGGGTCAAAGCAAAGGACTGTATTGCTTACAGCATAGCAAACAATATGAGCATCAGCATATATGCATCAATTTCCTTGCCTCCAAGTCCTCTGGGGGAACATGGATGGACACAGATGGATGTGAGCACACGCAGTGGGTTACATGACAAATGAGGAGCCCTGAGCTTAGGGAATTCAAAGTTTCCTATGGGCAGCAGGCATTGCTTGCCCTTTGGCAACACTGCTGAAATAAATCTCTTATAGTTCAAGATGTACTGATAAGCATGTTAAGCTTATTTTTATATATGAAGAATAGGAAATTATTATTTTATATGGTTATTCCCAGTATCTCAAAATCTATGTGATATTTTACTAGCTTAGTTTTATTATAATTTTAAAAGACCATTCGGGTTCCTTTAATTGTTAATGGACGAGAATAAAAAGAGATAAATTAGTTGCTTTCTTAAAGCTAAGCAGCATCATTTTCTATTGAGGAACCCAAAACTTTCCTAACTTTTACAAATGTTTGTAAATTGTAGGTTCGGTGACAGCCTGTGCTATAAAATTTCATAAGCTTATAAGAGCTTTCGTAACACAGCTGTGGACTTTTCTCCTGGTGTTGTACAGCAGTTCAAATTAGCACAAGAATCATAAACGCTGTATTTGAACAGCTATATAATATTATGTAGATATTTATTTTCTCATTTGATGTTGCATTACTTTTTCTACCAATCTTCTTACAATAAATTCATAAATATCTTAATTATAGCAAATGTGAAGTTCCTAAAGTTGAGAATCATCAAACATATTTCTATTACAGAGATATATTCTTCAAAAAGTCATCTAAAATAGGAAACCCAATTGGGAGACACCTTAAAAGGTTATCTGCCACAACAGAGGCTTTGTTTAAAATACTGTTCTCTTCGTATTTGTGTTAATAATTGATTTGTCTTCGAAATTAAATTAAGAATCTATTATATCTAGTGGTTTTGAAATCAAAGTCCCTTCCCCATTCCTTATCTTCACTGCTGTGTTCAAAAAGACTAGACTCCAGGGATCTGTTAGAAGCTGGTTTAAATATAGGATGTCTGAGAGACACCCTTCTTTCATAATTTGAGGGTAAGCATATATGTGTATATGTGTGGCAGGCAGGTGGAGGAGGTTAGCTGTATCAGAGTAGGCACAGTATCATATTTTAAATCCCTCCTTCTGTTATAAATGTAAGCTGCAAATACTCTCTGCTCCCAGTGGCAGCAATCGTAAACTCACTTAGTTCTGCCTGTAATTTTCTCTATTTTAACATGTGACATTGAGACAGTGTTTTTTTAATTCACTTACAACTTCTTCCTCACCCACATTCCAGCCAAATAAATACATACTTATAGAAAAATGTGACTGTTTTCCTGAGTACCCCAACAATTCAACTGTCCCTAAAACACCAGGTTCAACTTAAACTCTATCAGCTTGTCTGAGGGCTAAGATATCTAAAAATCCAAGACAAATTATCATTTGCATATATGGAGGCAGCTCTGATTGAATAGATATCTAAAACTGATAAGTAATATTTTAGATCAAATCACTCCATCAAGTCAAGGAGTAATTCAATTATTTGCTCAGTTTCCAAAGAAATCCTTCCATTTCGGTCTAGAGTTCCATAAACATTGACTTTACATTGAAAGGACAGTGAGGAGATCTCTTGAACCGGCCAGAAAGTTGAAGCTCAAGGCTGTAGAAGATTTGAGCTACCAAGTCTAAGCCTTCTAAAAGATTCTCAATATGTATGTATATCATTTCCCTAACTCTACATTTGCCTAAGAAACAATAACATTCAATACACTTTTTTCCATGGGATTTAGTTACGAATTAAGTCAAGGAACTACAAGTTATATATTTCCTGGAAAAAGGGGAACATCACACTCTGGGGACTGTTGTGGGGTGGGGGAGGGGGGAGGGATAGCATTAGGAGATATACCTAATGCTAAATGACGAGTTAATGGGTGCAGTACACCAGCATGGCACATGTATACATATGTAACTAACCTGCACATTGTGCACATGTACCCTAAAACTTAAAGTATAATAATAATAATAATAATAATAATAAATATATATATTTCCTGGAAAAAATATAATATTATACATACATATATATTCAAAACTTTGTAAAGTATAAAAGGTATAAGCATATACTGAGTTATAAGGCATAACTCAATATGTTGATTTTAACCTAAAATTTTCTTAAGGCCTCAATTGCAAATGCTTTAATTGCCAATGGTTCATAAACACATCTGTCAATTAGAAGCAAGTAACATCCTCTGTTTTTATACTCTCAAAAAATGTGATTATACTTAATCAAAAGTAATTCAAACCACAGCCCAGGCAATACATATTAGACCATGTCTTCTTGGTAATTTAATTCTTAGCAATAATTTTAATTGCTGCCTTATTAAGTAGGTATGCTACTTGAATTATAGTCCTGTAGTTATAAGGTTAAAGCTATTTTAAAATCTCAAAAGTTTTTAGGTTTCAATCACTCTTCGTATTAGTACAACAAAAATGTTCATTAAGTGGAACATATGCAGTATCATTTTTACCCCCCACTTTATGATATTTTTAAATTTTTATTACCAGAGTAGTCATTTCATTATAAAATTTTAACCAAGCTGAGCATATACTCCATTTTTTAGAAAACTAGATTTACTGTAGGCCTGTTAAGGCTATCATAGTAAGTAATAAATTTCACACTTTCCTTTTATACAGTATCACATCACATCAAGCAGATATATGAAATCCTCGACAAAAGACATTTAAAACAAACAATTCCATGCTTTATATGTCAAGTAGAAAAGGAATATTTTTTCTACAGTGACAGAGCAGACTTGACAAGTGCACAATCATGTACAACCAAGTGTTTGCAAATGCTCTTACAACGTGGAGCAACCAGGCCTAGGGGCAAGCAACCTTTCAGCTAAGAGTCTCGTCAAAGGTGCAGAAGCCCATTGCAGAAGACCAGATAACAGTCAGTCTGACGGGTTCATTCAGATATCCAAGCTTTAAAAAGTACTTTGGAGACTGATACAGATATCCTAGGCAATAAACTTCCCAAAAAGAATGGGGAACAATCCCAGTGCCAATTACATCTTTGTCATTCAGAAATCCAGGCTAATTTGATTTAGAGACATACGTAAGTGAACTGTTATTTCTCATAACTTTTTTTTCAGCTTCTTTATTTTTAATCTACATCTCTTAGGTAAAATGCATCAATTTAACTACATTTACTTATTCTGAGTTTTTCTATTGGTCCATGTTTCCTTTAAACACAATTGTGAATGGTTTTTTAAAGTAACCATTTGACTTTGAAACAAATTTACAGAAAATGTGGAAGAACTATGCTAATATGCTGTATCACCCCTGAATACTTCAATGTACATTTGCTACAACAAAGATGTTCTCCTATATAACCATAATATGATCATCACAGTCATCATGGATAAAGTTCCAATATTTAATCCTCAATCTTGCTCAAGTTTCACCAATTCCCAATCATGTCCCTTATAACATAAGCATTTAATGCAGAATAGTATTTAGTTGCCTTTGCTTTCTTAGTCTCTGTTAATCTGGAATGCCTCCTTCCTCACTCCACTCAACGTCTGACAACTTGCTATAGGTCACCACCAGTGCTGTCTCCTGTCTCTCCAGGTCCCCACCCTTGCTACACTGTGGATGCTTTCCTTACCCTGCTGGTTTCTGAATGCTCCGCCATGGTCCTGGGCCTCCCCACTACCCAGCACGGATGCCTAAGCTGAACTGAATGACTTTGCTGGTTTCTGAATGCTGTGCCATGGTCCTGGGCCTCCCCACTACCCAGCATGGATGCCTAAGCTGAACTGAATGACTTTGCTGGTTTCTGAATGCTGTGCCATGGTCCTGGGCCTCCCCACTACCCAGCATGGATGCCTAAGCTGAACTGAATGACCTTAGACTGAACTGTTCAAAAAGAGAAGGGGAGAGGAAGAGGAAGAAGAATGCCAAGTAATTTGATTTTTTTTTTCAGGATCTAACCAATGTCTTGGAATTGATTATCTTTTCCATGGGCTACTTATGCTCCGTACTGTTTGTGTAGAGTTTGGTGAAAATGAATAAAGGCAACTGAACTGAATTTTTTTTTTTTTTTTTGAGACAGAGTCTCACTCTGTCACCCAGGCTGGAGTGCAGTGGCACGATCTTGACTCACTGCAATGTCCGCCTCCCAGGTTCAAGCAATTCTCCTGCCTCAGCCTCCCAAGTAGCTGAGATAACAGGCACCTGCCACCATGCCCGGCTAATTTTTTTGTATTTTTAGTAGAGACAGGGTTTCACCATTTTGGCCAGGCTGGTTTTGAACTCCTGACCTCAAGTGATCCACCCGCCTCGGCCTCCCAAAGTGCTGGGATTACAGGTGTGAGCCACCGCGCCCGGCCTGAACTCCATTTTTTATAGGGTACCATTTGACACTAAAATTAAGAGTCTGTTACTCAGCTGCAGAATCTCTCTTGAAATGGTATTACTAAAAGGTCCAAAATGAAACATCTGCAAAAATGATTATTCCTATACTCTGTGAGATCTCTTTCCTGACACATTTCACATCATAAATGAGTTTCCTAACTAACCCACACATACTCTATAGCAGGCTTACCCTTCTTTCCCCAGGCTGGCTGGTGAACTTGAAAAACCTAACCATTTAGGGGAAAAAATTGAGGCAATTAAAATTAAGTGTTTTAGGCTAAGTAATGAATAAATTAACCCACTGAAAAGTTACATCAAAGGCTGTTACTCAGCTTTTTACCAATTACAGGAATTTCTGCAAAATCTGCCCAGCCATTTGTGTATCCCTGGGATCAGTGCCCAGAGTTCAATCCTTCTCTTGATGCTTCCTGTTGTTTTCAGGGACTCGATGAGAGCAATCAGTGACCTTCCACTCACTCTCAGGCAGGGAGACAAATTGATAGAGTGAGAAAAGAACTCTTAGATAAACTGTGACTAATCCAACTCTTATTACGAGGCACAAATATTGATTAATCTAAGCTACAATGGAAGTCAGATTCTCCCCATACCCCTTCTCCCACACCACAATGTCTTCGTGTTCAGAAAGAAACGGCAGAGTCACAAGGATGATTTTAACACGAAGAAATGTGTTCAAGTCTTTGTTCCTGTCCTTTGGTGAAGGATAAACAGATAAAACAACATAAGGAAAATGCAAGACTCTGAGGGCCTGTCCCCAGAATTTTATACCCACTTCCACTGAAAAGTTCAGTGGAAAAACAGGTGACACATTTATTGCTTTTATATTAACAGTAACTACCTCAAAATGCAAAGAATGCAGTACTTTCTGGATATTTTATCTTCAAAAAGATGAAGCATATGCAGGATGATTCAAAATAGTCTAAACAAACAAACAAAGAGCAAGTCTATGGGCACTGAAGTTAGGAAAATACTTCCCCTCATGCAGAATCCTCCTAACAAAGTTTTCCCATGTATTTGTCAGGTCAAATAACATTCAGATAAACTGAACATAATCCCTAAAATGCCAAATGTTTAGAGAGTTGTTTTTTTTTTTTTTTTTGAGACAGAGTTTTGCATTTTGTTCTTGTTGCCCAGGCTGGAGTGCTATGGAGCGATCTTGGCTCACTGCAACCTCCACCTCCCAGGTTCAAGTGATTCTCCTGCCTCAGCCTCCTGAGTAGCTGCGATTACAGCTGCCTGCCACCGCGCCCAGCTAATTTTTTGTATTTTCAGTAGAGTCAGGGTTTCACCATGGTGGCCAAGCTGGTCTCGAACTCCTGACCTCAGATGATCCACCCACCTCGGCCTCCCAAAGTGCTGGGATTACAGACACAAGCCACCGTGCCAGGCCTAGAGAGCTCTTCTCATGAAGAGCCATTTCATGCCATCATCAACAGGCTGCCTTCGTGGGTGGCCAATGTGCTTCTGGAAAACCAGCTGTGAATAACGTGAGCAACTCATGGTGTCTACATGAGAAGGAAAGTTTTAGATGTCCTTACTGACTTTCTTCTTGGTATTCAAGTTGGTATAATTATTATAGTTACATAGTTTTATCTGGAAGAATTACTTGATCTAAAAGGTAATTTAAAATTAGTAAAATTTATTAGATATGAGGATACTAAGTTTCATCAACGAAAGACTGAAAACTCCCACAGTAGTAGTACTGAAATTCTACGTGTCACTCAGCAACTGGCGAGAGTCCCGTCTGGTGCTGAGTCCGTTTGGAACATCTGTCCCTACCCTCCCCTCCTCCAAGAAGAACGTTCACTGTAAACGAGAAGAGCTTAATTTCTATGGGCTTCGTAATCCTTCCACTGGATTCCAAGCAAAATAACTATCAACACAACTAATCCTGAGAATAAAAAGTAATCACAACTATGCAACAAAAACAGGAAAGGTGGTGCCAGGGTCTCACTCAGATTTCATTGCTTTGCTTTTCTCAAGGAAGGTCTTTTTGAAGCCCTGTTTATTCAATAGTAAGAGTGACCTCTAGTGACTTATTTTGTTGTTGTATTTTGCCAGTTGATTGGTCAATTACTCTAGCATGCCTTTCTATAAGTAATTCAATTTATGTATTTATTTAAGCCAAACAGCAGTTTAGATTACAAGACGCAAGGATTTTGATTTGATTTAAGTAACAACGTTTTATTAACAAAGCCTTCTCACAAAAGCCGATTAAAGTTGAATCTGAAACACGGTACAGCATTTGACCAAAGGAGTCTGGAGCATGTTTTTTGGAGGGGCACACCAAGTGTAGGATTAACTGAGGCGCAACTGAATCAGATGCACAGTGAGTGCATGAACCCATGTGCGTGCCCTGTGTGTGAAGAACCCAGCCTTGAGCCCGCGGGTAGAACAGCACTGAGCTACGGCAAACTTTTCATGACAGCTTAGGAGAACTGCTGAAAGCTACCCTTGGTTATCCTGCAATAATCTAAACTTCCAAACATGGCCACTAGCATTTATTGGAACTTATTTCAAAAGAGATTTTGGTAGGAGAGGGCTGAGGCTGACAGCGGGGAGATGCCACTGAAAGAAAAATAAAAGTGATTCGAGAAGGAGGAGGAAGACATTTAAAAAACTCTAATCTCATGGTTTGATTAATCAAGAAAGAAAGACAACTCCCTGATATTTACTCCAAGCCGAAAAAAAAAATGTGTAACGTTGTGTAAACATTTTTATGTGTGATAAAATATGGGCACATTACGTTTTGCTTAACTGTCTGGAATATCATCATTATATTAGAATCATGGCCCATTCTAGAAATAAAGGCTTCCTAGATGTTTACCAAATTAAGGAAAATAAAAAACAGGGAACCCGATGGCAAATTAAATAATGTAAAATATTAGCATCCAGAGAGGAATCATTTTCAAGATCACCTAAATGACTGGCTGAGTTTTGTCTTCAAGCAGGAACTTTCCACTATTTTCTCTTGACTTTACTATGCGAGTCAAGAGGCGAGCGGGACTATGAGAAACGAAGCCCCTAACGGGTGTTCAAGTGTTATTCCCTTAGTAGTCAGGGCAGGTTATTAATTTGGGGTTCTTAAATTTAGCTTCGCCTACGGGCGCTCTGTCCCTATAGTGCATGGAAGTTAATTAGCATCTTAACTCTGAAGCTGCCAAGGTCGGCAAAACTGTAAGCTGCTAACATCTAAGTTGATGCAGTATGATGTAATGTCTGCCAGTTTTTTCCGTTAGACTTAATTCCTACAAAATATTACAATCCTAAAAAGGAATAAATGACAGCATTTGCAGGCTAATCTCTTATTAAGACGCTCTTTTCAGGTTTTACAGAAACGTCCACTTTCTCAATGAATATACAAGGACATCGATTAAAAAGTCAAAACATGCATGGTATATCTTAGACTCCCCATAAGAGCAAAGTCTATTGTAAACAAAATCGTCTTTTTCGGGTTGCAATTCAATATTTTTTTAAGGTTCTTTATGTTTAGGAGCATGTTCTGCAAATCCACTTCCAAATACTACCGATAATAAAAAATACAAAGTTTTCCAGACAGCCTAGCGCAAGTTTTAAACCATTTGCTGTACTTACGTGGATTTCCTGCTCCTACGGGGCTCCAAGTCTGAGTGGGGAGAAGCAGCAGCACCTTGAGGACCGCCCAGGCCACTGAAGCCATGCTCACTTCAGCCAGGCGCCCTGAGACCCGGGCACGGCGACGGCCGCTCTGCGTTGCTGCTGCTCTCACTCCCGCTCTCACTCCCGTCCCCTGCGCGGCTCCGACGCTGCTCTCTCTCCCCTTTCCAGTCTCTCGCTCTCTTCCTCACGCACTGGCAGCCTCCCTCCGCGCTGCAGACCCTCCCGCCAAGCCGCGCCCGGCCCCAGCTGCGTCTCCGAGGTGGGCCCCGCGGACTCGCGCCGCAGCTTTCTGGAGCGCTCGGGACCGCGCGGCACCGCCCCAGGCACGGAGGCGGCAGGTTCAGGCGCGTCCCGGACACTAGGCGCGGGAGGCGGCCGGCAGCAACGCGAGTCAAGAAGCGAGCGGGAGGGACGCCCCAGCTCCGCCGGGCCCTCGCCTCCCGTTACACCGGCAGCTTCCTCCGTCTCTCCCTCCCACCGGGGCGGGGCGGCCGCGGTGCACGGACTCGCGCCAAAGACCGCGCCGTCAGCCTCCGCCTGCAGGTGGAGAACGCCAGGCTTTATCACTCCGCTATTCACTCAACGCAGGGGCTGCACCCAGGAAAATCCTGTCCTGTTTGAGTTCAAATAGGGAAGATGGGGCAGAAATAACTCTGGGGCGTGTACTCGGGCAGACGCGCGCACGCTTTGATTTTGCTAGGAAGTCTGACTTGTAGAGAACCAAGCTGGGAAACCGGGCCAGGAGCAGGGAGAGGCCAGTGAGTCCGGGCTGTGCGAGTGCAAGCCTTTATTTAAAGTTTTAATATTTTGTCTATCATGGGTTTTTTTTTTCTTTGCGATTACATTCCATTTTAAAACTATTTCATTCATTCAGGATTAGCGTTACTTAACAGTTGCTCCTGAGACTAGTGCGTTAGTCCCTTCACCCTAGTCCTGGCCTTGGTGGAAGTCTAAAATTTACATTTTATTCCAGCTTTCTGTCCAAAGGAGCAACCCCTGCAAGTGTAGGATGAGGAGCTCGGTCCAGCAGCAGCTAACACTGCACTCCTTGCGCGCCTGCTGTGTGCTAGAGGCGGAGGCGGGAGGCGGGGGGGTCTTTCTCTTTTTCTCCTCCTCTGCTTCTCAAATTCACAGTACGGGCAAAGATTGACAAACTCACTCACATTACCACCACCGCAAGGTTCCAAAAAAGAAAAAAGAAAGAAAGATACTAACTTTTTTAGATGGTATCTCGAAGAAATAGTTTATTAATCTTCCCTTTGGAAAGACAACTTTGAAAGGCTTTTTCATTAAAATGAATTCAAATGTAATACTAATAGATGAAGAATCTTACAAAGTCATTCTTGAATTATTAATTGGGTTCACTTAAACTACTTTTGCACAAGAACTCTGTAAATAGCACCTCTTTTATCACAGAAAAAATTACAAATCTAAAGTTTTGATTGACAGAACAGTTGCCTTCAGTGAGACAGGCAGAGAGAAAATGGAAATCATTTTCTAAATTGGACCTAGAGTAAAACAACAAATGTCAGTCTATTATTATACCAATTTGTCAGGCATCAGATGGAATCTTTAAAAATGTGAACTTGGCCGGGTGCGGTGGCTCATGCCTGTAATCTCAGCACTTTGGGAGGCCGAGGAGGCCAAGAGGTCAGGAGATGGAGATAATCCTGGCCAACATGGTGAAACCCCGTCTCTATTAAAATACAAAAAATTAGCTGGGCGTGGTGGCGCGTGCCTGTAGTCCCAGCTACTGGGGAGGCTGAGGCAGGAGAATCGCTTGAACCCAGGAGGCAGAGGTTGCAGCAAGCCGACATTGCGCCCTGCACTCCAGCTTGGCGACAGAGCAAGACTCTGTCTCAAGACAAAAAAAAAAAAGAAAAGTGAACTTGGGTGTTCAAAGTGTTAGGCTTAATGGAGAAAGGCCAAGAAACTTCTACGGTGGTAGACATTTGCAATTAAAAAAAAATGGCTTCATTAAACTGTAAAATCACTAGTGTAGTGAGGGTGAATGCATTTTTTACAACATTGGAGGAATATATTTATGAATATTATTCCCAATACATAAAATATACATTTTACACACTTACAGGTACACTCAAAATTTGTTCCAAATTGTTCATGTCTAGTAAACGTATATACACTATTTTATATGGTTAAGCCAATAAGCATCAGCATTTTCTTCTAAGACAGGAAGCTTGGAATTGTTGTTTTGATTTCCCTGCTTTTGACTTAAAACTTATTTAGGTTTATTCTACTTAAGTTGTTTGGTTAGGGGACTTGAAGTCCTTAGACATAAATGTGTGTCTTGAAATGCATTTTATGTGGCTATAATTGCTGCTACATGGTTATTATTTAAATCAGCATAGACACTTGCTGTGGTGATAATGCTAGCAATGAACTTTGCAGACTAAGAGTAGTGAGGCTCCGTCACAATCATCACACACTACACACTTACTGAACAAATGAAGGCATGAATTCGAGATGGCTGATGTAACTAGAACACTGGATGTCCTAGAAAAAATATTAAATATCACAGATATAAATGTTTTATGTGTTGCCGCTTTATTTCCTTTCTTCCCTACTTTCCATGATAATGCAATTTAAACTTTGAAACTTCTTACCTTCTATTTAACCTTAACATGGATAATAAGTACAATTATATTTTTTATTTCAATCTGGATAATGGTTGCATGATTCAACCAGAATAAGAAGGGAATAAGATCTACTTTGTAATAGCACATATTTAGGAAGTGAGTATATTTATATTGGAACAAATGATGATACTGAGGTGTGTTTGATGACTAGCTTCTTGATTATAAGAATGTAAATGTTTGTTAAGATAGACTCTTTTGAAATTTATTCTTGAATATTTTGAATTACAAAAGGAACATTTTTAAAAGAATTGTATAAAGAAAATGTTAATAATTGCCACTACCATCACCCCAACCCCACTGAGGTAACCAATGATACATAACAGGCTGACAGGCTGGTATGTATCTTTCTGTATCCTTGTTTTGGTTCTTCTTCTTCTTCTTCTTTTTTTTTTTTTTTTTTTTTTGAGACAGAGTCTCGCTCTGTCGCCTAGACTGGAGTGGAGAGCAGTAGTGGTGTGATCTTCGCTCACTGCAACCTCTGCCTCCCAAGTTCAAGCAATTCTTGTGCCTCAGCCTCCTGAGAAGCTGGGACAACAGGTGAGTGCCACCACACCCGGCTAAGTTGTTGTATTTTTGGTAGGGACAAGGTTTTTCCATGTTGCCCAGGCTGGTCTCGAACTTCCTGAGCTCAAGTGATCCACCCTCCTTGGCCTCCCAAACTCTTGAGATTACAGGCATGAGCCATCACACCCGGCCTTGGCTCTTATATATAAACACATACAACCTGTACATAGAGTTGTGCTTATTTTGTTTCAATAAGGTTTTACCTTGTACTTGATACTCTCATCCTGCAATTTTATTGTCTCTCTTTATAGTATACCGTGTGCATTCCAGTCTAAGCTAGAACTTAGTTTTCAGTTCTAGAAAATAGAGTGAGAATACAAAAATATAACATTTGGCTGCCAATCTAATAGCATTTTAATTCCTAAATAGATCTGCTTTCACAAATATGCTACTTCTCAGAGAATTATTTTTCTTATGATATTTTTCTAAGCAATGCAATGTGATATTAATCAGATTTTTAAAATGCACTACTGCATTAGCCAAGGCCCAGAAAGAAAGCATGATTCGCCCAGATAGTTTAAAGGAACAGGCTGTAAAGAAAAGTGAAGGGACCCACCAAGTGACGTTGTGGCACCCAAAGACAAGCACTAGCAGAAAGCCTTTACCACCTACAGCAGAGGGGCAGAGGGAGGAACGGTTGTTGCCAGATCCCCAGAAAGCAGCAGCCGGGGAACACAAAGGTCTGGCAGGAGCTGTAGTCATAGAAGTAAAAAAAGTTGTTGTCAGAGCCTGGAAACAGGAGTGAGTAGGGAAGAAACTTTTTGAGCTCTGACTTCTGAAAACTTCCTGTTTCTGTGGGTGTCTCTCATTAGCCAAAACCAACTGGAAGTCAGCCGGGAGGGGAGCAGGGTGACATTCGGGCAGGAAGGGTGACACTGGGGCTGGAAGGATAGAGCGTGGTTCTGAGGACCTCCACAAAGAATGGCCAGCACATCCTAGAACACTGACACTTATCAAATCAAAAAAAAAGTTTATTTTTGTTTCGTGCATTCATGTTCTTTAATGAATGATTTACAAAGTAATGGCTTAGAATAGAAATCTAAAGCTTTTATTTTTTAAATTATGAAGTGAAGTAATTGTACTTATACTTGCTAGAAATTAAACCAGAGCTTTGAGGTCAAATAGTTTACTCTTTCTTCTATTTATATTAACAGGAAAGATTAATTGTGCTGAATATTGTAGTTTTGAATGGGGCTTTTTATTAACTTCAACATCAGGAAATCACCAGAGTTCACTTACCTTTCCTTATTTTTCACAGAAATAGAAAGATCGATGTTCTCTTAGAGCAAAAAAGATGAGGTCTCACTTTTGTGGCCTTCTGACATCCATCAATATTTCAGAAAAATAATTCGTACATTTCAGGGCCAATTGGGAATTAAGTTGAGCTCAAATACAAAGGGAAATATTCTTATAAATTTTTTTGTGAAATCAATAAGCTAGCCTAAAATCTTATCCTTCCAAACTACAGTAGGTTAAAAAAAACAAGTGAATAAATGGTAAACAAGTTGAAATTTTCTTTCTAGTTTCTTATCACTGGCTAATTGGGAAGAATTTAAAAGTTAGAAGAGGAGAAAATTATAATCAATGGCTATTCCATTAAAAATTGCCTAACTGTTTTATTGAAATTGATTTTATAGAGCGCCTCCGATTACATGTTTGATAAGGAACATTAACACTAATACATAAAATACCATATGTGCTCATATATGAAAGAAAACATTCTCCCAAATGTTTTCATTTATATAAAAAGTCTCACCCTAAATCTATGTTAAATTTACAGAAAGAACAGGTAGTCACAGTTAGAATGTGATTTTAAGGACTAGGAAATCAACCCCAGACTTCAGCAAATCAGTGTTCTACCATAGAAGTGTGCTAATATTTAGTATGAAACCGCTTACGGATTTCAGATCTTTTCCTGAAAGGAAACTTTAATATAGCAGAAGTCATCTGGATTTGGGTTGGAGATGTGGAGAACGAGAGGAGGCAAGTACCGTAAGGGGTGGAGTGCAGGGGTAGGAGAGAGTAAAGAAAGGCATTAATTAAATGCCAGAAGTGAATTTATTCACTTTGTAGTTTTATCTAAACTGAAAACCGATCCTTGCTTGAATGGATTGCTAGAGAATGCCTCTCTCATGGGGCAAGGATAAAGCTATAATTATAAAACTTCAAGCTTAAAATAATGGGACTCTATGTTTGGGGCATCTTTTTAACTCAGCTAATCTAAGGATATGAGAAAATACTGTTCCTATTTAAGGAGCAAAAATTGGTAGATACGTGTTTGGGAGAATTTTTAGATTTGCCAGCATTTGTGTTTCAGAACACTAAACAGCCTCATGGCAAGCCTGAATTTCTGAATATAATCAGGCAGAGACTGTTTTTCCTTGAATAGATCCAGTTCATGAAGTCTCGGGGGAACAGCATGCTTCAAGCCTGCCAGCAGATGAGCTTCAAAGTGCCTTAAGGAAGCACTTTGACCAGAAGGTAGGTAACTCTTATTATAGAAGAAGGAGTGTGTAATTCATCTCCTACTGGTAAGAATAGTTATTGCTTTTGCAAACACTGTAAATGTGCAATCTAGAAGCTAGAAATAAGTACGCAGTTAGAAGGCAGTCTTTTTTACATAGGTAGTGCAACTACTACACTTTCTGCAGTGGCAAATCTAAGCACAGATTGTAAATCTAAGCAGAGAGGTATCCAGGATTGTGGTAGTCTACACTGAGTATGCCTACGTGATGGTAGAGAAAAAAAATGAAGATTACATGCAGGATAGCTCCCTAAGAATATCAGATAAGAACTTCTGCAGAACAACTTGTTATGCATCTTCTGGTCCAAATTTTCACAGAAACTGCTGCCGGGTATAAGAATACAAAAAAAGAGAGAGAAAGGGAGAAAACTAACAAACAAAAATGACCCTGAAGTGGTAACATATTTGGTTGCACTTGATATTTAGGAAAGTCTGTGACTCAGAGAAATTAGATGGTCTGGAGGGAGACTTTAGAAACAATAGCAAGACACTAAAGTTCTCTCGAAACCTTGAATCCCATTTTTCATAATAAACAGAATTATATCGTTTTTGATTAGCTTGTGAAAATTATTTGAGATAATTCATGAAAAGTTCCCACTGCTATAATATACTGAGTTCAATAAATTATTCATATTTTATTTTCACTAATTAAAATAAACCCAAATCCTATTAAGAACTTTTTCAAAGACTGATAACCACGACTACAAAATGCTTTGTGGTCACATTTCTTTTCATTCCATAAATTAAATAGACTCCTCTTTT
The DNA here is from genome assembly GCF_028885655.2 of Pongo abelii. Taxonomy (NCBI): domain Eukaryota; kingdom Metazoa; phylum Chordata; class Mammalia; order Primates; family Hominidae; genus Pongo; species Pongo abelii. The sequence continues at coordinate 18,606,871 of NC_071998.2, read as the reverse complement.
TCTCTAAAGGCTATTTAAACATACTGTGTTTCCCAGGAAAGGCTATGGTTAAATGTTGGCATTTTGTCCTCATGTTCCTATAGTTTCCTGTTGTAGCAGTGTAGAATGAAGTTATGCCAGAACAATTTCCACATAAATATTGAATAAAGTGGACTCTTCATGGTTCAAAGCGTTTTGTGCCAATATGTTTATTTTCTTAAGCTTTCAATGTAAATTTATGAAATTTTAATATTCTCTCATAAACACCTAAGTGTAGTTGTCATTAAATACAGATTCACATTCATGTAAGGACTGCTATTTTTTTTGTTTCGTGTGATTTGTTCTTTTCTTTTCTTTTCTTTTTTTTTTTTTTGAGACGGAGTTTCACTGTGTCGCCCAGGCTGGAGCGCAGTGGCACGATCTCGGCTCACTGCAAGCTCCGCCTCCCGGGTTCACGCCATTCTCCTGCCTCAGCCTCCCGAGTAGCTGGGATTACAGGTGCCCGCCACCACGCCCGGCTAATTTTTCGTATTTTTAGTAGAGACAGGGTTTCACCGTAGCCAGGATGGTCTCGATCTCCTGACGTCGTGATCCATCCACCTCCACCTTCCAAAGTGCTGGGATTACAGGCGTGAGCCTCCACACCCGGCCGGCAAATCAATTTTTAAGCTCTACATTCTTGGGCAAATTTTACCCTTAAACAAAAATTCAGCCAATTGTACTAATCCTATAAAAAGCCATTTTAGGGAGCCCTGAAGTTTTCTTATGAAAGCTCAAGTTGAATCAAATATCAAAGCACTGGTCTATTAAGTTTCTTTTTTTCAGATATAAGTTAATTTTGATGTATTTTATTTCCCCTTTAAAAAATCACACTTTTGAGGCTGCGTGTGGTGGCTCATGCCTGTAATGCTGGCATTTTGGGAAGCCAAGGCGGGCGGATCACTTGAGGTTAGGAGTTCCAGACCAGACTGGCCAACATGGTGAAACCCCATCTCCACAAAAAATACAAAAATTAGCCATGCGTGGTGGTGCATGCCTGTAATCCCAGCTCCTTGGGAGGCTGTGGCATGAGAATCACTTGAACCCAGGAGGCAGGGGTTGCAGTGAGCCGAGATCGCACCACTGCACTCCAGTCTGGATGGCCGAGTGAGACTCCGTCTCAAAAACAAACAAGCAAAAAGTCACCATTTTGAATGCTTACACACTAGTGGTGGACATGTAAATTAGTTCAGCCACTGTCAAAAGCAGTTTGGTGATTTCTCAAAGAACTCAAAACAGAATTACTATTCGACCCAGCAATTTCATTACTGGGTATATACCCAAAGGAATGCAAAACATTCTACCATAAAGACCTAGGCATGTGTATGTTCATGCAGCACTATTCACAGTAGCAAAGACATGGAATCAACCTAAATGCCCATCAATGGCAGACTGGATAAAGAAAATGTGGTGCATAGACCCAGCACGGTGGCTCACGCCTGTAATCCCAGCACTCCGGGAGGCAGAGGCGGGTGGATCACAAGGTCAGGAGATCGGGACCATCCTGGCTAACACGGTGAAACCCCGTCTCAATTTAAAATACAAAAAATTAGCCGGGAGTGGTGGTGGGCTCCTGTACTCCCAGCTACTCGGAAGGCTGAGGCAGGAGAAAGGCCTGAACCCGGGAGGCGGAGCTTGCAGTGAGCCGAGATCGCGCCACTGCACTCCAGCCTAGGGGACACAGTGAGACTCTGTCTCAAAAAAAAATAAATAAATAAAAAGAAAATGTCGTGCATATACACCACACCACAGGATACTACATAATCATAAAAAAGAACAGGGTCATGTCCTTTGCAGCAACATGGATGGAGCTGGAGACCATTATACAAAGCAAACAAACACAGGAACAGGAAACTAAATGCCGCATGTTCTCACTTATGAGTGGGAGCAAAACATTGATCAAGTACATATGGACACAAAGAACGGAACAACAGGCACTGGGGCCTACTTAGGGGTAAAGGGAGGGAAGACGGCAACAACTGAGAAACTACCTAACTAGTACTGTGCTCACTACCGGGGTAGCAAAATCATCTGTACACCAAACCCCCATGACGTGTAATTTACCTAACAAATCTGCACATGTACCCCTGAGCCTAAAATAAAAGTTAAAAAATAATAACAATAATCACCCTTTAAACCTATCTTTCAACATTTAAAGTTTGCAAAGGCAAAATTTTATTCACCTACGGAACATGGTTTACTAACTGAGCAACTCTGGGCAAATACTCTCTTGGCCTCTTAAGTAGGGGTAATAACAGGACATGCCTCCAAATCTTCCTGTGAATATTAAGTGAATGGATACGGATTGGACACTCAGAAAAATGCTTGGGTTGTAGTGATATTTAAGTGCCATTATAATGGCAGCATTGTATGAACAGAAATTAAAAACTTCAAAGTACATGTGAAGAAATATTTTTTAAAAATCTAATCATCAGTATAACTAGAAATTTTATTTAAGTACTTAAAGTAAGAATATTTCTACTTAAAATTCTAGACATAGTGAAAATAACATTAAAAAATGAAAATAGGCTGGGTGCGGTGGCTCACGCCTGTAATCCCAGCACTTTGGGAGGCCGAGGCGGGTGGATCACGAGGTCAGGAGATCGAGACAATCCTGGCTAACACGGTGAAACCCTATTTCTACCAAAAATACAAAAAATTAGCCGGGCGTGGTGGCAGGCACCTGTAGTCCCAGCTACCTTGGAGGCTGAGGCAGGAGAATGGCGTGAACCCAGGAGGCGGAGCTTGCAGTGAACCGAGATCTCGCCACTGCACTCCAGCCTGGGCAACAGAGTGAGACTCCGTCTCAAAAAAAAAAAGAATAGAAAAGAAAAGAAAGACATTTTTCAGACATAGAAAGCCTCAAATAATTCATCTCCAACAAATCATGTACATTCAAAATACATGAAGCAAAATATAAATATTATAAGAAAAATAAACATTTTTCTTTCCACAATTATAGATTTTTTTTTTTTTTTTTTTGAGACAGAGTTTTGCTCTTGTTCCCCAGGCTGGAGTGCTATGGTGCGATATCGGCTCACTGCAACCTCTGCCTCCCGGGTTCAAGCGATTCTCTTGCCTCAGCCTCCTGAGTAGCTGGGAATACAGGCACCCACCACCAAGCCCAACTAATTTTTTGTATTTTTGGTAGAGATGGGGTTTCACTATGTTGGCCGGGCTGGTCTCGAACTCCTGACCTCAGGTGAACCACATGCCTCAGCCCCACAAACTTTACAATAAATGTTAAAGAAAGTTTTTAGGCAGAAGAAAATTGAAAAACTGGTACTAGATGGAAATATAAATGCATACAAAGGACTGTGGAACGCTGGACATGGTAACTACATGAATAAAATTCTGGAATGTTTTTCTTATTATTTAAGCATTTTAAAAATATAATTGTTTAAGTAACAGTAAACAATATAGCATGAGGTTTATAACACATGTAGAAGTCAAATTTATGGCAGTGATGGCACAATGCCTGTGAGGAGAAAAATGGAAGTATGCTATTGAAACATTTTATATGTGAAGTAATATAATATAACTTGAATATACACTGTGAAAAGTTAAAAATATATGCTGCAAACCCTAAACCAACCACTAAAATATGCCAACAAAGAGTAAAGGCTGATAAGCCAATCAAAGAGATAAGATGAACTTCTTATAGAAATTCTCAATTATCCTTTAAAAAGGGCTAAAAAAGAGAATAAATAACAAAGCACAGAGGGAACAAATGAAAATCCGTTTTAAGAAAATAAACTTAAATCTAACCATATCAATAGTCACATTAAATATCAATTGCCCAAAAACTCTAATATGGACAGATTAGATTCAAAAAAAGCAAAAGCTAACAGTATTCTGCCTACAAAAAAAAATACTTTAAATGCAAAGACACAAGTAAAAAGATGAAAAAATATATACGAAACACTAGTTCAAAGAAATCTGGAGTGACTACAGTAGATTCACATAATGTAAATTTCTGTTGAATGGGTATTACTAGACATAAAGTCATTTCAAAATAATGAAAGGGTCAGTTTGTCAAGAGGAATAAAAAACCTAAATGTTTATATAACAAATCATGTACATTCAAAATACATGAAGCAAAATATAAAGATTATAAGAAAAATAAACATTTTTCTTTCCACAATTATAAATTTTTTTTTTGAGATGGAATTTTGCTCTTGTTCCCCAGGCTGGAGTGCTATGGTGCAATATCAGCTCACTGCAACCTCCGCCTCCCAGGTTCAAGCGATTCTCTTGCCTCAGCCTCCTGAGTAGCTGGGATTACAGGCACCCACCACCAAGCCCAACTAATTTTTTGTATTTTTGATAGAGATGGGGTTTCACTATGTTGGCCGGGCTGGTCTTGAACTCCTGACCTCAGGTGATCCACCCGCCTCAGCCCCACAAAGTGCTGGGATTACAGGCGTGAGCCACCACGCCTGGCCTAGTCAGATATTTTTATGCCCCTATATCAATAATTGACACAGCAAGTAGACAAAAATTCAGTAACAGTGAAAAGATTTGAGCAACATTACCACTTGACCTAATTGACACGTATAGAAAATTCCAAATACCAACTATTGGATACACATTTTTTTAAAATGTACAAAGAATATTTACCCAGAAAAAACATATGCTGGGGCATAAAATTAATCTCAGTGATGTCAGAAAAATGGCAGACTGATAAACTTCAAAACTTTGTCCCCCATGGAAACACTAAAGAAAAAACTAAAAATTGGTTAAACTGACGTTTAGGAACTATGGAAAACAGCTCAAGGTTTACAGAAAACACACGAACATCCAAACAAAATGGAGCCACATCCAAAGCGGTAGAAAATTGTGTGGCATTTTTACTTGGCTTTGCCACACCCCATCCCTGGAACTGCACAGAATGGCCTTAGGAAAGTGATGGCCGAGCTTCCAATTCCTTCCCTGGAACTGGAAGGGTAAACCAGACTTTATTTGAAATGTTCTAACCTGTCTGGGAGCTCCGTGTTGGATTAGTCTCTGTTGTTTCTAACTCATAGGTCAGACAGCAAAGATCAGAACAGCTCAGATCTCAGGCTGTGAAAACCAACGGGAGACAACAGACATAGCTCGTGAGTGCTGCTGTGAGATGCATGATAGACCTGCACATGCCTGGAGCACGAGATTAGAGATAGAGAAATAAAATAGAATATGCACGACTCTGAGAAGAAGCAGGGCTACGACCCCTAGGGAAATTAAGACATTTTCTAAAAGGCTGTGTACACAAGGAAAAAATAAATAAAAGCACACACAGGCCCAGGGAAAATGAAGTCTGATACAAGACCACAGAAGATGAAAGCCTTCAGAACAGGCTGATCTCAAGTCAAAGAATATGCCCTTCTAATTATTTAAGGGCTTTTCCTACACATGCTCAGTCTGCAAACATTGGGAGAGGAAATGCCTTTTTTTCTAAATGCCCCATTTTCCACAATAACAATAACAAATCACAAGGTGTTCAAAGAGACAAGAAAGCCATGGCCCAATTAAAGAAGAAAATACGGCTGCAGAAACTGTCCCTCAAGAAACATTGACATTTGAAATACTAGACAAAGACTTTTAAACAACTATCTTAAATATGCTCAAGGAGCTAAAGAAAAACATAGACAAATAACTAAAAAGTGAAGAAAATAATATATGAATAAAAGGAGAATAGCAACAAAAAGACAGAAATTATTTTAAAAGAACCAACAAGAAATTCTGGAGATGAAAAATACAATAAGTGAATTGAAAAATTTATGAGACAGCTTTAACAGAAGACTTTAGCAGGCAGAAGAAAGAAGCAGCAAACAAAATGAAAGATTATTTAAAATTATTGAGTCTAAGGACCAAAAAGGAAAAAAAAAAAGAAGTGAACAGAGCCTAAGGTATTTAAGAGTCACCATTGAGTAGACCAATTATTCATTAAAGAAATTCCAGAAAGAGAAGAAAGGATGCAGTGATTTATTTGACAACGTAAGTGTCAGAGGCATTCAAACCAGAGCGACTCCATTTTGAGTGAGGGCTAGGAAAGTGAGGCAGAGACTTGCTGGACTGTATTCTCAGAAAATTAGGCTTCCTAGCTTCTAGATGTTTACAAGTAAGTGAACAAATTAATGATGCTTACTAAAAGAGACCCAGACTTGGGAGTGTCCAGATATCTCAATATCTGGAGAATAAGGGCATTCCTAATTTTGCTTTAAAGAAAATAATATCGATTCTTGCAAAATATGGTAATTAAGAAAATTAATCCTTTATCACAAACTCTTGTAGGAGAGCACATCTCCCCATATATACAATCATCGTACCTAGGGTGGATGTGTTCTTCCTCTTACTTTCAGGAATGTCCTACTCTGTCTATGGAGTAGCTGTCCTTTCACCACTTGCTTTTACTTTGCACTGTGGACTTGCCCTGAATTCTTTATTGTGCAAGATCTAAGAACCCTCTCTTGGGGTCTGTATTGGGACCCCTTTCTGGTAACATAAGGATCAAAAATTTCCCAAATTTTTAAAACATGTATATACAAATCCAAGAATCTCAATCAACTGCAAGTATGATAAAACAAAAGGAGTGTAGGCAGAGGAACAAAGTTGTCAACTGAAAATTCTATAATTAGCAAAACTGTCCTTCAAAAATGAGAGGAAAACCTTCTGGTTCTAAACCAGTATGTAAGGAGCTTGATAGTCATCACTTTATCCTAACAACTAGTAAAAAGTTGAACAAACAAAAAACTCAACATCTCTTCTCAGATCTGTCATGGAAATGAGGTCAGAGAGCAAACCAAGGCCCCCCAAATGGAAGACACAGACAGGCAGATACATAGAAGCAAAACTTAACTCATGCAGAAATGATGAGCAGAAATCTCCATAAGACCCAGTGCTGGGTTGAGCATAGTGGCTCACGCCTGTAATCCCAGCACTTTGGGAGGCCGAAGCAGGCGAATCACTTGAGGTCAGGAGTTCAAGACCAGCCTGGCCAACATGGTGAAACCCCATCTCTACTATAAATACAAAGATTAGCTGGGCATATTGGTGGGAACCTGTAATCCCAGCTACTCAAGAGGCTGAGGCAGGAGGATTGCTTGAAGCTGGGAAGTGGAGATTGCAGTGAGCCAAGATCAGGCCATTGCACTCCAGCCTGTGCAACAGAGCAAAACACCATCAAAGAAAAAAAAAAAAAAAACACCAGTGCTGAAGTAGAAAAATCTGAAACTGTAACTAACAAATTGCTGGAAACTCAATGTGAACAACTCTGAAAGTTAAAAACTTCAAGTGGGTACACTCATTGAAGGTCTCCATACTTTTGTGAATTATGCCTCCAGAAACTCTATTAGGTTCTCAGTGAATGTTGGAAAAAATGTCCTCATGCTTCTGGCAGGGGGAAGGGAAAAGGAACCATTTGGAAACATGATGGAATATTCAGTTCTTTTTCACAAGACCTGCACCAGGAGAAACTATTTTACTAGAGCCTAATCTGCTGGGGTTTTATCAGAGCCTACTATATGTGACAGAAGGAAAATACTCAAATGGCTGTAGCCTTCCACATGCACAAAAGGGAATAAATAACTCCATCTCCTTCTGGCCTTTCATGTGGGGGAAGAGAAACACTCAACTACAATCCCTTTTAGATTTCCACATGGAAAAAGGGAAATATACAACTTTGTCCTGCCTTCAGCCATTATGTCTCATCTAAAGTCGGGGAGGAACTGAGAAGCACTGGTGAAGTTCACAGTCAAGGGGCACAGTCTCACCAAAAGACTGAGCCCTACTCATAGGACTATAGAATGCTCCCCTTCCCCTTACAGCCTATCACTACATTACTAAAGGCCTATTTACTGTAGCTGCTTTTACTTAGTACATTGTGTTCACTTTTCAACAAAAAAATTCCAAGATAGAATGAAATACAAAAAAAAAAAAAAAGCAGTTTTAAAAGTATGAACAAGCATCATAGGCAGAGTCAAGTATGGCAGGAATGTTGGAATTATCAAAGCAGATATTTTAAGTAATTGTGATTAATGTGCTAAGGACTCTGGTAAATAGACAACATGCAAGAACAGATGAGTTACGTAAGCAGAGAGATGGGGATAGAAGAAAAAAATCAAAAGAGAAGTGCTAGAGATCAAAGACTTGTAATAGACATAAAGAAGGACTTTGATGAGCTCATTAATAGACTGGACATAGCCAAAAAAGAATCTTTGAGTTTGATGATATGACAATAGAAATTTCCAAAACTAAAGAGCAAAGAGACAAAAATGCTCAGTAAAAACAGAATAGAATATCAAAGAACTGTAACGAAACTACAAAAGGAGTTAATATATATATTGGGAATTTTAAAAGGAGAGGAAAGAGAGAAAAAAAAGGAAGCAATATTTGAAACAATAATGACTGAAAATTTTTTCCAAATTAGTGTCAGACACCAAACCACAGATCAAGAAAGCTCAGAGTACACCAAACAGGATACATGAAAAGAAAAATTACACCTAGGCATTTCATATTCAACTTCAGAAAATCAAAAATAAGAAAAAAAAGTCTTGAAAGAAGCCAGAGAGGAAAAATACCTTACATATAAAGGAGCAAAGATAAGAATTACTTCTTACATTTTCTTAGAAACCATGCAAGCAAGAAGGGTGAGGGTGAGAGAAAAACCAGCAATCTAGATTTCTGCACCCTGTAAAATTATCCTTCAAAAGTAATAAGAACTAAAGTTCTTCTCAGGCAAACAAAACTTGAAGGCATTGTTACTGGTAGACCTGCCTTGCAAGAAATGTTAACAGAAGTTCAGAAAGAAAATGATATAGGTCAGACACTCCAATCTACGTAAAGAAAAGAAGACAGTCAATGAATTAATAAGTAAAAGTAAAGTAAAACATTCATTTTTTTGTTCTTAATTGATCAAAGAGATGATAGTTTGTTGAAAATAATAATAGCAACAATATATGGTTATGTATACATATATATATGCTTTTGTATACTTTTGTATACATGAAGTGAGTGATAGCAATGATAAAAGGGAAAGGAAGGAAGAATTAGGAATATTGTGTTATTAATATATCTTCTACCTGTGAAGTGGTATAGTGTCATTTGAAAGTGTACTTGGATTAGTTGTAAAAATATATTGCGAACTCTAGGACTAATGTTTTAAAACTTTAAAAAGTATAATTGATATGCTAAGGAAGGAGAGAAAATGAAATTATATAAAGTGCTCAATTAAAACACAAAAAGTAGAAAAAGTATGCATGACAAAAATAAGAACTAAGAACAAGGACAGCAAAGAAAAATCATTAACAAATATGGTACATATTAATTCAGCTATATCAATAATCATTTTAACTGTCAATGGTCTAAAACACACCAATTAAAATACAGAGACTGTCATAGTAAATCAGAAAACAAGACCCAGCTGTCTACAAGAAACCCACTTTAAATTTGAAGACTTATAGAGATAAAAATTAAGGGGATGGAAAAGATACTGAGGTAAATTATAAAGGGTGGTCATAGCCTCCCTTAAAGGAGAACAAACTTGTAAAATAGATGGAGAGAACAAACTACCCGAGCATAAACCACGTCATGGGCTCAGGGTTAGAACATCCTGCAGCAAGGAGGTAGAAAAATAGAAGGGAGAATTCCCAAATTCACACAAGCACAGAAACCCATTATTAGTGTCCTTGGGCTGAGCTATAATTACTATAATAGTAAAAGAAAAACACCCCTGGTGGCGATTTAAGATGCTAATGGAACATGCAATGTAAGTCCTAGCATGTACAACCACAGCACATGTGCAGCCAGGGGACCACCCATAACATACTCATCATGACACCCCTTCCCACCCCTCCATGAATAATCATGTAAATCTCCCATAAAGGGCGATCCCCCAGCATGAGACAGGGCTGTCTCACCTTTGAGCAGCCCGCTCTGATCAGCTGTTAGAGTGTACTTTTGCTTTGCCAGGGAACTCTTTTGCTTACTGTTACTTTGGACTCGCTCTCAAATTCTTTTGTGCGGCAAAGTCAAGAACCTGAGACAGCCCACTGGCAACAATAGCATGCTAACAGTAATCCAAAGAAAGCAGGAGTAGCTCTATTAATGACACATCCCACTTCAGAACAAGAATAATTATCAGAAATAAAGAGAGTAATTACATAATGAAAATGGGGTCAGTTCTCCAAGAAGACATAACAATCCTTAGAGTTTATGCACCTAAAAACAGAGCACCACTGTATGTTAGGCAAAAACTAATAGAATTTCAAGGAAAAATAGATGAATTTAACTACTGTACTTTGAAACTTTAACATCTGTCTACTAGTAATTAGCAGATTAAGTAGGCAAAAAACTAGGGAAGACATATTATAATTCAAGTCAACAGTGACATTAATCAACTGTATCCAATTGACATGTATAGAATAATTCACCCAATAACAGCAGAATACACATGCTTCTGAAGCTCCCATGGAATGTTCACAAAGACACATTATTATCTAGGTCATTAAAAAGCAACTTATTTCAAAGCATGTAAGTCATGCAAATTATGCTGTACAACCACAGTGAAATTAAGCTAGAAATCAACTTCAGAAAGATAGCCAGAAAACATTAAAATATATGAAGACTTAACATCATATTTCTAAATAAAAAAATGATCAAAGAAGTCTCAAGAGGAATTGTAAAATATTTTGAACTAAATGAAAATGAAAATACAACTTTAAATTTGAAGACCCATAGAGATAAAAATTAAGACGATGGAAAAGCTACTGCGGTAAGTTATAGAGGGTGGTCATAGCTTTTCATTTTCACTTGCATCTCACAAAAGTGTGTAAAATGCAGTAAAACAATGCTTAGGCCAAAATTATAGCATTGAATGCACATGTTGCATCCCAAGGAAGGTCTGAAATTAATAATCTAACTTTTCACCTTAGGAAACTAGTAAAGGAAGAACAAATTAGACTCAAAATAAGGAGAAGAAAAATATAAAAATCAATAAAATTGAAGACAGAAAATCAATAGAAAAAATCAACAAAATAAAAATCTGATTCTTTGAAAAGATAAATAAAATTGATAAATCTCTATCCAGAGTAAGAGAGAAAAAGAATACAAATTATTAATATCAACATTTAAAGAAGAGCCACCTCTATAGATACCATGGACATTAAAACATTTTTTAAAAAAAGAAATATTATTAACAACTTCATAAGTTTGATAACCAACATAAAATGCAGCACTTCTTTGAAATATACAACCTATTAAAATTCACACCAGGAGAAAAAGACAATCTGAGTTGTCCTATATCTATTAAAGGAATTGAATCAATAATTAATAAGCTGATAAAATAGAAAGTACCAGGCCCCAAAGAGTTCTCTGGTAAATTCTAAGACTTATGAAGAAAAATTATAACAATTCTCCAGAATCTTTTCCAAGAAATAGAAGCATAGAGAATGCTTCCCTAGTTATTCTAGGAGGTCATTATTACCATACACCAAAACCAAAGACACTACAAGAAAGAAAAAAACAAAGAGCACTATCTTTCACTAAGCAAAAATCCTGAACAAAGAATTAGCAAATTGGATCCAATAATGTATAAAAAGATGATGAAGTGGACCTCATCCTAATTATGAAAGGCTAGTTCAACATTTGAAAATAAACTGATGTATTTCATCACATTAACAGGAAAAAGGAAAAAAAACAAGATCGTATCACCAGATGCAGAAAAACATTTGACAAAATCCAACATCCATTAATGATAACTCTCAGCAAATTAGGAATAGAGGGAAACTTCCTCAAAGTGACAATGTCTACAGGAAACCTACAGCTAACATCATATTGCCTGGTGAGAAGTTAGATGCTTTCCTGGTAAGATGAAAAACAAGGCAAGAATGCCTGCTCTCACTTCTCTTACTCAACATCATACTGAGGGTCCTAGCTAATGCAATAAAACATGAAACAAACATAAAAGTTAAACAGATTTGGAAGAAAGAAGTAAGACTCTGCTCACAGATGGCATGATTGTTTATGTAAAAAATCCCCCCAAAATCAACCAAAACATTTGTGGAACTAACATGTGGTTATAGTAAGGTTGTAGAATATAATGTTAATATACAAAAGTCAGATGATTTCTGATATACCAGCAATGAGCAATTGGAATTTGAAATTAAAAGCATAATACCATTTACTTTAGCTTCGAAAAGAGAAATGTTTAGGCATAAATTGAATAAAATATTTACCAGGTTTATATTAGAAAACTACAAACTCTGATGAAAGAAATCAAAGATCTAAATAAATGGAGTATAAATCAAATGAAATATGTGCAAGGTTTATATGAGGAAAAACTACAAACTGATGAAAGAAATGAAAGAAGATCTAAATAAATGGAGAGGTATTCTATGTACATGGATAAGAAGACTCAATGTTGTCAGAATGTCATTTCTTCAAAACTTGATCTGTAGATTTAATGGAACCCCAATCAAAATTCCAGCATATTATTATGTGGATATCCACAAACTGGTTCAAAAGTTTATATGAAATGACAAAAGATCCAGAATAGCCAACATAATATTGAAGGAGAAGAACGAAGTTCGAGGTCTAACAAACTAATTTCTGTATGATTCCAACTACATGACATTCTGGAAAATGAAAAATTATAGACACAGTAAATAGCTCAGTGATTGCCAGAAGTTCACAAGAAAGGGGACTAGGGGTAAATGGAACACAAGAGATTTTCAGAATAGTAACACTGTTATGTATGACACTGTAATTTTGGATACATGCCATTATATATTTGTCAAAACCCATGGAATGTCAAACACAAAGAGTGAAGCCTAATATAAACTATGGGCTTCAGTAATTAATGGTTTATCAATACTGGGTCATGGATTCTAACAAATGTGCCACACTAATGTAAGATATTAAAAACAGGAGAAACTGCAGGGAGGTATATGGGAACTCTGTGTTTTTCTTTCATCTTTTTTTCTGTAAACCTAAAACTTCTTAAAAAATGAAGTATCGGCCAGGTGCGGTGGCTCACACCTGTAATCCCAGCACTTTGGGAGGCCAAGGTGGGTGGATCACGAGGTCAGGAGATCAAGACCATCCTGGCTAACATGGTGAAACCCCGTCTGTACTGACAATACAAAAAGAATTAGCCAGGCATGCTGGCGGGTGCCTGTAGTCCCAGCTACTCGGGAGGCTGAGGCAGGAGAATGGCGTGAACCCCAGAGGCAGAGCTTGCAGTGAGCCGAAATCGTGCCACTGCACTCCAGCCTGGGGGACTGAGCAAGACTCCATCTCAAAAAAAAAAAAAAAAGCATCTTATTTTTTAAAATTATCTAAATACATTAATAAAAAGTGAGAGATTAGCAAAGTAGATTTTAAAATATCCTAATCATAAACTGTTTATAAGAAACCTACTTTACATTTAATAAAATAGGTAAATTGAAATTACATGCATGAAAAAGACATAATATGCAAATATTAACAAAATAATTCAGGAATGGCTGTATTAATATCTGATGGAGAGACTTCAGAGTAAGGAAAATTACTAAAGACAAAAGAAAGATTTTACATATTTTTAAAAACCAAGCTACTATGAAGACACAATGATCTTAAATGTATATAAACCAACAGAATTTTAAACTACATGGAGCAAAAGCAGAGAATACTGAAAGAAGAAATAGACAAATCTACAATTATAGTTGGGGATTCCAACTTTCTCACTAGCTGGCAGAATTACTAGTCAGAAACTTAGCATAGATACAGAAAAATATGAACAACATAGTTCACCAACAGGATCTAATTGATATTCATATATATATTTATCACATAAAGGAAATTCCAATAAGATTAAAAACTAATTGCTCATCATAAGTAATAGAAGGCAGAAGTGGAATGACATATTAAAAGTGATTAAAGAAAATAAGAGACCAAGAATTTTACATCTAGCAAAACTATATGCTAAAACTAAAGATAAGAGACATTTTCATATAAACAAAAATTGAGAAAATTTGTTGCTGGAAGATTTACCTTAATATTTATTAATACTAACAAAAGATTTCCAGGCTGATTCCTGATATGCATTCAACCCCGAATGAGAAAACAAAGAGGCCAGTAAATTGAATTATGTAGATAATTGTTAAAGAGAGTATAATTGGAAATTTTGTCTTCTTTCTTAAATGATTTAAAATGCAATTGCATAAAATGATACATATATACACAGATTCTTGGGTTCCTAACCTACAAAAATGTAATACATTTGAGAATAATGGCACAAAGGATATGAGCAGAAGCAAATCTATATTGGACCAACCAAGAGAATGACACCAGATGGTTTTTCAAATGTACAAAAATAAAGAGCACCAGAAATGGCAGATAAGAAGATTAATGTCACAAACTTTACAAATATATACTTGTTCTCCTTTCTTCCTCAGCTTCTTTAAAAGATGCAAAAGTAAAAAGAACAAAGCTGGAGGCATCATGCTACCTGACTTCAAAGTATACTATAAAGCTACAGTAACCAAAACAGCATGGTACTGGTACCAAAACAGATATATAGACCAATGGAACAGAACAGAGGCCTCAGAAATAACACCACACATTTACAACCATCTGATCTTTGACAAACCTGACCAAAACAAGCAATGGGGAAAAATTCCGTATTTAATAAATGGTATTGGGAAAACTGGCTAGCCATATGCAAAAAACTGAAACTGGACCCCTTCCTTACACCTTATACAAACATTAACTGAAGATGGATTAGACTTAAACGTAAGACCTAAAACCATAAAAACCCTAGAAGAAAACATAGGCAATACCATTCAGGACATAGGCATGGGCAAAGACTTTATGACTAAAACACCAAAAGCAATGGCAACAAAAGCCAAAGTAGACAAATGGGATCTAATTAAACTAAAGAGCTTCTACACAGCTAAAGAAACTATCATCAGAGTGAACAGGCAACCTACAGAATGGGAGAAAATTTTTGCAATCTATCCATCTGACAAAAGGCTAATATCCAGAATCTACAAAGAACCTAAACAAATTTACAAGAAACAAACAACCCCATCAAAAAGTGGGCGAAGGATATGAACCGACCCTTCTCAAAAGAAGACATTTATGCAGCCAACAAACATATGAAGAAAAGCTCATCATCACTGGTCATTAGAGAAATGCAAATCAAAACCACAATGAGATACCATCTCATAACAGTTATGTGATGCTTTTATAAAGCATGCTCTCTTGCCTGCTGCCATGATTGTAAGATGTGACTTTGCTCTTCCTTGCCTTCCACTGTGATAGTGAGGCCTCCCTAGCTGTGTCAAACCTCTTTCCTTTATAAATTACCCAGTCGCAAGTATGTCTTTACTAGCAGTGTGAGAACAGACTAATACATCAGAGATAAAGAAGGATATGCTGTAATGTTAAAGAGACAATATATCAAGCAGGTATAAAAATTATAAACCTATGTGCACTGAACAAAATATTTCCAAAATCTACAAAACAAAAATTAAAGGTAGAATTAAAGGTAGAATTCAACAATAATTGTTGGAGATGGTAATCGTAGCAGACATCAGTATCTCACTTTCGATAATCAGAAAAGCTAAATAGATGCTAGCAAGAATATGGAGGATTTGAGTAACAGTATAAACTAGCTAGATGTAACAGAACTGACAGTACAGTACACCCAAAAGCAGAACATTACTCTCAAGTGCACAAGGTACATTTCCTAAAATAGATCACATGCTAGGCCAAAAACCAAACCTCAAAAAGTAGAAAATGATTGTTCTTTGATCAAAATGGAATTAAATTAGAAATTAAAAACAGAAAGACATTTTGGGAAAGCATAAATATATAAAAATTAGCTACTACTTCTAAATAACCAATGAGTCAAAGATAAGATCACAATGAAAAATAAGCAGAAGAAAGGATATAATAAACATTGAAATAGAAATTAAAGAAATACAAAAAATGGTACAGCAAATCAACAAAACCAAGAGTTGGGTCTTTAAAAAGATTAACAAAATTAACAAACTTTAGCTACACTTACAGGGAGAAAGAAAGATTCAAATTACTAAAATTAAGAATGAAAGAAGAACATTATTATTGACCTTATAGAAATAAAAAGAACTATAAAAGATACTATGAAAAAAAGTATGTCAACATATTAGATAATTTTGACAACATGATACCAAATTCTAGAATAATACCTACCAATCATTTAAACAAGAATTAGTGCCATTCTTCACAAGCTCTTCAAAAAAATTGAATATTTATTACAGCATTACTTATAATAGCCAAAAAGTAAAAACAACCCCAATGTTAATTAACTGATGAATGGATAAATACAATATGGTGTATCATATCATATCATATATACGATATCATGTTATTGACCAACAAAAGGAATGAAGTACTGACACATGCTGCAACCTGGGTGATAATATTCTATTCTTATAAATATCATGCTGCGTAAAAGAAACCAGAACCAAAGAGTGCATTTTGTATTATTCCGTTTATATAAAATCTCCCAAGCAGGCAAGTTTAGACAGTGGTTGCCTAATGATGTAAAGTGGAGAAAGAATGGGAAGTGACTGCTAATGGGTACTGGGTACCAAAAATGTTATGAAATTAAACTTTGGTGATGATTGAACAACTGAATGAATATATTAATATGTATGAAACCTTTTAAGTGAGTAAATTACACAAAATTTAAATTATGGCTAAACAAAGCTGTTTTTAAAAAGTGTACCAGCAGCAGAAAATTAGTTATAAATTAATCAGGATTAAATAGTGCTCATGTTGATTAGGCTTATAATGGATGATGATTATTTTAGGAGGCTGAGGCAGGAGAATCGCTTGAACCGGGAGCGGGAGATTGCAGTGAGCAGAGATAGTGCCACTGCACTCCAGCCCGGCGACAGAGTGAGACTCTATCTAAAAAAAAAAAAAAGAGAGAGAATAGAGGTGCACTTAAGAGACAAAGAATATTGCCATTAAGGTTGTTTTTAAGAAGCCAAGTCCAAGATCAAAAAAGACAAAGGAGAGTATTACATAATGGTAAAGGGTTCAATTCAACAAGAAGATCTAACTATCCTAAATATATATGCACCCAACGCAGGAGCACCCAGATTCATAAAGCAAGTTCTTAGAGACTTACAAAGAGACATAGAGTCCCACACAATAACAGTGGGAGATTTCAACACTCCACTAACAGTTATTAGACAGATCATCAAGGCAGAAAATTAAAAAACATATTCAGGACCTGAACTCAAGATTAGATCAAATGTATCTGATTGACCTCTACAGAACTCTCCACCCAAAAACAACAGAATATATGTTCTTCTCATCACCACATGGCACAGACTCTAAAATCAACCACATAATTGGACATAAAACAATGCTTATCAAACGTAAAAGAAACGAATTCTTACCAAATACACTCTTGGATGACAGTGCAGTAAAAATAGAAGTTGAGATTAAGAAAATCACTGAAAACCATACAATTACATGGAAATTAAACAACATGTTTCTGAATGACTTTTGGGTAAATAATGAAATTAAGGCAGAAATCAAGAAGTTCTTTGACAATAATGTGAACAAAGACACAACATACCAGAATCTCTGGGACACAGGTAAGGCAATGATAAGAGGGAAATTCATAGCACTACTTACTCACATCAAAAAGTTAGAAAAATCTCAAAAAGTTAGAAAGATCTCAAATTAACAACCTAATATCACCACTAAAAGAATTAGAGAAGTAATAACAAATCAACCCCAAAGCTAGCAGAAGGCAAGACATAACCAAAATTGGAGCTGAATGGAAGAAAATCAAGACACAAAAATAATTCAAGAGATAGATGAATCCAGGAATTGGTTTTTTGAAAAAATAATAAGATAGGCCACCACCCAGACTAATAAAGAAGAAAAGAGAGAAGATCCAAATAAACACAACTAAAAATTATGAGGTCCGGTGTGGTGGCTTATACCTGTAATCCCAGCGCTTTGGGAGACTGAAGCAGATAGATCTCTTGAGGCCAGGAGTTTGAGACCAGCCTGACAAACGTGATGAAACCCTCTTTACTAAAAATACAAAAATTAGGTGTGCATGGTGGCACACACCTGTGTAGTCCCAACTACTCAGGAGGCTGAGGCACAAGAATTGCTTGAACCCAGGAGGCAGAGGTTGCAGTGAGCCAAGATGGTGCCACTGTACTCCAGCCTGGGTGACAAAGCAAGACTCTGTCTCAAAAAAAAAAAAAAAAAAAGAAAGAAAGAAGGGAATGTTAACACTAACTGCACAAAAATAAAAATAATCCAATAACCACCAAAAGCTACTATGAACACCTCTACGCATGCAAACTAGAAAACCTTGAAAAGATGGATAAATTCTTGGGCACATACACCAACCTACGACTAAGCCAGGAAGAAATTGATTGCCTGAACAGACCAGCAACAAGCTCCAAAGTTGAATCAGAACAGCCTACCAACCAAAAAAAGCCCAGGACCTGATGGATTCATAGCTGAATTCTACCAGATGTACAAAGAAGTGGTACCATTCCTAGAGAAAGTATCCAAAAAAAATTGAGGAGTGACTCCTCTTCAGAACATTCTATGAGGCCACCATCGTCCTGTTACCAAAACCTAGCAGAGCCACAAAAAGAAAGAAAGAAAGAAAGGAAGGAAGGAAGGAAGGAAGGAAGGAAAAGAAAGAAAGAAAGAAAACTTCAGGCCAATATCCTTGTTGAACATCAATGCAAAAATCCACAGCAAAATACTTGCAAACCAAATCCAGCAGCACATCAAAAAGCTAATCCACCATGATCAAATAGGCTTCATTCCTCAGATGCAAGGTTGGTTCCACGTATGCAAATCAATGAATGTGATTCATCACATAAACAGAACTAAAGACAAATAACACATGATTTAAAAAGCTGGAAGCTTTTGCCCTCGAAAACTGGCAGAAGACAAGGCTGCCCTTTCTCATCACTCCTATTCAAAGTAGTAGTGAAAGCCCTAGCCAGAGCAATCATGCAAGAGAAAGAAATAAAAAGCATCCAAATAGGAAGAGAATAAGTCAAACTATCTCTGTTTGCAGATGACATGATGTTATATCTAGAAGCCTCATACCTTCAGCCCAAAAACTGCATTAGCTGATAAACAACTCACAAAAAGGATAAAATACCTAGGAATACAGCTAACCAGGGAGGTGTAGAATTCTCTACAATGAGAATTACAAAACACTGCTCAAAGACATCAGAGATGACACAAACAAATGAAAAAATATCCCAAGCTCATGGATAAGAAGAATCAACATCATTAAAATGGTCATAATGCCCAAAGCAATTTACAGATTCAATGCTATTCATATCAAACTACCAACGACATTCTTCACAAAACTAGAAAAGCTATTTTAAAATTAGCATAGAACCAAAAAAAAAAAAAATCCTTAATATCCAAGGCAATCCTAAGTAAAGAGAACAAAACTGGAGGCATTATGTTACCCAACTTCAAACTATATTACAGGGCTACAGTAACAAAAACAACATGGTACTGGTACGAAAACAGGCACATAAACCAACAGAACAGACTCAAGAGCCCAGAAATAAGGCTGCACACCTATGACCACCTGATCTTCAACAAAACTGACAAAAACAAGCAATGGGAAAACAATTTCCTATTTGATAAATGGTGCCGGGATAACTGCCTAGCCATATGCAGAAAACTGAAGCGTCCACCATTCCTTACACCACCCAAAACTATGAAAACCTAGGCGTAGGAATAGGCAAAGATTTCATGACAAAAACACCAAAAGTAATTGCAATGAAAGCAAACAATGACAAGGGGGGATCTAATTTACTTAAGAGCTTCTATACAGCAAAAGAAACTATGGACAGAGTAAACAGACAACCTACAGAATGGGAGAAAATATTTGCAAACTATGCATCTGACAAAGGTGTGTAATATCTGGCACTTATAAGGAACTTAAAAAAATTTACAAGAGAAAAACAATTCCATTAACAAGTGAGCAAAGAACATGAACAGACACTTTTCAAAAGGAGACACACATGTGTCCAACAAGCATATTAAAAAAAGTTCAATATCCATCACTGATCATTAGAGAAATGCACATCAAAACCATAGTGACATAACATCTCATACCACTCAGAATGGCTATTCTTAAAAAGTCAAAAAATAACAGATGCTGGTAAGAATGCAGAAAAAAAGGAATACTTAGAGACATATTGGTGGCATGTAAATTAGTTTAACCATGGTGGAAAGCAGTACAGTGATTCCTCAAAGAGCTAAAAGCAGAACTACTATTTAACCCAGCAATCCCAGTACTGGGTATATACCCAGAGGAATATAAACCAGTCTACCGTAAAGACACTTGCACATGTAAATGTTCATCGCAGCAATATTCACAATAGCAAAGACATGGAATCAGCCTAAATGCCCATCAATGACAGATTGGATAAAGAAAATGTGGTACATATACACCATGGAGTACCATGCAGCCATAAAAAAGAATGAGATCATGTCTTTTGCAGGAACATGGCTAGAGTTGGAGGCTATTCTTCTCAGCAACTAATGCAGGAACAGAAAACCAAATACTGTATTTCTCACTTATGAGTGTGAGCTAAATGATGAGAACTTATTAACACAAAGAGGGAAACAGCAGACACTGGGGTCTACTGGAGCATGCAGTGTGGGAGGTGGGAGAGGAGTGGAAACAGTAACTGTTCGGTACTGGGCTTAATTCCTGGGTGATTAAATAATTTCTACAACAAGACCCCATGACATGAGCTTACCTTTGTAACAAATCTTCACATGTACCCCTGACCTTAAAATAAAAAAAAAAAAAAAAAAAAGCCAAGTCCCTTAAAGAGTCTCTTAAGCCATTTGGCTGGGGAAACCATTTTCTCCTTAGAGACTAAGCCTCTCTGGAGGGGTGTGAGCTATGCTGGCTGCTTCTCACGCATGTGCTGCCATGACTTCTTGACGCATTTCTCTTTATCATTCATGAATGAACAGCATTGGGAACTCATCAGTGCAAAAGCACCTTCTTGAAAACCCAGAATGCAGTCTAAGGCGAGCTAGTTTTGTAAAGTCATTTTGTGAAGCTCCAATACCTCATGGGTTTATGAAACAAAAGCTTATTTTAAGTTTCAGATGAACTCTACTAATTATTTTTTAAATTATTATTTCAACAGCTTTAGGGGTACAAATAGTTTTTGGTTATATGAATAAATTGTATAGTGGGGAAGTCTGGGCTTTTAGTGTATCTGTCAAAAATAATTTACAGTGTACCCAAGAAGTGATTTTTTTTTATCCCTCTCCCTTCCTCTCTGAGCCTCCAATGTCCATTATGCCCCTCTGTATACCTTGTGTACCCATAGCTTAGCTCCCACTTATATGTAAGAGCATGCAGTATTTGGTTTTTCCATTCCTGAGTTACTTCACTTATGGTAATTGCCTCCAGTTCCAAGTTGCTGCAAAAGATATTTGTGTGCGTGTGTGGCCAAGTAGTACTCTTTTTTTTTTTTTTTTTGAGATAGAGTCTTACTCTGTCGCCTAGGCTGGAGTGCGGTGGCGTGATCTTGGCTCACTGCGACCTCTACCTCCCGGGTTCAAGCAATTCTCTGCCTCAGCCTCCCGAGGAGCTAGAATTACAGGCATCTGCCACCACACCCAGCTAATTTTTGTATTTTTAGGAGAGATGGGGTTTCACCATCTTGGCCAGGCTGGTCTTGAATTCCTGACCTCGTGATCCACCTGCCTCGGCCTCCCCAAGTGCTGGGATTACAGGCGTGAGCCATCTGGCTGGGCCTGTAACATTCCATTTTTTATATATACCACATTTTCCTTATATACTCCTCCGGTGATAGGCACTCAGCTTGATTCCTCTGCAATTGTGAATTGTGCTGTGATAAACATCCATGTGCAAGTGTTTTTTTATATATAATGACTTCTTTTCCTTGGGTAGATACCAGTAGTGGGATTGCTGATTGAATAGTAGATCTACATTTAGTTCCTTGAAAAATTGCCACAGTGTTTTTCATAGAGGTTGTACTAATTTACATTCCCACCAACAGTGTATGTGCATTCTCTTTCACCACAATCTGTGCCAACGTCTGTTTTTGTTTGTTCGTTTGTTTTTTAACCTTTTGGCTAGGGTAAGTCCATTCTGACTAGGTGATATCTCACTGTGATTTTTATTTGAATTTCCATGATGATTAGTGATATTGAGCATTTGTTCATACATTTGTTGGCCATTTCTATATCTTCTTTTGAGAAACATCTATTCATGTCATTTGCCCACTTTTTAGTGTTTTTTTCTTGCTAATTTGTTGGAGTTCCTTTTAGATTCTGGATACTAGTCCTTCGTCAGATGTATCTTACAGCATAGGAGTTGGCTGACCTGGTAATAAACGGTAGAATATCAAGAAGAGAGCACCCTATAAGTTTGGCCTGAGCGAGCGGCTCTCCCCGGACCTGTTTAAGGCTGCGTGTCATCCAGCCATTATCCATTCACAAGTTTCAGGCTCAGCAACTGTGGGAGGGCTCATGTTTCTAATTTTTCCATTAGGAAATTTTTCATACATTTCCATTTGAGGGACAGCATAAGCCACATTGCAGCAGCCAGCCCAGTGGGCTGGAAGTACTTTGTATGGTTTTTTGACCACATACTAAATAATGTCCCTTGAGGGCATACTAGTGTTGGTTATTGCCTCTAGCGGTTGTAACAGAGGCTAGAGGAGCTAACCTGGAACAGACTCCAAAGAGATAGTTATAAACATCATCTTCTAAATGACTGGGTACTTTGGTACCATTTAGCCAGCAATTTTTTTGCCCAATCTTTCAGTTCACCAAAATATTGATCCTGGGTAAAATAATTTCCTATGATATTGGTATTGCATGGGTATTGCAGACAATGCTGTCCTTAATGGGAGTTTGGCCCTTACAAAGAATGTCTGTTTCTTGAAAATAGGTTTCACCTTTTCACAAGGACACGGAGCATTTACTGTGTTCCACAGGGTGACTGCATTTATTAGACTGATTTCCAGTAAAACACCATGTTTCTTAGGTTAAAGAGGCCACATCATACTCCCAGTCACAAGGGCTTTTAAGAAATAGCCCAATATCTTTCTAAAAGGGAGACCTAAATGGCTGTATATTTGTAATGTTTTCTGCCAAGGCCATATCTAAAGCATAAGGGAGACAATTATTAAGGGAATACCAGTTTTAGGATAGAGTGGGGAATGGGCATAGACCCGGCAATTACTTTGGTTAATTTCATTGGCTACTTTGTCAGCTAAGAGGCCGAGGGAATTACGGTCATGAGAGGAAAGCACGGCATAGGGTAAGATAAGGAGGAAACAGAGGGGAATCGTGACAGGGCTGCTGAGGCTGGAGATGGAGTGTATTTGTTGTAAGTAGGACACATCACTAGGATGAAGATGGGACGTTGTAGAGGACGCAGGAGTAGTAGCAGAATACGTAGACCCAAAATTGAAGTCAGAGACAAAGAAGGGGAATCGGAGTGAATCTTGTTCCATGATCTTTGGCAGAAGCTGACTGCTTCATCATATCATTTACTTGCTCCGTAGTTCTTGGGATGGATGTCTATCTCCAGCTGTTGGCTACTTTTAGAGGTTCTTTTCCTTGCTTTGCTTTTTTTTTTTTTTCTTTGAGACCGAGTCTTGCTCTGTCACCCAGGCTGAAGTGCAATGGTGCAATCTCTGCTCGCTGCAAGTTTGAAGGTTCTTTTTTTTTTTTTTTTTTTTTTGAGACTGAGTCTCGCTCTGTTCCCAAGGCTGGAATGCAGTGGCGCAATCTCGGCTCTCACTGCAAGCTCCGCCTCCCGAGTTCACGCCATTCTCCTGCCTCAAGCCTCCCGAGTAGCTGGGATTACAGGAGCCCGCCAATTAGCGCCGGGCTAATTTTTTTTTGTATTTTTAGTAGAGACGGGGTTTCACCGGATGGTCTCTATTTGCTGACCTCGTGATGCGCCCGCCTCCGCCTCCCAAAGTGCTGGGATTACAGGCGTGAGCCACCACGCCTGGCCTGGAGGTTGTTCATAGTCTCAGTGTGAGTCCCTGGTTAGAGTGCCTTCCAATCGAAATAGATTTTGCATTTTTTCAACTAAAAGACATGCACGCAAGTTCAAACACTCTGTAATTTGTTAGCAGTGTTAGCAATGAGTGAAACAATAAAAGGTCCCCTCCCTCTGGGTTCAAGGTTAGTTTTCTGATGTTGGTGTTTTTTCAAAATGCCAGATTACTTACTTATGAATCAAGTAAGGACTGATCAGGGAGTTTAAAGATACAGGAAGCCTCAATTGTGGAGTATAGTGGGGCTGTGTGTATTTAATTAATCCCTGACAATATCTGAGGATGTTGAACTGGGTTAGTTTGGAATCTATGCTAGTTTGCATTAGTAGGGTATTCTCATGTGTATCCCGTAATGATTCAAAGAGGATCGTTTGTGTGAAGACAGGGGCAAGGATCTGAGAGTCAGTGTGATGGGTAATATCTGTGGCCATGGCAAGTTCTTTCTTCAGCCAGTTTAGCCAGTTCAGCTTGAGGATGCTGTTGGCTCTTTGTATAGAACTTTATCACTGTGGATGGTAAGGACAGTGGAATCTTTGGCTGGTGCGTGTTACCTTTCCTATTTCCTGAATAATTTTGCCAATGAAATGTGATCCTCTGTCACTAGAGGCAGTAGAGGTGATAACCCATGTGTGGAAGATGCACTCTTTATAAACCTTGGCAACCGATGTCCTTGAGGAGTTTCAATAGGGAAAGCTTCCCATTCTGAAAACACGTGGATTGTGATGAGTGCATATTGGTAGTCATATGCTATTGATGATTGAATACAGCCTATTTTTCAGTGAAGGAAGGACGTAGAGGTAGCCACTTCCCTTTTTTGCCCCGCCTTTATGCTTTTTGGAGGATTATGTTTTTGATAGATGCAGCAAATGGCAACAGCTTGGTCCAAACAAAATCTAAAGAGTCCAAGCCATATTGTTTTGTTTAATATATACTACATGTTGTCCTTTCTGTGGTAAATCTGGATGAGTCAATTGTACACAATGACTTGGGAGACAGACTTAGGAGTTACCAAATGGCCATCTGGGTATTTCCGAAGTCCACTTAAGTGGATCAAACAGCCACCTTTTTCTCATCCAATTGTTTCTGACTCTGAAATTGTTATCTGGGCTGTGTGAATTTTGCATTTCCTTTAGAGGCATTGTAAAGACATTGCTTCTGTCAATTTATTTAAAGAGGGTAAATAATCCTAGCAGGACTGTGGGTATTTGAAATGAAGCCCAGGTATCTAGTCACAAGGTTTGGAGACTTCCTGGATTTCTTAGGTGACCAAGGAAGAGGATGCTAGCTTAGCACCTTTATCAGCCAGTTTATTTCCCTGAGCCTCATCTGAGTATTTTATACTATATCCCTCAGCTTTAATTGTAACAACTAGCTGGGGCAATAGCAATGACTCTAGAAGTTCTGCTCTTTGGGGTTTACTTTTGACTGGGGACAAGTTGCTGTCATGAATCCTCTCTGTTTTCAAATTCAAACATGATTTTTGCATGTTTCCAAAATCATGCACTACACCAAAGACCCAGTGTCTGTCACTGTAGATGCTAACCTGAATTCCCTCTGCCTTATATACGCCTGAAGGAGAATAATTAATTTAGCCACTTTGGCTGATTTAACGTGTGGCAAAGCTTGGCATTCAGGAGTTTTGTGTAGATGAGTGATGGCATATCCAGGCTGGAAGGTCCAAACCTCCTTCCAGAAGTAGGAGCCACTGACATAGAGCATAAGGTCAACTTAGGGGAGAAGGGTTTCTGACACATCTAACCTAGAGTGAGACAGTGATCTGGTTTCAGTAGCACCATTGTGTGTGTGTGCTGAGGGGTTCCCTTATTGGACAAAATGTACAGGGTAGCAAGGGATTTTTGGACAAAATGTACAGGGTAGCAAGGGATTTTTGGCAGCAAAGGATTGTGATTGGGTGGGGAGGAGTCTTAGTGTTTCATGAGAAGTAAGTCGAGAAGCAAAGGAGTGCTGTGTGTTTTCATTAAGCAATAGGGTCGACACAGCATGGGAACATACACATCAGGTGGGCGGCCTAACACTAAATCAGAAGTAGCCTGGACGAGTTGGAAGTTATGGCCACTCTTTGTAGGCCAGGAGGATATGCTTTAGCACTGGCTGGTTTTGTGGGAAAACAGAGAGAAAGACTTGGCTGAGTCTCAGGGTGCTCAGAGAAGGCCACAGCCTTGGGGTGCCGTGGTGACCACAAACACTTCCCCCATCCCACACCAATCTTTAAGAGCCTTTTCCTTCTTGAAGGCCTGTCACTTAGCAAAGAGCTTTCAATGAACCCTCCCCTCTGGGCCACTTGTTGGATTGCAGCCAATCAGTGATGGAGGGCTGGACACAACTGTGGGATGTTGTGATTTGGTTTGGCTCCTGGGTCTAGAGTGCTCTGGGGTCCACTGTATTTCTGGGATAAAACGCCAAGGCCATAACTCTCTTGCTCATTTACAAACAAAAGATTGAGGGCTAGCTAAACAGGGACAGAGTGGAAGCAGCTTTCTGTAAGACACACCCACCAGTGTGCCCTGTCAGTTTACCATTGCCTCGGCAACACTCAGGCATTACCACCACTTTCAGCAGCAATGACCTGATGACCCAAAAATTACCACCCTTTTCCTCGCAATTTCTGCACAAACCACCCCTGAATCTACATGTAATTAAAAGTAGGTATACATATGACTGCAAAACTGGGCTCAGCTGCTACTCTCGGCACCCTGCCTATGGGGCAACCCTGGGAGCAGTCACTGAGCTGTGACACCGCAGGAGCTGTAACAGTGTTGCTTTGATAAAGGTGTTTTCTTCCACCTTACTACTGGCTCGCCCTTGAATCCTTTCCTGGGTGAAGCCAAGAAGCCTTGCAGGCTAAGCCCCACTTTGGGGTTCACCTGCCCTGCATCAGCATCAGGTTTTTTTTTTTAACTTGTAAAATGGTTTTTGTGATTCTGTCATGTATTTTGCAGTCATGAACTAACATTTTTTTTCCTCAATTGGCAGCTGCAATTTCTTCAAAGATCATTATAAATACTCCTTAACCTACAAAGTTTGGTAGTCACAGCCTACTCTTCGAGGAACAGCCTGACTCACCATCAAGTGGCTCCTCAGGTGGTTTTACTTCCCGTGTTTCCCATGTGAGGTACTATGCCTCAGTGATTCCTGGCAAAACTTGTATTCTCTATTAGTATTGCGCTAACTTTGGAGTGAGTTTCTTTTGGTGAGTAATAATTTTAGTCAATGATACTACTGATTATTTTATCTTTTTTTAGGCTTATGATGAATACTTGATTTATGATTAATATGTTTTTCACTTTTACACATTTCAAGGAAGGAAACAAGAACAGACAGAAACACAATATACTTCCTGAAACCACATTTTAGCATCCTGGCCGAGTATTCATCACTCAGCAAGATAGAGAGACATAAACTATTTCCAGCAAGAATACTTCAAAAATGATGAATAGAAGTAAAATAGAATTCCTAAAAATCTTGCAGAACTGTCTTAATTTACTAATATCTTTACACTGTATCCTAAGTCACTCTCTAGCTTCTTGCTCTAAGCATATGAAATGTAAGAGCTAATGGGAGCACCAGTGCCTGTATAAATAACAAGAACCAGCATGTCTTTCTTTATGGCAGGGAATACTCCACAACCTGGGACAAATGCCACTCTGGTTCAGTTTGGGGAAGCTCCTCACTTTACCATCCTGACGTTGAATAAATGATTCAAAGGCAACTACAGATGCAACCTGAGCCACTGGATGGGCTTCTGTAAATAAAGTTATCTCACCTGGCATTCATCACAGAGAAAACAAAAAATAAGGTACTACATGTCACATTTGTCTAGATCCTATACATATTTAGGTTCACATTAAAATGAAGAGAAAACAACATAGGCTGAGAATCAGAAAACCTGAACTCCGTCCCAGCTCAGGCACTGACCACAGGGAATTAACCAATCCCTTTGAATGTCAGTTTCTTCATTAAGCATCGTAGAGAACGTCAAAACCAACTTTACAAATCCTGTCATTCCAAAACCACACAATTCAAATATAAATAATCTTTACAAGGTAACAAAAATGTACATAATACTTTACATAAACATTTTTAGAATAACTTTATTATAACTCGATAAGCAAAATAATCCAAACCTTTATACATTTCTACAAAGATAGTCACGTATGTCAATTTTTCGGTTTCCTCTCATGCCTATTTTGTCTCCTGAGCCGGCCCCTTTTCAGCTGACACGTGTGCTTCGTGTTCTCCCACAATAGCCTGACCTGGCCCGAGTCCGCGCCCCTGTGAGCCTCCTTTCTTGCTTACAACAGCAGCCTGCCTGGTGTCAGTTATGGACTATTCTTTCTTTCAGCCTCGTTTCAGGGTCCTCTGCCTCTTAGAGCTGCTGCTGTAGCTTGGCTAGAGACCCGCTGCTGTTGCATCATGGAAAGGTGCCACATACGTGCACATGTCAAAGAATAAGCAGACCTTCATGTTGTGTTTTAGTTTTAGAAAAAGTCAGAAGTAGCTTCACTTGATTTAAGCTTGTAAAGAATAGGAGGGAGGCAACAGAGAATCACCGTTGCAAAAAGCAAACATCAAAAATCACATTAAAATGTTGAAGTGTTGTGGAGCACAAACCTAGCTTTGTTGGATCAAGTATTCGTGAGAGTTTTTCTACTTGCTTTGTTATGCTTTCTATCAGACAGGGCTCATTCTCTGTCTTTCTTTTTTTTAACATATTCATATTTTTCCTTTAGTCTGTTTAGATTATTATCACATCTTATGTTTTAAAACTAGCAAAATGTTATGTGTAAATCATAAGACAGTGTAAGAAATAATAAAATGAACGCTGATGTACACATTACCTGCCTAAGAATCAAAAACTACACATATTTTTAGAGTCCTTAACACTGTCCTGTTAATTAGTCCCATTTCTTATCTTTATAATTTTGCCAAAATCAATGCATTAGTAAAGGACATTGAACATTATTGTTTTACATATTTTTCAGTTTAAACAAATGGAATCACACTGAATATATTTTTCTGAAATTGCTTTTTGGTTCAATATTAAATTTGTAAGATTCATTCTTATGATCTGTTCATCTGTACTTCTGTGCATTGATTTAGAGTATTCCATCACAGGATAATACTATAATGAGCATTCCATTTTATTAGATTGGGGTTATTATCCATTTTTTTCTATTATAAAAAGTAGATGTCCTTTTCTCGTATGAGTTTCCTGGTCATAAAAGTTAGATTTTCTCTAAGGTATAAACCCAACATTCAAATCATTGTGTCAAAAGATTTGTATACTGTTGGTTTTACTACATGAAAATGAACTGTTTTCCAATTTATGCTCCCATGAGAAGTTAAAGGTTCTGGTAGATCTATATTCTCAACAATATTTAATAGTATCACACTTTTTAACGTTAGTCAACTTGGTTTCTCATTGGAATTTTAATCTGCATTTTTAAGAAGTACTGAATCAAGATAAGAATCAAGTAATGAAAAACTATTATTTTAGTAAATAAAAATGCTGTAAAGACAATAAAGCAAGTGAATATAATCAAAAGTGGAGAGGGTCTACTTCATTCTGATAGTCAAAGATGGCCCTGCTGGTCATCTGAGTTGAGAGGTGGCTGGCAAGATGAGAAGAGATGTTAAGTAGCTGTGGAAGGGGCCTGCTGGCACAGGGCATGCTCTAAGGCCCTGAAAAGAGGCCAACATTCTTTCCCTCTAAATACCTGAACTAAGTAAAAACAGTCCTGGCTTTGTACATTTGAATATGCACAGGTTTAATTAACATAGTTTAGTTAAATAGCACTAGTCTCCCAACAACGTGGTTTCAATTTTAGTTACCACAATATGCTAACTGTGAGCAACTGCATAAAATACAAACTTCATTCCCAGCTCTTAATTCCACAAATTCCTATGTGAGTAAATAACAGACAAGCATCACGATCAGGGACTGTATTAATCTTGTGGGGATGCTGCAACAAAGTACGAAAAACCGGGTTGCTTAAAACAACAGAAATGTATTGACTCATAGTTATGGAGGCTAGAAGTCAGAAATCAATGTGTTGGCAGGTTCATGCTCTCTGCTGGCTCTAGGGGAGAATCCTTCTTCCCTTCTCCTTCCTGTTTGGGTTTGCCAGCCATCCTTGGTGTTGTTTGACCTACAGATATGTCACTGCATTTTCTCAGTGTGTCTTCACATCGTCTTTTTTCTGTGTGTGTCTGGAGCTGTATCCAAATTCTCCTTCACTATAAGACACCAGTTAGTCTATGGGATTAGGACCCACCCTAATGACCTCATTTTAACTTGAGAACCTCTGTAAATGTGCTATTTCCAAATAAGCTGATATTATTTGGAGATATTGGGGATTAGGATTTCAAACATATCTTTTTTGGGGGGACACAATTCACTTCTTTCAAAGCCTGTCAGTGACTGATCACTGTGCATCTGCTATTTCGCACACAGACAGCAAAGTCCACAATCGTGTTGATTCCTTGTCTCCCAGTGAAAAACCCATGTGACATTTATAAATATGAATAATCAGAAGAAAAAACTGGTCGACAACCATTGATGTGCAGCAAAGAAATAAAAAACGTGCTAACCCTGGAAGTGGAATTCAAATACAATGTAAATGGAATCGTACAATTGGCTCACCACAGGAAACGCAGCAAGAGGAACTCGGCACAACGCAGTGTTCTGACATAAATGAGGAACGTAGCTGTGATGAAAAGGATGAAGAAGCCCCAGAGGAAGTGATGCCAGCAAAGACAGCAACAAACTTCATATTAAAGGAACTCTTGTAGATATTGCACGACACTGACAATGTTAGATGCTGTTCTGAAAACAACACGACAAGACACCAAGGCATAGAAACACTGCTGGCTCCTTATCATAAGCTATACGACAAGAAGGAGGCAAGCACTGTTCAAACTGGGCTTGATACACTTCTATAAATAAATAAAGCACTTAAATTGCCTGTTGTTTAATGTTTTAAATTACAGTGTAAAAACTAAGTACTGGCCAGGCGTGGTGGCTCACTCCTGTAATCCCAGCACTTTGGGAGGCCAAGGTGGACAGATCATGAGGTTAGGAGATCAAGACGATCCTGGGTAACACGGTGAAACCCCACCTTTACTAAAAATACAAAAAATCAGCCAGGCGTAGTGGCACGTGCCTATAGTCCCAGCTACTTGGGATGCTGAGGCAGGAGAATAGCTTGAACCCAGGAGGTGGAGGTTGCAGTGAGCCAAGATTGCGCCACTGCACTCCAGCCTGGGCGACAGTGCGAGACTCCATCTCAAAAAAAAAAAAAAAGGTACTAACTTCACTATGTTTCATTTCCTTATACATTTATAACCAACAGAAAGAGATTTTTAATGTTTTGGCCAAAATTTTTAAATGACACAGAATAGTCGATGTTTCACATGGATTATTTAGGTCACTTTACAGATCTTTAGCTTACATAGTGATTTGTATGACCCTGCACTGCTGTGCAAAGAGAGGACTGTCTGTGTTCTTAACCAGTAAGAAGGAGGGCAAGAAAGAGGTCTCAGCCAGATAATGCGTATGTAATAAAATCATGGGAGAGAGAACAGCACTTTAGATATGAAATGTACCGTGTGGGGAAGCTATTCAAACAACAACAACAAAATAGCTTAATTTAACCTGATGGAGTACACTCAGCCACCTTCTAGATGTCCCTGCTTATTCTTCAGATCTTCTCTTTTGTGGCCCCAAAGGATGATTCACTTCCTGGAGTGAAAAATAACCGTTGCTTTCTTTGCCTGGAACTTTAAACTGAGTTGTGCTGTATCATCCAAACCTGTTCAATTCTCTCTTTTCTATTCATCAGTGAGGTCCAAAGGAGCCAAAGACAAATCCGTCCTGTTTTTCTTAGAAACAGAAGGATGTTGCAGCTGTAACCACAGGCTGCTTTTAATCCTAAAAGTCAGTGTGATAATGAAATCCAGTGATTAATTTCTGTCTTCTAATCAATAAGTAGACATATCAATTTATAGTGTATTAGAAAGCCTCAACTCCACTGAAACAAAAAGCAAGAGGCTCTGCAAATGTTGGAGTGTGCTAAAGGAAAAGCATGGACTGATGTTTGGGGAAAGGTTGGTCGATGTGATGAGGCCATCTGTGTTTGCTAATAGTGCTTATCAAAGTTAGGCTCCTACGCAGAGACAGAGACCAGGAGACAATCCTGTATCCTTCTTGATCCTTATAGTCCAAAGGGATGGCTCCCAAGTCTTTCAGAAAGACATTCCATGTTATAGGAGATTTAAAGGGACAGAGAAACGGTTTATAACTGCAGGTTTTCTGTCTTTTTTTTTTTTTTTTCCCAGACAGAATCTCACTCTGAGTGCGATCTTGGCTCACTGCAACCTCTGCCTCCCAGGTTCAAGAGATTCTCCTACCTCAGCTTCCCGAGTAGCTGGGACTGCATGTGTGTGCCATGACGCCCAGCTAATTTTTGTCTTTTTAGTAGAGATGGGGTTTCACCATGTTGGCCAAAATGTTCTCGATCTCTTGACCTCGTGATCCGCCCTCCTCGGCCTCCAAAAGTGCTGGGATAACAGGTATGAGCCACCATGCCTGGCCATTGCAGGTTTTCTAAAGTTAAGGCTCTTAGAAATGGGAGGTCAGGGGCCTATAGTCACGTTTTGTGTGGGACAAACAGTAAATTCTTTTGGCAGAATGGAATGTTCCCAGGCAGGTGCTTTAGAGGGGACTGGGGCATTCTGGGGACATGGCTCTGAGCTGATAGAGGCTGTGTTGGAATTTGGCCAAGTCTCTCAGTGTATGTGTGAGGAGGAGGGATGTGCAGAAGAAGTTGTTTGTGCCAAGAATTTGCGGTTTTCACAAGTTAAGACAGTGGTGCCTGGGATCATCTGCAAGATATTAGTCAAATGTTGATAGAATGATTGTTTGCAGACTCATCTGAGGGCTCAGGCAGATCTGGACCTGTTGATACTGAAGTATCTGAAGGTAGAGGAAGAAAACATAATGTCTCAATAATATCTGAAGTAGGAGTAGGAAAACAGAGATTTAAGGAGGTGAGATCCCTTAAGGCCTCAGAAAGAAGCTTCACTTCTAGTGCCTCCCTTTGGAGTAAATGGGTCATTAAATTAGTTCTTTGTAACTAACCTAGGAATGATGGTGAAGAAGGGAATAATGAGAGGAAAAACTTTAAATAAGAATGCCTGAGAGATAATACTAGGTTAATGGGAGAGAAAGAAATTTCCAAGAAGCTGTCATGGGAAAGGGCTAATGAATAATAAATAAAAAATTAGTTATTAATAATATAAATTAATAAATAAAAAATAAATAAGAGATCTGCCAACAGCCACACTCACAGCACTAGATGGATTTTAACTAAATTAAAACTTGAGTTTTTAATGAATTTTCTACAATCCAAAATTTATTCCAGTTTAATTTTTGTAACAAAACACCATTTCTTTACTTTTTGCAAAAGTAAAAGTAAAGTGCTATTTGTACTTTTTAAAGAAAAACTAATTTTAAAGAAAAAAATAATTAGCCAGACGTGGTGGCAGGCACCTGTAATCCCAGCTACTGGGGAGGCTGAGGCAGGAGAATTGCGAAGGTTGCAGTGAGCCCAGATGGCCCCACTGCATCCAGCCTGGGTGACAGAGCAAGACTGTGTATCAAGCTTCTTCAGTACTCACATGTAAACTTCTACTTTCCCCTTCAGATTACAGCAACCATCATGCCAAAGCTATACACTCTCGGGGAATCCCTGTGGATTTCACTGATGACCACTTGACCAACTATCATAAAGATCAAGGCCAGGGGTTCTGAAACTCTCAACATTTGTGTGCTCGTCTCCCCTTCACCCAGAGTCTCCCCAGGGCTGCTGGGCCACACTTTGTTTTGTTTGACTGGAACATAGCTTGAAAGGGATGGAAATTTCCAAGAGGTGTTAAGAGACACATAAATATTTCAAATATTAAAACGAAAGAAAGAAAGAAATGGGCATTTGTGAGCTTTGGTCATGAGAAGGCAGGCCTCGCAGTACTTAACTACTCCTTCCAAACCCCTGTCCAAAGAGAGGACCAAACTCTAGTGAGGCTTCCAGCAGCACAAGGGTGTCCCGCAGATGACCCTAGCCCTCTTAAAATGACTGCCTGAAAAAGCTCACTTGCAAGGAGAATTTACTGTTTGTTTCAGGCAAAACCTGGTGATGGGCAGGTAGAGCCCCGAATTTCCTCTTAGAACCTTAGAAAGCTTGCAATTATAAATCTTTTCTCCGCCTTTGAACTGTAAATCTACATCCCAGAATTTTCTCCTCAAAGACCTGAGAGCTGTCTCTTTGAAATGCAAACATTCAGGAAGCTAACTCTTGCTCTTGTTGCCAGTTCCTGAGGGAGGGGAAACGCCTAGCTTTGGTGAACACCTTGCTCCAGCTTGCACCGTCTGACTCTTTTATTGCCATCAAAATCAACATGTAGACTTTTTACAAACCCAATGACAAACTTTTTACAGCCCGTTACAATGGAGGCCATAGTAATGGAGGTCTCTAAATGCAAAAAAGATGGTGGGACAGTTTCCTGATAACAGTCCTACTTTATTCCAAGGATAAGCATGTCATGAAATTATTGGATGGCAGATTATGCTTGAGTTATCTCTGTTCTTCCTTTTTCTCCTCGGTCTCATCCCAATAACTCATAGATCCTTTAAAGGCAAAGGCCAAATATTCAGCTAAGTCAGGCATAGTTTAGATGCCAATATCAATTTTAGCTATATGGGAAAACCTACTTAAGATGTTGAGGACGATCATGTATGTACAGGGCAAAAAGTATGGGACAAAGAGATAAGGGGATGGGGAATCACACCCTCCCCTCCCCACCACAGACCATGACCTTGGGCAGATCCTCTAACACCAAGCCCACCCAGGCTGCATCTGACAATATGCCGCATTCTACATGACCTCAGAGTTCTTTCGGAATTCCAGCTGAAAAGCTGAAAAGCAATACTATCTAGTTGTGGTTTCCAGCTGTCCCATGTTAGTATGTATAGCTTTTCTTCCTCGCCATGAAAGCACTATGGGAGAACGAAGCCCGATGCTGAGCATGCTTTGCCAGGTGGGTGCCACTGAATCGCAGACCTCAGCAACTGTGTTCCACCTCCACAGAGGCCGGGGATGTTTGTTTCCCCAGTGTGTTCATATATTTCAGCCAGTTTCATGCACTTTGCCCTCTCAATTTGCTTCACTTTCAGGCTCAGTGAACCTGACCTGCAAGTCTCCCCGCAGTTTCCCTCAGCAGGTGCTCACTGGGCAGCCCCAACATGTGAGAAACGGCTGTAGGGTGCACAGAGGTGAACTAAATTACTAAAAACTATTACTTTACTAAAATGCTTCCTGGATTTCAGAACTCACCATCTGGGAAAAAGGTCAGACACACACGGAGACAACTCATCTACACAAATGATAATCAGTGATTTAAAGAAGGTGCAGGAGATCATGGAATAAGAACAAGAAGAGATTACTTTCCAGGGCTCTCAGAAAGTTTCTGAAAAGAAGTGCCATTGACCCTGACCTTAGCACTGTAATGGAGACATTACAGAGCTGGTAGGAAGGAGAAGAATAAGGAACGGCTGGAGCACACTCGGGGTGAAATGAGTGGCACTTTCAGTGTGGGAGCTGCAGACTCGGTTTTGGTGGAAGAGTTAGGAGCCAGGATCTTGTCAGGAATAATTCTGTGTCCAAGTGCAGAATCGTGGTTTGCTCCATTACTGCCAGTAACTCCATTTCTCAATCATGATGGTGATGCTTTTTTTTTGGCTTCAAATCCCAGAGATTGGCAGTACTGAAGTCACATTACAACAATTACCTTTTCAACTATTAGATGATTAATTTTTACAAAGTAGCAAGAACAGCTGTTTGGCATGTAGCAGTGCAGCACGAGTGCCTTGTAAGTGAATTAAACAAAATATCTCTCCAACACACACACAGTCATTCTTGCTGCATGTCAGCCTCCACTTCTCCCTCCACTATTTGATGCGGTGAAGCTGAGGCAGCCCGCTTGAGCGAAAGCTTTCAGATCTCACTCCAACAAAGAGCTTTGATTGATTCATTTAGTATAAGGTGTTATATCTGGCTAGAGAAATCCAAGCTGAGTTTTATTAATTACTAAGAAAAGTATCTATGCAATAGATTAATCTTTGATCAAAACTATGTGTGAAGTAGAAACATATTACACACATGGAGAGCAGTTTTATGGAATAAAAACAATCTATGTGTGGCATAACTGACATTGTCTTTATATTTTTGGGGGGTGTGTGAGGACGGAGTCTCGCTCTGTCTCCAGGCTGGAGTGCAGTGGCACAATCTTGGCTTACCGCAATCTCCGCCTCCTTGGTTCAAGCGATTCTCCTGCCGCAGCCTCCTGAGTAGCCGGGATTACAGGTGCATGCCGCCACGCCCAGCTAAGTTTTGTATTTTTAGTAGAGACAGAGTTTCACCATGTTGTCCAGGATGGTTTCAATCTCCTGAACTCATGATCCTCTCGCCTCAGCCTCCCAAACTGCTGGGATTACAGGCGTGAACCACCTTGCCCAGCCTATAAAGAATTTTTAAAACAGATCTCGAATATATAGATAGCTTAACAATTATACAATTGTATTTATCAAGTATATCACAAGGTAAACATTTTACGCTATGTAAAAGGGAGCAAACCTCCGAATTTGTCATGTAGGGTCACTAGTGGAACTCACAGCAACAGGTCTGATGAAGCGGAGGAGGGAACCGGGCTTCCGTGTGCTTTAGAGAGAGTGAAACATGAGGAGTCACAGGCAGAGAAAACTGTTTTTCAGAAAGAAAAGAAAGGGGACATGACAGCCCAGCAGTAGGGTGAAGAGGGCCTCTCCGTGGGTGCCGCTGGCTTGAGCTGCTGTAAGTGGCTGTGCCTGGAACAGAGGATCTGGATAGGAGAATGGGGAAAGGAGTGCTGGAACCGGGGGTGGGCAGGAGCAGCAGTCTGGAAATCAGAATGACCTAGGGTTTCCTCTCATGCTCCCGTTCCCAGTGTTTCACGTGTGTAAAGTAGCAAGCATGCATGTACTGCTTAGAGGCATCTACACTTACATACTACACTCATATACAACACTTGCATCGTACAGAGTACACACAGTAGGTGTGGCATGTAATAAGTTACCCTCCTATATTTTCTTCTAAAAGATTTTTAAATATTTGCATCTCAAATTTAAGTCCTTTGTCCATTTAGATCTGGCCTTTGTGTGACAGGGATCCATTTTTGGGATAGAGATGCATTCTGATATTTTCCCATATGGATACCAACTGCTCATACCATGGATTATACAGACCCTTTCTGACTGTTCCGTAATGTTAGCCAGGGCATACAGCAAGATTTCACACAAGCACAGACTCTCACAATAGCAATTCCTGCTGTGGTAATTATAACTTCACAGCAAATCTGGTACGAGAGTTGCTCCACATAAGCTCCACCTCCCACCTTCGCACACTTTAGTCTTCTATGGGATTGTCTTAGTTATACTGGGCCCTTTTCTCTTCCATATAAGCTTTGGAAGCAGTTTAGTGACAATGGTACTCTTGTCTTTTTCTTGATTTTAAAAGGAGTGATTTCAATATTTTTAATCGCAAAACATGATAGGTGCTGTAGGTTATTTGTCGACTCCTTTTATCAGGTTAAGGAAGTTACCCTTTATTCATAGGTGGAAATATCATGAATTATTTAATTTTGTAAAATAATTTTCTAGGCCTTTTGAGACAATCATATAACTTTTGTCTTTAATTCATTGATAAGGAGATGATTTCAGTAGATTTTCTAACATTGAACTAAATTTGCATTACTAACCGAGCTTGTTCATGGTTTTTATACATTGCTAGGTATACTTCCTAGTATTTTGTTTACAATATTTTTCTCTGTGTGCGTGGATGAGGTACGCAATAGCAAGGTTATCCTAGTCTCAAATGAATTGAAGAATGGTCTCTTTTTTCTCCCCTCGCAAATAATTAGTGTAACATTGGAACTACTTGTGACATCATCTGGGCATCATGTTTCCTTTGCAGAATTATTAATGATTAACTCAATTACTTTAATGGTATGATTTCCATCCAGATTTTCTAATTATTTGAGTCAACTTTAATAAGTTATATATATCCAAAAATTTGTTAATCTCACTTATTTACAAATGCATATATATGATTGTCTTATTACTTAATGAAATAGATCATAAATATAAAAATGTGTGTGCACAGCTTAAGAAGAATATAAAATGAGTATATGTGCCCTTCCTTCAGGTTATGAAATAGAATATTTCCAGTATCTTAGAAACTCCCATTGCCCTTCTTCAATGCCACTCACTCCTTCCACAAGAGGTAACCACTATCCCTAACTTCCTGTTAATCATTCCATTGCTTGTCATTACAGGCTTGTATATTGTTTAGTTTTGCACGTTTGACTTTTTAAATAAGTGAAACTATGTATTGTTTCTTATGATCAGATATGCATACACACAAACATGTATATGCATACATATATACACATACACACATTATTTTTAAGAGCAGTTTAAAGTTCACAGCAAAACTGAGCAGAAGGTATAGATTTCCCATATACTCCCTGCCCCCCACACACGCATAGCCTCCCCCATAATAAACATCCCCCACCAGAGTGCTGCATTTGTTACAATTAATGAACCTACATGATACATCTTATAGTTTGCATTAAGGTTCACACTCCGGCTTGGACAAATTTACAATGACAAGTATTCACTATTAAAATATCATACACGTACTTTCAGGGCCCTAAGCGTCCTCTGTGCTCTGGTTATTCATCCCTCTCTTCCTCCTAACACCTGGGAACCAGTGATTTTTTTTTTCTATTTCTATAGTTTTACCTTTTCCAGAAGGTCATAAAGTTGGAAGTGACAGCATGTAGCCTTTTTAGATTGGCTTCTTTCATTCTGCAATATTCATGTAAGCTTCCTCTGTGTCTTTTCATGGCTTGACAGCCATTTATTTTATCATTGAATGGTATTCAATTGTCTGGATGTAATACATTTTGTTTAATTATTCACCTACTGAAGGTAATCTTGCTTGTCTCCAAGTTTTTGCAATTATAAATAAAACTTCCATAAACATCTGTGTGCAGGTTTCTGTGTGGACATAAGTTTTCAACTCCTTTGGGTATATACCAAGACACAAGATTGCTGGGTCGTATAATAAGAGCAGATTTAGTTTTCTAAGAAGCCACAAAACTATTCTCCATTTCGTATTTCCATCAGCACTGCATGAGAGTTCCTGTTGCTTCACATCCTCATCAGCATTTGGTGTTGTCAGGGTTCTGGATTTTTGCCATTCTAATAGGCATGCAGTAGTATCTCATTGCAGTGCTGTATTTGAGAATGTGAATAGCTGCAGTTCATTCACTCTTAGTGCTGCGAGCTACTCTATTATTGGAATATATGATCATTTAGTTACCTATTCCACAATCTACCCATATTGAGAGATAATTGGATTGTTTCCAGGTTTTTAAAATTGTGAAGATTCTCATATATCCCTAGATAAACAAATGCAAGAATTTTTCTGGGGCCTGTAACAGGCTGACTAGGCTGCCCTAGGTTGTAGTGAAGCCACTGGGTCATAGGGTACATGCATGATCAGCTGTATGAGCTAATATCCGTTTTCCAAATGGCTGTCCTTCTACTTGCATGGGATGAATACTTCCATAGTTCTTTATCCTTGCCAGCACTACACCTTTCAGAACTTCCAAAAAATTTTGTCAATATGTGTGAAAGGGTATCTAATTGTTAATTTTCATTTTCATGATTATTATGAAGTTGAGCACTTTTTCACATGCTTATGGGCTATTTGTGCTAACTTCTTCATTGAGGTGTTATTTTTCGCTTATTAATTTATAGGAGAGCTTTATATATTCTGGATACTAAACCTTTCTAGGTAAGATGTGTTGCAAATATCTCTGCCAAGTTTTGCATATTTTTTTATCATTGTGGTAGCCAATAAACAGAAGTCTTACATTTTTATGTGATCAAGTTAGTTTTTACTCTTGCAGTTTGTTCTTCTTCCCTATGTAAAGATAAAAGAGATGCTCCACAGTTTTTTTCTAAGAATGTTGAGAAGGTATGTTTATCCATTAAAATATATTTTTATGTTTGGTCTATGGGACTAAGGTTCAATTTCCTTTTTTTCCCCTTATGGAGATCAGTGGTCCCAGTGTTGCTTATTGTAAAATTTACTACCTTCACTTAACTACAATAAAAGCTGTGTTACAAAATATGTTTCCAAGTATGTGTGGAAAATATATTTATCTTTATGATTCTACTCAGATTAATTAGCTCTCAGGACTACTCTGTCCGGAGTTGATTCCTTCTGGTAGGTTCATTGTCTGGCTGACTTGAAGAATGAAGCCGCGGACCTTCACGGTGAGTGTTACTGCTCTTAAAGATGGCACGGACCCGAAGAGTGAGCAGTAGCAACGTTTATTGGGAAGAGCTAAAGAACAAAGCTTCCACAACGTGGAAGAGCACCCACGCAGGTTGCTGCTGCTGGGGTGGGGGTGGGGGGTGGCCAGGTTTTATTCCCTTATTTGTCCCGTTTCTATCCTATCAGAGTGCCCTTTTTTCAATCCTCCCTGTGATTGACTACTTTTAGAATCCTGCTGATTGGTGCATTTTACAGAACGCTGATTGGTGTGTTTTACAGAGCGCTGATTGGTGTGTTTTACAGAGCACTGATTGGTGCGTTTTACAGAGCGCTGATTGGTGCATTTCACAGACCTCTTGTAAGACAGGTAAGTTCCTGATTGGTGCATTTTACTATCCTCTTGTAAGACAGGAAAGTTCCCCAAGTCCCCACTCGACCCAGGAAGTCCGGCTGGCCTCGCCTCTGGCTACCAGAGACTGATTTCCACCCTGGTATTTCTCAGGCCCATAGATAGTGTGAATTCAAACCCAAACCAATATGGCTATTGTCTTGTATTTAGAAATTACCATACTTTTTTTATTTTTCATTTTTTTGTCTACCCTATTGGGACCAAGACAAGCATATATTTTCACTTTCTTCTTATGGGGGTGGGATTTCCCTAGCCCAGGCACTTAACATGCTTCTTTTTAGAAATCCTAGATTTATGCAGAAGGCATTTTAGCCTATATTCCTCCCTGCATGGGCATCAGTCTCTGTCTCCTGAATTAGGTGCTCATGATTCTGGGCCAATAGTTCCTGGGAGACACGCCAGGGCAAATGCCAGATGAGACACTCACACCTCTGGATTCAGACTTTTTTTTGCTCTTCTAGGTATCTGAAAATTGTCCTGACTTTGACTCAGCCCACGCATTAAAGCAGATGCTTTTAAATATTTTATGATACATGTTTTAGGAAAGGGCCTGTCTGGGCATTTTTTCTTACAATTTTCATTTTTCATTCAATTCTTATTTCACACTATCCTAAGCATTAATCAACTCTTGTCATTTATGTCAGTTAGTACAAAACTTCACTATCCTGTTCATTATCACCATTTCATTTTGTTCTGCATAGCCCAGACTATTTATCTAAAAATGTTTAAAGAAATCTAAGGCCTTAAAGGATTCTTTCTCAAGGACTCTACTGTTTGTATTTAGAGAAATGCTTATTTGTTCCACTGTTTTACTTTCTTCTTGGGTCACGCTCTTTGATGACTGCCACCTTACAGAGGATGACAAAAGAGGGCCCACACTGAGACAATGATACCTGCTTGCCCCTTTGGATTTTATTAGTGTTATCAAAATATTAATAAAATGTCAAAAACAAATTAATATCATTAGAATGTGTGCCTCACTTAAAAATTTCTCTCTCTAATAAGAAGTTTTTGTTTCCTAGTTCCTTTGGTACCCTAATGTTTAGGTAAATAGTCTCTGAGGAAAGGATGTGGAAGTCATAGCAAAATATATGCTGGACTTGAATGAAAATATCTGTTTCATAAAAGTTAAGCAGACAACCAAAATTTACCTTTTTT
Organism: Pongo abelii; assembly: GCF_028885655.2. NCBI lineage: Eukaryota > Metazoa > Chordata > Mammalia > Primates > Hominidae > Pongo > Pongo abelii. Next base: position 18,564,731 of record NC_071998.2, on the reverse strand, counting down.
AACCTAAATTATCTAAACATGTATTTACATTTCTGCTTCATTGAAAGATACTTGAGATTAAATGTTCCTGAGACAGATTTTGGAATGCCCTCTCTTTCTAAAATATATTTTTTATCTTTTGTGGACTAAGCAGTTATTTAAAAATGAACTTAATGATTGCTAATTACAAAGTTATCTAAACAGTTATTTTAAAATGAACTTAATGATTGTTACTCAGTTATTTATAATGCATTTCAAAATTAACTTTTTTGTCTAAACCTTTTAACACAAATGTATTAAATTATGAAACAGGGAATTGGCTATTTTTGTTCAAATGTTTATTCTCGACAGACTTAAAATATCACTCAGCTATATGATTAAAAATGAAGGACTTCAGTCATTAAATTATTTCCCAGTTATTTGTGATATTTCTCCATATTAAAGGACACAAACAGTGCCCTTCGAATCTGATGATAGTTCTATTGATAGTGGCCATCACAAGTTACACATTATTAATAAGGTCAAGGCACAAATAAAATTTCTCCCTTGCTTTTCACTCAAAAACTACAAGTATAGTTCTTTGATAAGATGTCCCAACTATGATTTGTGATGCCAATCATAGAAGGAAAGAGGATGCTGAGAAACAATAAAATAGCTACTTTAAAATGTTCTGTGCCTGAACATTCTGATGGCAATATTGGTCATATTATAAATTTGAAAATATAAATTTTAATCTAGATTGACTTTATTCTACTAGTGATTTTAAGAGCTTTATCCAAGAGAAACACTTGCATTTTTATTCCTAATGTTTCTTAAGACATGTGAAACTCCTTATTTTTTTTTTTATAATTTTAAGAATTCCTAGATAAGCAGAACATAGAGCCAACTGTTATGTTCTGGTTGTTTTTAATAGGTATATTTATGTTATCCCCCAAATTATAATTTATTAATGTCTAACTTCAATTAGATGAGTTGACCACTTTTCATACACCATTGACTAAAGGAAACCTAATTTTACACGTAATTCAAGGAGATCTGTGAGTAAGAACATTTTTAAATTAAAGCAACACATGTACATGGAAAATCATTCAAACAGTTTGATGGGAAAAAAATCAGTGGAAATCAGAAACTTTTTTTTCCTTCCACAGACCTTGGTCCTGTTTTTCAGAGTTAGGCAGGGTTTATAATAACTCTTTTTTTTACTATATGCTATTCTCTTGAACTGTAAATAATATTATATAATCACCTAATTTGTTTTATCAATTTTAAGTAATATCCCTTGACTTTTTATGAACAATAGGGAATATAGCTCATTTACCCTACTTTCTTTTCTTTTTTCTTTTTTTTTTTTGAGAGGGAGTTTCACTCCCTCACCCAGGCTGAAGTGCAGTGGCGCTATCTCGGCTCACTGCAACCTCCGCCTCCCGGGTTCATGCCATTCTCCTGCATCAGCCTCCTGAGTAGCTGGGAATACAGGCACCTGCCACCACGCCCGGCTAATTTTTTGTATTTTTAGTAGAGACTGGGTTTCACCGTGTTAGCCAGGATGGTCTCGGTCTCCTGACCTCATGATCCGCCCGCCTTGGCCCCCCAAAGTGCTGAGATTACAGGCGTGAGCCACCGCGCCTAGCCCATTTACCCAACTTTCTTCTTCTAAAACTGTATTTCCAATTTAGTCTTTAATCTATAATTTTAAGGGATTTTTAAAAATTTGCTTCCTCTAAATAATATACTTACAGTGCTTAATTCTTTGCTTAAATAATACACTGTTTAAATATACAGTCCATCCAATTTGAACACCACTGATTGGCTCAGTAGGATGTGGAGATTAGTGTACAACTTCCCTCCCCTCCAACAGTCCCTGTCATAGCTTTCGACTTGTATCAAATATGGTTCTATGCTTATATTTTCACATTTTATGTGAATTACATCCTATTTTGTAATTATAATAAAGTCTGTGCTTTGTTCATGGGTTAATTTTGATCATGGAATCTCAAGTGAATTGACAGCATCATTATTATGTTTTCTTTTATTTTCAAACCACAGTCGCAGGTGGCGTGATTTGATTTGTGTGAAGGCAATGAAATGATACACAGATATACCGAAGCCTCCCAAAAGAATCCTGGTTCCAAGATTCAAGAAGATGGATTAATGTTTTTCCATTAATTGTTGGAATTTATGCCATTTTTTACTATGTGCCATCAATTTTAAAGCACTTTTGAAAAGAGATAACAATCTACAATAGCTGGCATTTTAAATTCATAAAAATATAGTATTTTCTTCAATTTTTATACATTTATGATGCATTATTTCTTATTTCCCAGGAATTTTACTTACCTTTGTTTTGAATGATTAAAAAGGAAACATAGCACCTTTTTTCAGCACATCATCAATATAGCCTAGTTAATATTCTTCTCTTTATGAAGTAATTGAATTGGGACAGACAGCTTGCCAGGCCTGCTGCCACTTGTCAGCATCGCATCCCTACATTCAACCACATTTGCATCTAATGACCATCTCTTTCATTAAATTTCTTTTGCACCTTTTCTTCCTGAATGAGTGCATGATAGTTAATTTTCCTGTGCACTTGGATGTCTCAAGAAGGTTTTAATTCTTTTTGTATTGCATTAATATTTAAGTTTATAATTGCAAAATGATTTATACTCAGAACATTGAAGACTCCTTTGTTTTGTAACATCCTGTCAAAATGACAAGAAGACAGATCATCCTTTAGGGAAAAATTGGTTTTGATTGGCATCAGCCTTTCCAACAGCAATGCTGGAGACAAGAATAAAATGAAGTAATATTTTTGAAGGATTAAAAGGAAACAAATTTTAATCCTTGAATTATTTGCAGCCAAAATCTTTTAAATATGAAAGCACAGAAAAAGACATTATAAAATGAGGCCTCAAAAGTTTTATTTCAAATAAACCCCTTTGAAAATGCCTAGAGGACATACTCCAGTAAGGAGAGAAATACACCGTGGTGTTAGAATTCAGGCTCAAGAATCAATGGTAGTGGTGTTTATCATACCCCAAAAAATACATGAAAACATAACATATTGAAAACAACCCCGAGTAAACTTCAGGAAGTACCCCCTTAGACAAAGTGCTGTCGTAACAGAGAAAGCAAACCAGAGGTGGCAAGAGGAGGCTAGAGTACTTATTTGGTTTGCTGAGATGATATTAATTTTGACACATGGAGGAAATTGAGACAATTAACATAAATAATGATATAACCACCATTACAATGTTAAAAATTTCCAGATTTCAAACAAATAGAAAAAGATTTGATCTATAGAGTGAGAGGTACAAATAGGAAAAAAGAAACAGTAAAGAAAGTATGAAAAATCATAAAATGAGATGACAGAAATAAGTCATAATGGAACAATAATTACATAAATCAAAGGTTAAGATGGACAGGTAAAATTTTTAAGTGTCAAAAAACACACAGTATAACCTATCGAAAATAAATTAGTGGAAAAAATGTAGCAGGAAAATATGAATAAAAAGAGCTAATTTCGATTTTTGATAAAAATTTGAATTCAAGTTGATAATATCCTAAAGAAGGAAAAGTCTGTAGGCCAATAGAAGAAATAGCAGATGCAGAGATGTGCTGACAAACATGCATGCTCATGACACTAGTCATACAAACTCAAATTCCCATTACAGTTGTATACATACATTATGGCCGACAAGAAGAAAGTTCCTTTAAGCCCACTTGGAGCATTAAGACAAATTTACCATGTGAATCCCTAAGTGAACTCTGAGTTACTTCTGAGAAGGAATGAAGAATGATATCATAAATGAATTTCATATAGCACTCAAAGCTCCCCCTCTATATGGTTCAGGATAGACTTGACTATCCATGGTTCTGGAGTGGAAGGGAGGAGAAAGGAAAGGTGCATTCAGACAAAGAAAATGTGTACAGAACACACCAGGGATATCAGAAGAGGCTGCTCATGGCAAGGCGTGGTGGCTCATACCTGTAATCCCAGCACTATGGGAGGCCGAGGTGGGTGGATCACCTGAGCTCAGGAGTTCAGGACCAGCCTGGGCAGCAAGGCGAAACCCCATCTCTACCAAAAATACAACAAAATTAGCTAGGCATAGTGGCACACGGCTGTGGTTCCAGTTACTTGGGAGGCTGAGGTGAGAGGATTGCTTAAGCCCGGGAGACAGAGGTTGCAGTGAGCCCAGATCGTGCCTCTGTACTCCAGCCTGGGCAACAAAGTGAGACCCCGTCTCAAAACAAAACAAAACAAAAAAAGAGGCTGCTCAAGACCAGACTCAGCTCCTAGACCTTGAACTCCAGTCCCACCTCACACCCTAAGGTTCCTAAAGAATCAGTAACTTAGTTCACCCTACCCCACTCCTGACTTCTGGATGTAGCACAAGTTTCTAAATTTATGCAAACAGTGAGGACTATCTATTTTTGACAAAATAAGAAGAAATGGAGTCAAGGAAACATATAAAAGATATTTTTGCCAGTTTTATTGATTAACAAAGAAAAATTGTATATAGTTAAGGTGTGCAGTGTGATATTTTGATATACATATACATTGTGAAGTGATGATTACCACAATCAAGCTAACATATTCACCACCTCACCTGGTTACCTTTTTATTTCTGTTTGTGTGGTGGAGAACACTTGAGATCTACTCTTTCAGCAAATTTCAAGTATACATTATTATTGACTTTAGTCACTATGCTGTATATTAGATCTCCAGAACTTATTCATCTTATAACTGAAAGTTTGTAACTTCTGACAAACATTTTTTCTTTTCCCCCAACTCCCAGGCCTTGGTAAGCACTATTTTACTCTGTTACCATGAGTTTGACATTTTTTAAGTATGCATATAAGTGAAATCATGCAGGATATTTTTGTGTGTGTTCCTGGCTTATTTTACTTACCATAATAAACTCCAGGTTTATCCAGCTTGTTACAAATGGCAGTATTTCCTCATTTTTAAAGGCTAAATGATATTCCATTATGTGTGTGTGTGTGTCTGTGTGTGTGTGTGTGTGTGTGTGTATAATACATTTAAAACATCCACTCATCTGTCAATGGACACAGGTAGTTTCTATATCTTGGCTGTGTACATAACACTGCAATGAACATGTAAGTATACATATCTCTTTGAGATAGTGATTTTCTTTACTTTGGATATATACCTAGATGGGGATTGCTGGATTATATAGGAGTTCCACTTTTAATTTTTTGAGGAAACTCCATACTGTTGTCTGTAATGCCTGTACCAATTTACATTCACATCAACTATCAACTAAGCACAAGTGTTTCTTTTTCTCAATATCCTCAGCAACATTTGTTACCTTTTTAGTGTTATAATAGCCATCCTAATAGATGTGAGGTGATATCTCATTGTGCATTTTCCTGATGATTAGTGATGGCAAACATCTTTTTCTTAGTATATACCTATTGTCAATCGTATGTCTTTTAGAAATGTATCTCTTCAGGTCTGATATGCTTTGGCTGTGTCCCCACCCAAATCTCATCTTGAATTGTAGCTCCCATAATTCCCACGTGTTATGGGAGGGGCCCAGTAGGAGATAGTTGAATCATGGGAGCAGTTTTCCCCATACTGTTTTTGTGGTAGTAAATAAGCCTCACAAGATCCTATTGTTTTATAAGGGATTTCCTTTTTCACTTGGCTTTAATTCTGTCTTGCCTGCTGCTGTGTAATATGTGCCTTTAGCCTCCCGCCATAAGTAAGGCCTCACCAGCCTCATGGAACTGTGAGTCCATTAAACCTCTTTTTCTTTATAAATCACACAGTCTTTGGTATGCCTTTATCTGCAGCATGCAAACAGATGAATACAGTAAATTGGTACTGGTAGAGTGGGGTGCTGCTGTAAAGTTATCCAAAAATGTGGAACCAACTTCGGAACTTGGTAGCAGGCAGAGGTTGGAACAGTTTGGAGGGCTCACAGAAAGACAGAAAAACATGAGAAAATTTGGAACTCCCTAGAGACTTGTTGAGTAGCTTTGACCAAAACACTAATAATGATATGGACAATGAAATTCAGGCTGAGGTTGTCTGAGATGGAGATGAGGAACTTGTTGGGAACTGGTACCATACTATTTTAATTACTATAGCTTTATAATTTAGTTTGGAATAAGGTAATGTGATGCTTCCACTTTTGTTTTTTCCGCTCAAAGATGTTTTGACTGTTTGGGGTCTGTTGCACACAGATTTTAGAATTGCTTTTTTCCATTTCTTTGAAAAATGCCACTGAAATTTTGATAGGGGTTGCATTATATCTGTAGATCACACTGAGTAATACAGATATGTGTCTTCTTCAAATTCTTTCATCAGTGTTTTATAGTTTTTGGTATATAGAAATTTTGCTTTCTTATTTAAATTTATTCCTAAGTTAATTTTTTGATGCTATTGTAAATGAGATTGTGTTCTTTCAGATGGACTCTCACTCTGTCACCCAGGCTGGAGTGCACTGGCGTGATCTCAGCTCACTGCAAGCTCTGCCTCCCGGGTTCACACCATTCTCCTGCCTCAGCCTCCCGAGTACAGGCGGCCGCCACCACGCCCGGCTAATTTTTTGTATTTTTAGTAGAGATGGGGTTTCACCGTGTTAGCCAGGATGGTCTCGATCTCCTAACCTCATGATCCACCTGCCTCAGCCTCCCAAACTGCTGGGATTACAGGCGTGAGCCACCGCGCCCGGCCCGAGACTGTTTTCTTAATTTCTTTCTGGGATAGTTCACTGTTAGTATATAGAAATGCAACAGGTTTTTTTTTTTTAAATGTTAATTATGTGTTCTGTAAATTTGCTGAATTTGTTTCTTAATTTTAACAGTTTTTTATTGGAGCCTTTAGAATTTTCTCTATATGAGATCATGTCATCTTCAAACAGAGACACTTTCACTTCTTTTCCAATTTGGATGCCTTTTATTTCTTTTTCTTACCTAATTGCTCTGGCTAGGACTTACAGACTTTTTCAGAAACCCCCCAAAATAATCTAGGGGAGTCCACTGTCACTAGATCTGCTTTATAAGAAACCCTAAAGGGAGTTCCTCAAACTGAAATGCAATAAGACTAATTAGTATCATGAAACTATATTTAGTTATAAAAAGTCACTGGTAAAAGTAACTATACAGTCAAATTCAAAATATTCCTAATACTGTAATGATGGAGTATAATCACTTTAACTTTTCAAAGGTTAAAAGACAAAAAATACTACAAATAAATATAATTACAAAATATACAAAGAAAGAAACTGACATCAAAAAACATAAAAAGTGGAGGCAAGTAAAGTGTAGGGTTTTTGTATATGATTGAAGTTAAGTTGTTATCAACTTAAAATAGACCATTATAACTACAATCATGCATTTCTTAATGTGGATATGTTCTGAATAATGCCTCATTATGCAATTTTGTCATGGTGTGAATATCATAGAGTATATTTACACAAAATTAGATAATACTACCTAATATGCACCCAGGCTATATGGTATAACCTATTGCTTCCAGGCTACAAATCTGTACAGCATTGTACTATACTGAATGCTCTAGGCAACTGTAATACAATCATAAGCATTTGTGTATCTAATGTATCTAAACATATGAAAGGTACAATAAAAATGTTATAACCTTATGGGACCACCATTGTATATGTGGCCCATCATTGACCAAAACATCCTTATGTGGCACATGATAGCATACAATGTTTTATGTAAGCCTCATGATAATCACAAAGACAAAACATGTAATAGATACACAAATGAGAATTTTACCACTTGTTTAAAAAATAATTAATACAAAGACACAGCAAAGAATCAAAGTATACCACTACAGAAAATAATCAAAGTAATCAAATCATGCACAGCAAGAGAGAAAATAAAAGAACAAAAAAACTACAAAATGCCTATCAATAGTTACTTTAAATATCAGTGGACCAAATTAGTGAAACAAAAGACACAGAGTGGCTGAATGGATAGTAAAACAAGAACCAAATATATGCCACCTATATAAGACTCACTTCACCTTTAGAGACACACATAGACTGAAATGGAACAAAAAAAGAGAAAGAGTGAGTAGCTATTCTTACAACAAACAAAATAGACTTTAAGTCAAAAACTGTAACAAGAGACAAAGAAAGTCATTATAGAATGATACAAGGGTCAATTCATCAAGAGGATACAACTACTGCAAATATATATTCTCCCAACATTGGAGCACCTAATTATATAAAGCAAATATTAACAAATCTGAAGAGAGAAGTAGACAACAATAATACAATAACAGTAGGGGACTTCCATATCCCACTTTCAACAATGGATTGATCATTCAGACAGATAATCAATAAGGAAACAGCTGACTTGAACTACACTATAGATCAAATGGACCAGACATACACATGACATTCCTTTCCAAAACAGCAAAATACACATTCTTCTCGAGCATATACAGTACATTCTCCAACATAGGTCATATATTAGGCCAGAAAACAAGTCTTAGCAAATTTAAGAAGACTGAAATCTTACCAAGTATTCTTTTTGACTACAGTGGCATGAAACTGAAAATTAAAAACAGGAGAAAACTTAGAAAAGTGACAAATATGTGGAAATCAACCAACACACTCCTGAATATGCAATAGATCAAAGAAAACATCAAAAAAGAAATAAAATATCTTGAGACAAACTAAAATGAAAGCACGACATACTAAAACTTATGAGATGAAGCAAAAGCCGTTCTGAGAGGGAAGTTTATACAGATAAGTGCTAAATGAAGAAAAAAGATCTCAAATAAACCTCAAAAAATAGAAAAAAAAATCAAGCCCAAAATTAGAAGGAAATAACAAAGATCATAGCAGAAATAAATGAAATAGACTAGAAAAACAATAGAAAAGATCAATGAAACAAAGAGCTGATTTTTTGAAAAGATAATAAAAATTGACCAACCTTTCACTAGGCTAAGAAAAAAGAAATCTCAAGTAAATAAAATTACAACAAAAATGGAGATATTAAAATTGGTACCATAGAAATACAAAGGATAATAATAGTCTAAACAACTATGTGTCAACAAATTGTTTAACTTAGAATAGAGAAATTTCTAGAAACATACATCCACTAAGGCTGAAACATGAAGAAATAGAAAATAAAAACAGATAAATAATGAGTAAAAATATTGAGTCAGTAGTCAAAAAGCTCCTGAAAAAGGAAAATCCAAGACCAGATAGCTTAGTGGAGAATTCTACCAAATGTTTAAAGAAGAATTAATACCATTTCTTCACAAACTCTTCCAAAAGTTGAAGAGGAGGGAACACTTCCAAACATTTTTTTATGAGGCCAGCATTACCCTGATAACAAAGACAGAAAAGGACACTACAAGAATGACAGATATTTTTAAGGTACAAATGATGTATTGTTGGAATTGAAAATACAGGATTTGTTTGTACAAAGATTTGTGTGTGGATAGGTGGATGTGTATTGGTGTGTGCATGCATACATATACAAGCTTACCTTGTTTTATTGCACTTTACTTTATTATGCTTCTCAGATATTGCAGTTTTTACAGGTTGAAGGTTTGTGGCAACCCTACATCAAGCAAGTCTACCAGTGCCACTTTTCTGATAGCATGTGCTTATTTTGTACCTCTGTGTTACATTTTTGTAATTCCTGCAATATTTCAAATGTTTTGTTATTGTTATATCTGTTATGGTGATCTGTTATCAGTGATCATTGATATTACTATTGTCATTGTTTTTGGGGCATCACAAGCCGTGCTCCAAAAGACAACGAGCTTAATTGATACATATGTGTTTTCGAATGGTTCCATCGATCTGCCCTTCCTCCATCTCCCCCTCTCCTCAGGTCTCCCTGTTTTCTGAGACACAGCAATACTGAAATAGGCCAATTAATAACTCTATAAAGGCCTCTATGTGTTCAAGTGAAAGTAAGAGTCACACAGCTCTTATTATAAATCAGAAGTGAGAAATGATTAAGCTGAGTGAAGAAGGTATGTTAAAAGCCGAGACAGGCCAAAAGGCCCAGGCTGGTCTCGAACTCCTGACCTCAAGCAATCCACCTGCCGCAGCCTCCCAGGTGGCTGAGATTAAAGGCATGAGCCACCACGTCCAGCTTCTATGCATTATTTTAAATGGAGTATTGAAGACTCTATTACTGTAGAACTATTTCTAACTTCAATTCTATCAATATTTGGGTCAGAGTTAGGCCTTAATGTTATTACACGCTGGTCTGATGCTCATGGCCAGGACATTTGGTTTTCCTGTTGGACATAAACAATCTCACAAAATAATATCAACTTCAGAAGGTTAATCTGAGACCGTGATAAGTGCAAACAAAAACAAGCGCACTTTATAATGTTGTCTAAGTGCAGATAAAAAACAAGGTCTTGATGCCACCCACAAAATACTTAATAATAATATTGCTCCTGCTTTCTGACAGCATCCAATCTAAAGTCTTCACTTTCTGAGATCCTATCCGAAATCAACCAATTAAAGCCCAAATCGTATAACAGTTTCTCTCTAACTCCTCCCACTGAGATGACCCATAGCACCCCATTCCTTGCTGCAATGTAATTATATTTAATTACAAGTGTGCTCCTGGTGGTCTTTAACTGAAGGGCACTGACTGGGTCACCGGTGAAGTTCTCCGCAGGAACTGAGTCAGACCCCATCTCAGGGCCCTGCACAAAATAGGTGCCTGCTCTAAGGCGTGGACCCTCGCGACAGCCCTGGCCCGTCTTGACGGGCGACGGTTACTGTACTTGTCCCAACCGTACAGATGAGAAAGCTGAGACTCAGGGCGAGCAACCCCGGTCCCAGCGGAGCGCCCGGCACGCGCCGACAATTCAGCACCAGCAGCGGTGGCCACCACTGTGCGCGGAGATGGCTGCGACGCGTGCGCAGGTAAAGTCCATCCGCGCCTTGCCTCCCACCGGCACCTTCCCCAGCCTCTGGTTTTTGTCGCCGCCAGCGGCTCCGACTCCATCGCGTCCTCTTCCAGTCTAGTGCTTTTTTCCAGATCTCGATCCCAAACTCCCTCCTGCCAGAATCTGGACCCGAATCCACGCATTGCCCATTTTCCTCTGCCGCTGGAGAGAATCTCTGAGGTCCCCAGGACAGCCTGCCTGCACGGAAGAGATGCCCCCTCAGTATGGCCGCCCCCGGAGAGGAGCGATTAAGTGCAGGCCTCCATGTTGCTCTTGAGCCTGAGCGGCTTCAGGGAGCCATGTTTGTTACTGGCGGGCGCCGGCCTCACTGAGCATGTGCAGCCCTGGCCGAGCGGCCTCAAAGTTCTGACATCACAGGGCGGTTCCTGAAGTGGACGTAATTGTAAGAGCTAGTTATTTTAGACAATGGCTCTGGGATCAGGGACTCTAATCTGGAAATAGGTAGTAGGAGAGGTCGGTGATGCTGTCTCTGGGTCAGAGACCTGAGCTATATGAGGTTAGAGAGGGGCACTGGGCAGGCGAGTCTCTGGGGAGTGTGGTGAGAATCCTTGTGTAAGATGCTGGGAGGAGGTGGGGTCAGGGCTGGGGTCCGTGGGTCGACGGGTTGGGGGATGGCTAGCGTCAGGGATCAGTAGTAGAGATTCTATGTGCCCTGATCGCCAGTGGAGGTTTTAAATACAGAGTATTCATGAGTTTAGCAATGTTATTCGCCTCTCATTATTTAAATAATTTAAAGTTTTCCCCAATAACTAGTGTCTTAGAAGTCATGAAAATTTCAGAAAATGACACGTCTTCTGAGTTCGTGATGGGAGTTGGGCAGCAGTCGCTTACGAGCACCTGGAGAGTCCTTGCCAGTTCTTTGGGGATGGGGAGCTCTTAAGACTGCCCTGAGACCGCCCTTTGACCTCATTGTGGTCCTTTCTAGATTAAATGCTGTTTTCCATGACTGTCTCTGTTCTTCCCATAGGCGAATGGCAGGCATCCAGATCTCCAAGAACAGAGGATTAGGAGAGACTCCACCACCTATATCCTCACAGTTAATTATCGATTTGTGTCAGTTGCCCATTTTCTCACTTCCTGTTTGTGTGTCAAGGAGTATTAATAAATCTTTGCCTATTTAAAGATATTAGCCTTTGATTTTCAAGTATTGCATATTTTGACATGTAAAAATTTGTTAGTTTTATTTTTTCAACAGATCTGACCTATAATAGTTGGGCTTGAGGAAGCTTCCTCATTCTACATGTTACTATGGATTTTCTAATATTAACACAGAGTTGTATTTTTTCCATATAACTTTCTATTGAATTTCTTTTTCCATATGATAGGTGGTGAAGGTTTAGCCCAGTAAAGCAGAGAGGTTAAGAAGTTAGAATGGGGGCTCTGGATCCAGACCTGTGTAGATCTGAGTCCTGGCTCTGGCACTTGAAAGCCGTGTGACCTTGGTTAAGATACTTAGCCCCTCTCTGCTAAATGGAGAAATAAGGGCACCTACCCCATAGGGTAGTTGTGTGATTACACAAGTTAATACACTTCAATCACTAGCAAGAAAGTGAATGTCAAGCTGTATTTGTTCAGGCAGCCATATGGTAGCCCCACCTCATTAGTAAACTGAGGTATTGAAGTATCTTCTTTTTCTTTCAGAAAATATTTGTCAAGCACCTTCTGTGTTCTAAGAACTGTTCTAGAGCTTTGCATGCTATGGAGGTCTAGAAATTCACATTATGGTGGCAGGTGACAGACAATACAAAGAGATAAAGCAATTTCATATAGTGATAAGCTAGGGAGGAGTGCTAAAAGGAGCCAAGGTGTAGTGGTGACTGGAAGGTGACCAGAGAAACCGCTGTAGGGTTTCTAAGTGATGAGATCTGTGACAAATCCCTGTGGTCAGCAGCGGGCATTGGATATGTAACTTTATTCTGTCCCATTGATCTTGTAGTCAACCCTGGTCTGTTCTGTATTGTTTTAATTACATAATCTTTGTAATAATCTTTAATACCTGGTAGAGTGCTCTGTTTACTTATTTCTGCGTAATTAACCACCCCTAAGCTTAACTTACTCATGGATCTGCAGGGTGACTGCTCTCCATGGTTCTGAGTGGTTCTGCATGGGGCCTGTCACATGTGCTACAGTCAAACATTAGCTGGGGCCACAGTCATCTGAAACTCACCTACACGGCTGACAACTGATGTTGGCTGTTGCCTGGAGAAGACATATGTGGCCTGGTGGAATAGAATGGTGACTAGATTCAAGGAAGAGCTTCCCACGAGCAAGGCTACCAAGAGACCGAAATAGAGGCTTCAGTTTCTTAAAAAAAAAAAAAAAAAAAATTGGGCCAGGAGCGATGGCTCACACATGGAATCCCAGCACTTTGGGAGGCCAAGGCAGGCAGATCACGAGGTCATGAGATCGAGACCATCCTGGCCAACATAGTGAAACCCGTCTCTAATAAAAAAAATAAAATAAAAACTTAGCTGGGCATGGTGGTGTGCGCCGGTAGTCCCAACTACTCGGGAGGCTGAGACAGGAGAATCTCTAGAACCTGGGAGGCAGAGGTTGCAGTGAGCCGAGATTGTACCACTGCACTCCAGCCTGGCCACAGGGTGAGACTCCGTCTCAAAAAAAAAAGAAAAAAATATCCAATAGTAGAATTCCCAGAATGGAATTTCTGTCATATTCTATAGATCAAGCAAGTTGCAAGGCAGCCAGATTCAAGGGGAGGGGAGCTATTCCTCACCTCTTGAGAAGCAACGTGTGTTGAGGAAGGGAAAGAATTGATGGTAGCTGTCTTTGACTTCTACCATAGAGAGCGAGGTCTCCACACTCCTTTCTCCCGTAATAATTTTCCATTTGAAAATTTTCCTTGCAATTCTCACACCTTTATTATTTCATATAAATTTTAAAATCAGTTTTCTTCTTGTCTAGATAACCATGCCATTTGGATTAAAATTGCATTACATTGCAACTTTTGAGAAATTATGGGAGAATTGGCAAGTTATAATATTGAATTTGCTCATTAAGGAACATAGTTTCTCCATTTATTTAGGTGTTATATTTTTCATAACATACATGTTGGTATTTCTACCCAGGCTTTTCTCTTTGTTTTGTCATGTAACCCATGAATGAGACTGCACAGTCTGTGTGATTGGGCAGTTGCCCGAAGTTTAAGGTGTTAACGTGCATTAATTCACTTAATCACTCCTCATTTCCTCCTTCCCTCAACCCCTGACAACCATGAATCTGCTTTCTGTCTCTAGATTTGCCTATTCTGGACATTTTATATAAATGTGGCATCCAATATCTGGTCTTTTCTGACTGGCTTCTTTCACTTAGCAGGATTCTATGGTTTATTGAGGTTCATTCCTTGTGTAGCCTGTATCAGTACTTCATTCCTGTTTATGGCTGAATAATGTTCCATTGTATGTACATATGTATGTATACCACATTTGTATATCCATTTATTTACTGGAGGATATCTGGGTTATTTACAGTATATCTCAGGAGTCCCCAAGATCATCCTCCCCCTTGATCTACTGCTGTTTGTATCTTATATGACCTGTGCAGAACTATTCATCTGGAAATTAGGTGATGGTTAACTACATATAGTTCTTCTAAAGACTCACTTTCCATTGGTATTACATCCTGAGAAGACTTTAACTCAATCTCCCAATACATTTGATCATCACTATCAGTATTATCACATGACTTAATTGCATGAGGTAATCAAATCTAACCAGCCATGCCAGTGTTACCCATATTGCATGTTGTGGTAGTAGATGCAGCCCCCCAAAATAAAAGTCAAAAGATGCTGGCACATTCCTGAGGTTCTTCTCAGCCTCTTACAATTGGTGTAGTTCATCATCACCTGGAATGACCAAAATGTCTCCCATGGAAACGCGGCTCAGCTCTGTAGGCTTCCATTTAACTTTGTCAGGTTCCGAGGCAGGGCTGGCTTGGATGGTCTTGTTTCCTCTTTGGCTATGATAAATAATGCTGCTGTGAACATTCAGGTATACGTTTTTGTGTGGTTTCATTTCTTTTAAGTATATACCTTGGAATGGAATTACTGGATCATATGATAACTCTGTTTTAACTTTCGAGAAACTACCAAAATATTTTCCAAAACAGACATAAGATTTTACATTCCCTCAGCATTGAATGAAAGTTCTCATCCAGTTTCCCATTTTTGCTGACACTTCTTATTGTCTTTTTAATTTAGTTATCTCAGTGGGGTGAAGTGGTGTATCATTGTGTTTTGATTTGCATTTCCCTAATAACGAATGTTATTGAGCACCTTCTCACATGCTTATTGGCCATTTTTCATCTTTTTGAAGAAATGTCTATTCATCTTTTGCCCATTTTTAAATTGGGTTGTGTTTTTATTGAGTTGTAAGAGTGGTTATATTGTCTGGAACGTGTTCCTTATCAGATATAGAACTTGTAAGTTTTTGTCCCATTCTGTGGTTATCCTTATTTTCTTATGTAACCTTTGTATTAGTCTGTTTTCATGCTGCTGATAAAGACATACCTGAGACTGGACAATTTACAGAAGAAGGAGGTTTATTGGACTCACAGTACCATGTGGCTGGGGAGATCACACAATCATGGCGAAAGATGAAAGGCAAGGAGGAGCAAGTCACGTCTTACATGGATGGCAGCAGGCAAAGAGAGAGTTTGTGCAGGGAAACTCTAATTTTTAAAATCATCAGATCTCGTGAGACTCATTCACTATCATGAGAACAGCACAAGAAAGACCTGCCCCCATAATTCAGTGACCTTCCACTGGGTTCCTCCCACAACACATGAGAATTCTGGGAGTTACAACTCAAGATGAGATTTGGGTGGGGACACAGCCAAACCATGTCAACTTTGAAACACAAAAGTTTTTAATGAAATCGAACTGATCTATTTTTTGTTTAGTTGCTTCAGCTTTTGGTGACTGCTGTGGTTTGAAATATGTTCCCACAAAATTCATGTTTGGAATGCTTATATTCCTGTTGGTGGGAATATAAAACTGTACATCTAGTATGGAAAACAGTATGGTGATTCCTCAAGAAATTAGAAACAGAATTACCCTATGATCCAGCATTTCCACTTCTGGGTGGAATACCAAAATAATTGAAAGCAGGGTCTCAAAGAGATATCTGTACACCCATGTTCATAGCAGCATTAGCCACAATAGCCAAAAGTGGAAATAATCTAAGCATTCATTGAGGGATGAATGGAAAAACAAAATCTGACATATACATACATACAGTGGAATATTATTCAGCTTCCAAAAGGAAGAAAATTCTGACATATGCTATAACATGGATGCACCTTGAGTACATTATGCTAGGTGAAATAAGCCAGTCACAAAAACAAATACTGCATGATTCCATTTAAATGAGAGGCCTAGAATATTCAACTTCATAGACAGAAGGTAGAATGGTGGTTGCCAGGGGCTGGGAGGAGGGGTTAGGGGTTAGGTTTTAATAAATATCATTTCAGTTTTACAAGATGAAGAGAGTTTTGCAGATGGGTTGTGGGGATACTTGTACAACATTGTCAATGTATTTAATACCACTGAATTGCACACTTAAAATGGTTAAGATGGTAAATTTTATGTGTGTTTTAACACAATAAAAACTGAAAAAAGGGATATATGTTACCCTAAATAAAAAATTCATACGCTGAACTCCGAACCCCTAGTACCTAAGAACATGACCTTATTTGGAAATGGGGTTGTTGTTAATGTAATTAGTTAAGATGAGGTCATGCTGTAATAGGGTGGGCCCCCAATCCAATATGATTTGTGTCTTTATAAAAAAGGGAAATTTGTGCACAGAGATAACACAGGGGATATGCCATATGAAGATGAAGACAGAATTCTACAAGCCCAGGAATGCCAAAGATTGCCAGCAAACCACCAGAAGCTAGGAGAGAAGTGTGGATTAGATTCTTTCTCACAGCCCTCAGAAGGAACCAGCCCTGCCAAGAACTTGATCTCAGACTTCTAGTCTCCAGAACTGTGAGACAGTGCATTTTGTTTTGTAAGTCAGCCACATGGTTTGTGGCACTTTGTTATGGCAGCCCTAGGAGTTGAAGACAATATGCAACATGGTATGTCCATTATAGGACACTGTGGGCCGTAAATGTGTTCTTTGGTCTGAAGAAATAAAACTTGGTGGTCCAAGTTGATGTCTTATCATCTGTTCCAGTTCCTTTATAGTATTTTTGGCATTTGAATCTAATGACTATGCAAAGCCCAGTCCAGAGTATGTGTCAGGACCCATTATAGCCTCCCAGGGATACTGGCTTCAGTCTGGTATAATCTACTTATTAGCTATGAGTGGTGCCTTCCCACTGGGAATCTGCCCCATAGCCACCTGCGGTTTCTGTCTTCCTGCTATCAGATAGGACAGTTCTTGTTGGCATTTGGTGCCTCTGAGGGTGGAGGACAGACGTGTTGCTGAGCAGCCCATCCCTGCATGGCTGCAGCTCCCCTGTGTCCACTCCTTTGTTAAGCCCAGGTGGCCACCTCAAGGTCACCAGGATATCCACCTACCAGATCTGATCACTGATCCTGGGAGGGGTTCTTCAGGTGGGCATTGACATGACCTACTTTAGTGTGCCCTTTAAATTCCTGCAGTGCTGTGCTCCATGTGGGCATCCTTTCACAGCCCAGTTTGCCACTGCCCCTCTGCCTGGTCACATGGCCAGGCAATTGGCCACTGCCCATGAGTCAGTAAAAGTAAAAACCAAAATGTAGAAGATCCTATCATTGTTCAATTCTTCCATCCCAGGAAGGAGTGCAATGTGCAGTCTCACTGGGCTGATTTGTTCTTGCCTTTTTCAATAAGAATTTTCCCATTACTGCTCATGGTGTGCATCCAGGCAACACTGATGCAAGGGGTGGGGTCCCAAGGCCTTGGGCAGCTCTGCCCCATGGCTCTGCAGGGTACAGCCCTAATGACTGCTTTCATGGGCTGGCATTGAGTGCCTGTGGCTTTTCCAGGCACACAGTGAAAGCTTTCAGTGGATCTACCATTCTCTGGCCTGCAGGACAGTGGCCCTCTTCTCACAGCTCCACTAGGCAGTGCCCCAGTGGGGACATTGAGTGGGGCCTCCAAACCCACATTTTGCCTCCAGACTGCTTTAGTAAAGGCTCTCCATGAGGGCTCTGACCCTACAGCAGACTTCCTCCTGGACATCCAGGCATTATCATACAACCTTTAAAATCTAGGTGGAAACTCCCAAGCCTCAACTCTTGCCTTCCTTGCACCTGCAAGCTTAAAACCACATGGAAGCCACAAAGGCTTCTTATGGCTGCACCCTCTGATGCAGTGGCCTGAGATGTATCTGGGGCCCTTTTAGCCACAGCTGGAGCTGGAGCAGCTGGGATTCAGGGTGACATGTCCCGAGGCTGTACACAACAGTGGGGTCCTGGGTCTAGGCCATGAAACCATTTTTCCCTCCTAATCTTTCAGGCCTAGGCCTGTGAT
The DNA here is from genome assembly GCF_028885655.2 of Pongo abelii. NCBI lineage: Eukaryota > Metazoa > Chordata > Mammalia > Primates > Hominidae > Pongo > Pongo abelii. The sequence goes on along the minus strand of NC_071998.2, from coordinate 18,546,317 downwards.
GGGAAGGGCTACTGTGAAGATCTCTGAAATGCCCTGGAGGCATTTTCCACATTGTCTTGGCTAGTCACATTCTGCTCCTCTTTACTTATGCAAATTCCTGCAGCTTCCCAGAAATTTGGTTTTTCTTTTCTACCACATGGTCAGGCTGCAAATTTTCCAATCTTTTATGCTCTGCTTCCCTTTTAAATATAAGTTCCAATTTCAGACCATCTGTTTGTGAATGCATGTGAGCATATGCTGTTAGAAGCAGCCAAGTTACCTCTTGAATGCTTTGCTATTTAGAAATTTAGAAATTTCTTCTGCCAGATGCCCTAAATCATCTCAAGTTTGAAGTTCCACAGATTCCTAGAGTAGGAGCACAATCCCACCAGTCTCCTTGCTAAAACATAGCAAGAGTGACTGCAAACTCCAGTTCCCAATAAGTTCCTCACCTCCATCTGAGACCACCTCAGCCTAGATTTCACTGTCCATATCACTATATGAGCATTTCGGTCACAACCATTCAGCAAGTCTCTAGGAAGTTCCAAACTTTTCTTCCCGTCTTCTGTTTTTTTTTTGTTTTGTTTTGTTTTTGTTTTTGTTTTTGTTTTTTTTTAGATGGAGTCTCACTCTGTTATCCAGGCTGGAGTGCAGTGGCACAATCTTGGCTCACTGCAACCTCTACCTCCAGGGTTCAAATGATCCTCCTACCTCAGCTTCCTGAGTAGCTGGGATTACAGGCATGTGCCATGATGCCCGCCTAATTTTTTTTTGTATTTTTAGTAGAGACAGAGTTTCTCCATGTTGGCCTGGCTGGCTTTGAACCCCTGACCTCAAATGATCCACCTATCTCACTCTCCCAAAGTGCTGGGATTACAGGCATGAGCTACCATGCCCAGCCATCATCTTCGTGTCTTCTTATAAGCCTTCCAAACTGTTCCAACCTCTGCCTATTACCCAGTTCCAAAGCTGCTTCCACAGTTTCAGGTATCTTTGTAGCAATGCCCTACTTCTCTGGTACCAATTTTCTGTATTACTTTGTTTTCACATTGCTATAAAGAACTACTTGAGACTGGGTAATTTATAAAGAAAAAAAGGTTTAGTTGGCTCATGGTTCCACAAGCTGTACAGGAAGCATGGCTGAGGAGGCCTCAGGAAACTTACAATCATGGTGGAAGGTGAAACGGAAGGAAGCATATCTTCATATGGACAGCAGGAGCACAGGGCAAGTTACTATACAGTATTAAACAACCAGATCTCATGACAGCCCTATCACAAGAACAGCAAGGGGGATGTCCACCCCTATGATTCAATAACTTCCCACCAGGGTCCTCCTCCAACATTGGAAATTACAATTCAACATGACATTTGGCTGGGGACTCAGAGCCAAACCATATCACCAACCCTATAAAGAAACCGAGGCACTGATGTCACACTGCTGGTGGATCCGAGACTTGATCTCAGGCCAGCCTGATTCCTAAGTGGTGTTCTTACCCTATTGCCTCAGGATCAGCGAGAGCTCTATGGAGCGTGTACATTGCTAAAGAACAAGTTGAAAGAATTTTATTTCCAACAGTAGGGCTGATAAGGACCAGCTGAAAACAACTAAGGCTTCTGGAATACATATCAAGAACCTCTTAAAAATGTGTCAATGAGCTACAAAATAAGAGTTCCGAAAAGCTAAAAAAGTTTTAAAATGGAAGTGAAACCCAAAGAAGTAACTAAGGCACTGATGCCACCTTTCACCCTTAAGATTTTTGCCTGTCAAACTAAACTTTGCTGTTTTTCACAGCCTGAGTTGGAAAAGGGGCAGCAGAACAGCAGACAAAGCTGAGGGCCTGCCCAAGTGGGAGGGGCTAAGAGGAGACATCATAAAGTGAGATCCAAAAGGACAGACATAGTGTAAGGGTGAACTACGAATAAACCTGTCCGCCTCCCCCTGTATGCTGCCCTTGACCCCTGCTTCCCTAGGAACAGTGAGGAACATTGGGTATCCTGAGAGAAAACGTCTCCCCTGAGAGTTTTATGTATATATATATATATATATATATATATATATATATATATATATCCCTTTAACTGGTTTGTTCACACAACCTGAGTGGTCTAAAATGTCTCAAGCTTCAAATTTAAAGCAATATCAGCTTTTTGGTGCCTTCTAGGTGACTGACAGATGCAAAATGGATTGTCTGTGGAGGAACTCTGAGATACTTTCAAGGAATATAAGTTCACAATAAAAAATCACAAATGTAAAATCAGCAAGAGCCAGCAGAAACAATGGACAGAAGGAGCAGGCCTGCAAAAACTTAAGACAGTCAAGTTACCAAAGACAGTACAAAGTGTGTTTTATACTTAAAGAAACAAAGGAGTTGAAATAACTTGAGCATGAAAATAACCAAATAGATTGGGAAAAGTACCAAGTAGAAACGAAATGAAAAGTATCGTAATTGAAATTGAAAGTTCAATGGATTGGTTTAACTAACGGTCATCAAAAAGAGAATAATAGATGAAGAAATAAAGAAGTTTTCAGACTCGAAAAAGCTGAATGACTTTACTACCTGCAGACCTGCACTATAAGAAAAGTTAAGGGATGTCCTTCAGGCATAAGGAAAACGATACTAATGGCAGTGGTATGCCATCTGGAGCAGCCACTGTTATCACGCCAGCTGCAGTGTGGAGGCACAAGTGGTGGTGGCAGGAGTGGCTGTGGGAGCAGCAGTGGCAGTGGCAGTGGCCCCTGTGCCCTACATCCCTGAGGCAGCTGACTGCACCACCCCGACCCTTGCACAACTGGGCAGGACCCGCTGCAGGCCCGGAACCTCCGCTGCACCTTCAACCTCACTGTCTGCCACGTCTCAGGAGCCTATGAGCTGATAGCGCAGCCAGGACTCGTGGGGTGGCCCCAGGAGCATTGGGTTTGTTTGTGCAGGGTTGGCTGAGGCCACCAGCCACCTGCACCTTGCCTGCTGCCACTAAGGGGAAAATGCAGACCAGTGGTATGGCCAGGGCTGTGTCCTTTATGGAGCCAGAAAGTTGGTAGAGTGGGAGCTTCCCAGGCGCAACTGCAGCCACCCAAGCTGTGGCTGCTACCAGGGCACTCCTGTGCTCTTGGGAGCCAAGAGTAGGCAGGAGCCCCGCCCTCCCAAGTGCAGCTGCAGCCACCCAAGCTGCAGCTGTGGACCCAGGAATCTCTGTATTCTTGGGGGCCCAGGAAGGCACCCCTGTCCCTGCAGGCTAGGAAGTGCCTGCTCCCACTGTCTGTGTTCTCCTCACTGTTAGCATCTGCTCCCGTCACAGATCACAACCTGGGGCACTGTCTCTCTCTCAGCACTTTCGCATCCCAGCTGCACGTGTGCATGCTTGGGGTAGTGCTGACATGCCAGCCCCTTGGCCCCCTTTGGACTGTGGAGGCTGACAAGCATGGGAAGGAGGCTGAAGTGGGGCTGAGGACAGCCTGGCACTGGCCTGCAGGTACTCCTTGGCATGAATAACCTGGGTGCCATGAACAATGACAGGAGGCAAACAGGCTCTTGGGTGGAGGGGGGCAGGTTCCCAATGAGCCTCACCTGCAAGCTGGGGTGGGGCTGAAGCCTTGGGGGTGGGCCACCAGTCTTCAGGGAGGAGCTACCCTCTCTGCTGAGAGCTGAAGAGACAACAGGATGACCCGCCTGCAGAGAGGAGCTGCCCTCTATGCTGAGAGCTCAGTACTCAACAGGACACCCTGGCTATGGAGAGGAGCTACCCACTGTGGGTCTCCTCTGAGCTGTCTTATCTGTCAGTAAAGCTCCTCTTCATCTTGTTCACCTTCCACTTGTCTGCATATGTCATTCTTCCTGGTCGCAGGGCAAGAACTGGAGACCTACTGAATGGTGAGCTAAAATAGCTATAACACAAACAGCGCTGAAACATGCCCCTTGTTTGTCACATTGCAGGCAATGAGAAGAGAGAAGAAGAGAAGAGCTGCGGCTCTTCAGGGAGCCCAGACCTAGGAACCCCCTGAGCCAGGGCTGTGACACCCTGTTTAGGGCTCTGTGGGTTCCTGGCATCTCCAAGGTTCTGGGCACCACCACATTCCCTGGTGTCAGCCGTGGAAGCTGCTTATGGTATGCCTGGTCTAGCTGCAGCCTTGCATGGAGTTGGCACCCATGCCAGTGCCTGAAGCTGCCTGCCCATCGCCTATCCCTCCTCAGCTGGCATGCCTGGCTGTGTGCAGTGGCCGGACCCCACGCTTGCTCACACACCACTTGCTGCTCTGTGCCTGGCTCACCCTTGGCAGACATGTGATCCAGGCTCATAGTGGGAACTGAGCACAGCCTGCCAGGCTGAGTGGGTGGAACAAGACCAGCGACCCAGAGCAAAACTTGGGCAAAGGCGTCACTGGCCATAGAGGCTTTTGGCTGATGAAGTAACACCCCAAGGATCCCATAACAATAAATCTGGATCCACACAAAGAAATGATCTACACCAGAAATAGTAACATCGTGTATCTATACCAGAAATAGTAACAACATGGATATACACTTTACTATTATTTAAACTTCTCTAAAAGATAATTGTTTAGAAAATAAAGTAATATGCAGTTTATAATATATGTAAAAGTAAAATGGATGACAATAAGAGCTTAAAGACTAAAAGGGGAGAAGTTTACTATTCTCAGATTCTTAAACTGTACCTGATGTGATCTACTGCCACCTGAAGGTCGGCCGTGATCAGTTAAAGATGTACACTGTAAACCCTGAAGCCACCACTAAGGTTACAAACCAAAAGATTATAGCTATTAAACTAACAAGAGAGAACAAATGGAATCATAAAAATATACTGTGTAAATCCAAAAGGAGACAGAAAAAGACATAAAAGAGAATAAAGGACAGATGGGATGAGTAGAAAACAATAGCAAGATAAGAGACTCAACCATATTAGGAATTACATTACACTTAAATTCATTTAGAAGACAGGTTGTCAGATTGCATTTTTTTTAAAAGTTGATTGTATTTTGCTTACAAGAAATGTACTTTATCTATTTACTTATTTTTGGAGACAGAGTTTTGTTCTTGTTGCCCAGGCTGGAGTGCAATGGAGTGCAACGGCGCGATCTCACTGCAACCTCTGCCTCCCGGGTTCAAGTGATTCTCCTGCCTCAGCCTCCCAAATAGCTAGGAATACAAGCCCCCGCCACCACACCCAGCTAATTTTTGTATTTTTAGTAGAGACGGAGTTTCACCATCTTGGCCAGGCTGGTCTCAAACTCCTGAAATCAGGTGATCCACCTGCCTTGGCCTCCCAAAGTGCTGGGATTACAGGTGTGAGCCACCACACCTGGCCAAGAAATGTAGTTTAAATCTAAAGATGAAAATAGGTTAGATGTAAGAGAATGGAAAAAGATATACCATGCCAAGACTAGTCAAAAGAAAGCTGAGGTGGCTATACGAATGCCAAAATAGACTTCAGAGCAAAGACTATTACCAGGGATTAAAGAGATTATTTCTTAGGGATAATGTGGTTAGTTAATGAAGAAGACATAACAAACCTACGTGTTTTTGTACCCAATAACAAAGCTTCAAAATGTACGAAGAAAAGTAATAAAACAATAGGTAGAGATGGAGATAACCATCAGAGATTTTAATCCCACTCTCAACACTTCATAGAATAAATAGGCAGAAAATCAGCAAGAATGTATTGGACTTGAACAACACCATCAACCAACTTGACCTGATTTATATTTATAGAATACTCCACCCTATAAAAGCAAAATACACATTTTCTCAACTGTGCACGGAACATTTACGGACATAGACCACATTATAGCCCATTAAAAACTTCAATAAATTAAAAAGTATCGAACTACAAAGTATGTTCTCAGGCCACAATGGAATAAAATTAAAAACCAGTAACAGAAAGATCCTTTAAAAATCCCCAAATATTTAGAAATTAACTCACTTCTAAATAACTCATAGGTCAAAGAAGAAATCTAAAGGAATATTAGAAAGTCATTTGAAGTTATTGGAAATAGAAAAACCACATAGAATTTGTCGGTTGTCACTGAAGCAGTACCTGAAGGGAAATTTATGATATTACTATATTAGAAAAGAAGAAGGGTCTCAGATCAGCAACCTCAGTTTCTAATTTAAGAATATCACCCAGGCGCAGTGGCTCACACCTGTAATCCTAACACTTGGGGAAGGTCGAGGTGGGCAGATCACCTGAGGTTGGGAGTTTGAGACCAGCCTGCCCAACATGGTGAAACTCCGTCTCTACTAAAAATACAAAAATTAGCTGGGTATGGTGGCTGGCGCCTGTAAACCCGCTACTTGGGAGGCTGAGGCAGGAGAGTCACTTGAACCCACGAGGTGGCGGTCACAGTGAGCCGAGATTGTGCCACTGCACTCCAGCCTGGGCAACAGAGCAAGACTCTGTCTCAAAATATATATGAGGAAGAGCAAATTAAATCTAAAGTAACCAGCAGAAAAGGAATAACCAAGATCAAAATGGGAATCAATGAAATAAAAAAAGGAAAAAAATCAATGAATCCAAAAACGTGTTCTTTGGGAAAAATCAATGAAAATGACAAATCTCCAGCTGGACTGATTGGGAAAAAAGAGAAAATTATGAATATAAAAAGGGGATGACTGACATCACTAAAGATCTGGCAGATGTAGTGCTCGTCAGGATTCTCCACTGCAGTTTCTCTTTTTCCCTCTCTTCCATACTGTCCTCTTTGGAGAATAAGTCACTGTGTGCAGCCCACACGTAAGGAGTGGGGAGTTATTCTCACTCTCCTTTGGGATGGAGTATATAAACATAATTCATTTGAAATCCTGCATGGGAAATGTATCTCCTTTCCCTCATTCATTAACTTATTTAATCATTTATTTATATCAGTATACACTCAAGAATATTTATTTTATCTAAGACTGCTCTGTTTTGTTGCCCTTTACACACATGGAATCTTCCGTATTGCCACAGGTGCCATCAGATCTCCAGCCTTTGCACATGCTGTTTCCTCTCTGGGATTCCCACATGCCGGGCATTAGGTCAAGCGCCACAGGACTCCCTGAGATGGATTAGACATAGATCCCACCATGAGCACCTCACAGTCCGGCTGGGAAGATGAGACAGGGACCTAACTATCTACAGAACAGAGTCACCAGCTTATAGGTACAAAGGAAGGGCATGGACAGCAAAGGACACACCTGCCTACTGCTAGAGGTGTCGGGGCAGCTTCTGAAGCTGGTGAGTCTCATGGGGCTCAGTGCAGAGGCGTGACCACAGAAAATAGAAAGGAGGCATTCCATGCAGAAGGAAGCTAGAGTGACAGGAGCACACAGTACAGAGGTGGGGAGCATGGTAGGGGAGTGAAGACTCGGACCAGAACCCCATTGGTATATTTTGTGCTAGGTCTCCACACTCAAACATCCCGCAGCTCAGCTCCAACGACTGAAAATTCTGCTAATGAGAATTTCTCTTCTGCGAGCTTTAGGCCTTGGCTGGTTGGGCCAGTGGCTGCCTCTCATGTCCCCCACCAGTCGAAGCTCAGTTCCACGGGAAGAGCTTTGTGTTTTGCTCTAAGTAGCAAGGAATCCACTGGCGGGGAGTCCAACAGGGAGTAAGTGAAGGACTTACATTCCATGGGAGGCCTCTGGCTGTGGGCACAGAAGGGGCTCTGGGCTAAAGAAGGAAGCTGGGAGCCCCTCAAGTAGCAGAAGGACATTGGGGTCATCCCTGAGAGAGGAGACCTAGTGAGAATGAAGTGATGGCAGGGTAAGGTGGGGTGGGAAGGGGAGGGACAAGAGCAGATAGGGAGAGGAGGGAGTAATAGGGGAAGGGAGATGAAGAGAAGGGCAAGGAGGGGAGGGAGTAGATAAGGGACAAGGAAGGAGGAAGAGGGAGGAGAGGAAGACGAGGAAGGGGGAGGGTGAATATAGGGAAGGGGATGGCCCAGAGGTATTCATTTGAAAGCAGCCCCAGAAGGACTGATTGTAGCAGTGGCTGTCCAGTGAGAGAGAAAGGAAAGAATCAAGAACAAATTCTAGATTTTTGACTTGAGAAACTGGGAGAAGATGGGGACTTTTCCCATCTCAGTGCTTTTCACTGAGAGAAGAAAAGGAAGAGTCATATTTGAGTGTGAAAACAAGAGTCGATTTTGAGATCTATTAAGTTTAATATGCTTCATTAGGAAGCTCCCTCATTTCCCCCATAGCATCAACATTCTTTCTAAAACATTTGGAAAGCATTATGATTTTTATTATAGAGTCCCCCCACCCCAATGATTTTCTTTACTTTTTTCCTATTCATTGGTCATGGAAGTTGCTTCCAATTTTCAGCTATTGTGAATAATGGGCTCTTTAAAGCATAGAACAGAGCTGGTTTACAACGAACATTCTGTACACAGGTCTTTGTCAGCATCTCTGAATATTATATTCCTAAAAATTCCCAGAGGTACGATTTGTAGGTCAAAGGCTGTAAACATTTTACAGCTTCTTAATACATATTGCCAAATAATGCTGCAAAAAATGGCACCATGTGCATTTTTCAAGAGAAGCATCAAAGGATCTCACTGGTCCTCGCCACCTGGACTATTGTAATGGTCCTGAATTATTGCTAATTAGATGTGCAGAAAATACTATTTTATGTTCATACCTGGATAAAGTACCCATGAGGGTTTTGACTAATGTATAGAGGAGAAGAATCCTTTTTAAGGATTTAGATGTGATTTTTACTGAGTTGCAGATGTCTTCTTCCCCACATTACCTTGGGGGATTGAATACAGGTGTGGAGGCCACCCAGCTTGTATCTGTGTTTACTGACCTTCTCTAATTGGAAGCCTCCCCGTCTTATTCCATTATACTTTGCTACTGTTCTCCCACTTAGCTGACCTGTCACCTCTTGCCCGAGAGTCTCAGGGTTAGTAATGGATTTCATGACTGTACACTTTAGTAATGAAGAACTCCATTATCACTGCAAGGGGAGTGATCCTTCTGTGGTGTCTGAGCCAAGACAGGACAACATGGAAGCCCAGCACGTCAAGGTCCAGGAGCGTGTTCAGTGGCTAGGCCTGGGGGCAGGAGGAAGAGAAGAGACAGATGCAGGGAGAGCCCCCCCTTATCCTGCCCCCACCATGATCACTCATCCTTCTTTGTAGTTACGTCACTTCATTGTATTACCCGGAAATAACCTGTCTCCTTGGTTGATGGTCTATTCTTCGGGAGACAGCTTTAGAGGCCGGCAGACCTAAATTCTAATCCTTCTGCCTGATGTTGGGCAAGTCATTTGTGCCTTTGGAGCCTCAGTTCCTAATTCGAAGTGAATCTTACAGTGGCCATTTCCCAGCGATGCTGTGCTAGATGAACTGCCTGAGTTGGGTAGCTGGGCCAGGCTCTAGGTCACTGTGAGATGCTGCAGCTGTGGCTGTACCCTGTTAGTGCTGGGTCTGGAATCCCAGCCTCCAACACAGCTGTGATTAAAGAATGCCTGGATGGAGCAATGCGGGAGGAAGGAGAAGGATGAGAAGTTCGAGGTTAGCATCAGATGACTGGGGACTTGGCTTTCCTTTGGCTACTTCCCAGCTACTTTGGGCTCTGACACCTCTGGCCACACACACCCCCTGAGCACTCACCATCTCCCGGAACTCAGTAGCCTGATGGCCCAGGATGACTGAGTGCCGGCAGCTCTGGCAGGAACAGCTTGTGAACCGCATGGGTGGCCAGGATCTCTGCCTGATAAAGGGAATGTTCTTCCCTCAGGAAAGCGGCCCAGGTGTCCTGGAGCAAAGGACTATGATGGAATAGGTTGGTGCCTGCAGCCTAGAGCTTGGACAGTTTCGGCAGCCAAATGAACCCTGGGGTTCCCAGTATTTGGGAAGAGGTTAAGGTATGTGGAAAGAGGGCAGAAACATAAGGAACCTCCCCGTGGCGTCAGGGTCCTGCTCCACACAGACAGAATCTGAGACGCCCTCCCCGGGGCACCTGGTTCTTCTCCAGTCCGTTGTCACCTCCCAAGCGGGCCTGGGAAAAGGCAGGTCTGATGATGCGCACCCACGCGGGACCTAGTCCAGACTGGTGGAGCCCCCTCCGCCGGTACAGCTGCCGGTCCCCACCTCTGAGGCAGAACTTGAGGAAAATGGGGTCAAATGGAAGGTACTGGTATCGGGACACACGCGGGGCGGCCTCCAAACACCCTTTCAAGATGGTTCGTGTTGACCCCGATAGGTCTCGTGTTGGAGGGGCAGGCACTGGGGGTTGCTGGTGGACCCGCATGTTGCCCCACCACAGAGCGTCCAGGGCTAAGAGCGCGGCAAGAGCCTCCTCCTAGCTCGAGCTGCAGGTCCAAGCTCCCACGAACAGATGGGGAGCGAATGCTTTGCCAGCGGGCGGAACAATCCTGCTAACGCTGGGGACATCCTGGAACTCGACCCGGTGCACAGCGGCCACTTCTCTCTCTCGCGGGAGCTCCAGAGAACAAGTGCAATACGTAACATCGGCCGCCAGGTGGAGCCCGACAACCGGCGCAAACGGCTGCAGTCCATGTCGGATCGCATTTCTCAGACCTGGGTGGGTGGAGCGCGTCTGGCTCCTCTGGGAGCTCCGGGTCAGCACGACGCGTCCCCGGCAGCATAAGGGACGACTGGCTGCTGGGAAGGGTACAGACTCCCCACGTGACTCCCAGTCTGGCCCGTGGAACATGTAACCGCGAGCCTGCGGGTCGGGCGCCCTGCCAGGCCGGGCTTTCCAGAGCCGCGCAAGCGGACTTAGAAAATACCGCGCCCTCAGGTATGGGATGAAAAACTGCAACCATGAAAGCTTTGTTGAAAACACTTTCATTCTAAAATTTCTGAACAGAGAAGATCTTTAAAGCATAGAATAGAGCCCGTCACGGTTGTTCACGCCTGTAATCCTAGCGACTTGGGAGGCTGAGACGAGAGGATCCCTTGAGGCCAGTAGTTTGAGACCAGCCTGGGCAACATAAATAGACCGCTGTCTCTTAAAACAAAAATTAAAAGGCATGTATACAACAAAGACAACTCGAAAGCCATCAAGGACATGATTGATTAACTTGATAGCATAAATTTTAAAGAAAATTTATCTGTGCACATACCAGGACAAAGTCAAATGACCAACAAATGGGTGTGGGGAACATCGCTGCAAATACATGTGTGATGATAAGAATACTGATTTCACCATTACTTGTAATAACAAAAAATAAAGAAAACATAGCCATTCAGAGGAGCCAGGTTTAAAAAATTCTGGTACATCTATACAATACCGTTAATTTATGTTTTGGTTTATTTCTTCAGCATGGTAGACTTATATGTATTAAGATGGAAAGATGTCCATGATGAAATAGTAAATGAAAACAGCAAATTCATGAGAATGCAAATTAGAATCATAGTGCAATACCATGAATGCTTTAGACAAAATATTCTTCAAAAGTGAAGGAGAAATAAATACTTTTTTTTTTCTTTCTGAGATGGAGTCTCACTCTGTCACCCAGGCTGGGGTGCAGAGTGCAATGGCATGATCTTGGCTCACTGCAACCTCCGCCTCCCAGGTTCAAGTGATTCTTCTGCCTCAGCCTCCCGAGTAGCTGGAATTATAGGCACATGCCACCACGCCCAGCTAATTTTTGTATTTTTAGTAGAGGTGGGTTTTCACCATGTTGGCCAGGCTTGTCTTGAACTCCTGACCTCAAGTGATCTACCTGCCTTGGCCTCCCAAAGTGCTGGGATTACAGGTGTGAGCTACTGTGCCTGGCAGAGACTTTTGTAGAAAACAAAAATTGAGGCAATTTGTTGCTCAATGCAAGAAATGTTGGAATAAGTTAAAAGAAGTTCTTCAGAGAAAAGTAAGATATTTGGATCTACATAAAGGAAGAATATAAAAAATGAATATATGAATGTGAAGTAAAAACTTTGCATTTTCTTATTTTCAATTGATATAGCAGCTAATAAATAATTTGTTCAAAATAATGATAGCAATAGTTATTAGATGTTTGTAATTTATTGATAAGTGAAATGAATAATAGCAATGATATAAACTATAGGAGGGAAGAGTTAGAAATAGTTTGTTATTATAAAATACTTGCACTACTCATAAAGCAATATAGTATTACTTGAAAGTAGACTTGTACTAATGTTAAATGTACATTGCAAAATCTAAGGCAACCAATAGAAAGGTTTTTTAAAAGTAAAAAGAAAGGAAGAATTTACATGCTTAAATGGGAGAGAAAATGGAACCATATAAAATGCTCAATTAAAACCACAAAAGGCAGGAAAAGAGTGGAAGGCAAAAATAGGAAGAAAAAAACAGGACAACAAATAGAGAATAATAACAGACATGATAAATACCAATCTAACTGCATCTGTAATCACCTTTAATATCAATGGTCTACATACACCAATTAAAGACTGAGTTCATCTGAGTTGATCCCCCACAAAAAAGACTCAACCATACATTGTTTACAAGAAACTCACTTTAAATGCAAAGACATATAGATTTGAAGTAGGAAATGGAAAAAGATATACAAGGTTAGCAATAATTAAAATAAAGCTGAAGCAGCTACATTAGTTTTCAGACAGAGTAGACTTCGGAGAGAAAAGATAATTCTGGATGAATATAGGCACTGCTTGATAACAAAAAGTGAATTATCTGAGAAAATATAACAATTCTTAATGTGTATGCACCTAGCATGAGTGTTAAAATACGTGAGGCAAAAAACTGATAGAACTGCAAGGATAAATAAAAGAATTCACAATCATAGTTGTAAACATCAACACCCTCTATCAGAAATGGAGAGATCCAATAAATAGAAAATCAATAAAATATAGTAGAACTAAACAGCATCATCAAACAACTGGAAGTAATTCACATCTATAGCCTGCTTAGTCTAATAACAGCAGAATACATATTCTTTTCACTCCCACATGGAGCATTCACCAAGATAGGCCACATTCTGGGCCATAAAGCCCACCTTAACACATTTCAAAGTATAAAAACCATGCCATACAGGCTCTCCAAAAACACTGGAACCTATTATACAAACCAGTAATAGAATGATAGCTGGGCAGTCTCCAAATACTTGGATATTCAGAAATACACGTCTAAATAACATAAGGGTCAAAAAGAAATCTCAACAGAAATTAAAATAATTCTTTGAACTACATGAAAACAAAAATACAAGCAATGCCTCCAAGAGTTTCTCACTTCCCCTATGGGAATGTCTGTATTTCCTACAGAGATCAGTCAAAGCTGGACAGGGAGCCTCCGGGAAGGGTCTCTGACATGGCTACAGCTTTGCGTGGGGCACAGCTGCATACAGCACTCCCTAAAACGTTTCTCTTTCCCAATTAGCTAGCTGAGACATTCCCTAACTAGTCATGGAGGCCAGGGAGGGCATCCCTTCCACCTGGTGGACTGAGTGGAGATTGGTCATAGGAGGCACCCTGCAAAATTGTATCTAAACCCTCTGTGGAGGTCAGGACAAATCTGAATGGACCATGGAACTGGGGAGAGCCTGGATGGGAGCCAGGAGTCAGGAAGGCCTTGGGGGCTGCTCAGATGGGGCCAGGTATGAAAGCCTGAGAAGGGTACCTTGTTGCATAGGTCTGTTGGCCCGATGAGTCTCCAAAAAGTTTCTTAAGAGCCCTGGTTGGGGGGAGGACTGCATCTGGCTAGAAAGTGAAGGCCCCAGGGATGGTTGGTGCCCTACTTTCCACTCCAGTCCAAAGCAGTGCCTGTCATCAGAGGCACCAGAAAATATGTTCTAAGTACTTCCTGTGTGTGGGCACCAGATAAGGATGCCCAGTAAGGCCTGGGAAGGGCTTGTGAATCCAGCCACAGTTCTTCCTGGCCTTGTCTATGGCATGCAAATTCTTTGAATGTTTGCAAGTCCCTCTCTGGAGGAGCAGCAAAGGCTTGAGTGGCTGAGGAGGCCTATTCTTTTTACTTATATTATTTTATATGAAATTATTACTTATGTTATTTTTGTTATTATAAAAAGATGTAAAGTGTGACGTCAAAAACATCAAACATGGGAGAAAAGGAAGTTAGAGTGAAAAGTTTGTGTATGCAATCAAAATTAACTGTTATCAGCTTAAATTAACGTGTTATAAGTATGACATGTTTTATGTAAGCCACAGGGTAGTCACAAAGCAAAAGCCTGTAATGGATACACAAAAGATAAAAGGAAAAGAACCAAAATACGCTACTACAGAGAGCCATGAAGCCACAAAAGAGGAAAGCAAGAGAGGAAGAAGGAACCAAAGGCTCTACAAAGCAACTAGAAAACACTTTAACAATGGCAAGAGTAAGTTCATACGTGTCAATGATAACCTAGAATGTAAATGGATTAAATTCTGCAGTTAAAAGACACATAGCGGCTAAATGAGGTATTGTTTTAAAGACCCAGCTATATGCTGCCTACAAAAGACTCACCTCACCCGTAAGGACACATGAAGATATTCCATGCAAATGGAAAGCAAAAGAAAGCAGCAGTAGTTGTAGTTTTATCAGCTAAAGTAGACTTCACATTAGAAATCCTAAAAAGAGACAAAGGAGGTTATTATACAATGATAAAAGGATCAATTCAGCAAGAAGGTATAACAATTATGAGTATATATCCACCCAACACCAGAGCAAATACTAGATCTAAAGGGAGAGACAGACTGCATTTCAATAATAGGAGACTTCAACACCCTACTTTCAGCACCGAACGGATCATCCAAAGAGAAAATCAACAAAGGAACATTGGACTTAAACTACACTCTAGAGTAAATAAACCTAACTTTTACAGAACATGTCATTCAACAGCTGGAGAATGTGTGTATATTCTTCTCATGAGCACATGGAACATTCTTCAGCATAGACCATATGTCAGGCCACAAAACAAGTCTCAACACATTTTTAAAAATTAAAATCACATCAAGTATCTTTTTTGACCACAATGGAATAAAACTAGAAATCAATAACGAGGAACTTTGGAAAATGCACCAATACAACATGCTCCTGAACAACCAATGGGTAAATAACAAAATTAAAAAGAAAATTTAAGAATTTCTTAAAACAAATAAAAACAGAAACACAACATACCAAAATTTATGTTATATAGCAAAAGCAGTAGCAGTACTAACAGGGGTAGTTTATAGAAATAAATGCCTATATAAAAAGGTAGAAAGATTTCAAATAAAATGATGCACCTCATGACACTAGAAAAGCAAGAATAAATCAAACCCAAAATTATAGGAAGAAGAAATACTAAAGATTGCAACAAAAATAAATAAAATTGAGACTAAAAATATGAAAGATCAACCAAATGAAAATATTGTTTTGAAAAGGTAGACAAGATCAACAAATCTTTAGGTAGACTAATGAAAAGAAAAACTCAATGGAATAGAATCAGAGATAAAAAGGAGACATTACAACTGATAAAACAGAAATACAAAAGATCATTACAGACCATTATGAACAACTTACATCAACAAATTGAAAACTTATAAAATAGATATATTCTTGGACACATATAACCTACCAAGATTGAACCACGAAGAAACAGGAAACCTGAATAGAACAATAATGAATAATGTGATTGAAACAGTAATAAAAAGTCTAACAAAGAAAAGTCTAGGACCATATGGCTTTACAGATGAATCCTACCTAACTTTTAAAGATAAGCTAATGCCAATTATTCTCAAACTATTTTGAAAAATCAAAGGGGAGAGAATGCTTCCAAATCTTTTTTAAGGCCAGCATTACCCTGATACCAAAACCAGAGAAGGACACAACAAAAGAAAACTATAGGCCAATATTTTTAATGAGCATAAATGCAAAACTCTTTTTTAAAAAACCCTAGAAAACAAAATCCAACAGCACAGAAAAAAGATTATACACCATGATCAGGTGGTATTTTCCCCCAGGGATGCAAGGATGCTTCAACCTACAAATATCAATAAATGTGATACATCACATACATCACATCAAGAGAATAAAGAACAAAACCATGTGATTATCTCAATAGACACAGAAGTAGTGTTTGATAAAATTCAACTCCTCTTTGTGATTAAAAAAAAACCCTCTCAACAAATTAGGTATAGAAGGAACATACCTTAAAAGATTAATGTTCGTATATGATAAACCCACAGTTAACATCGTACTGAATAGGGAAAAGTTGAAAGCCTTTTCTCTAAGATAGAACAAGACAAAGATATTCACTTTCCCCTAAGATCCTTCCTCTAAGATCTAGAACAAGACAAGGATATTTACTTTCACCACTTTTATTGAAAAGTGGTCAATCACATCATTTTCTTTTATTGAAAAGTGGTGAAAGAGTCCTAGACAGAGCTATTAAAAAAGAAATAAAGGGCATTGGAAAAGGGGAAGTCAAATTGTCACTGTTTGCAAATGACATGATCTTATATTTAGGATAACCTAAAGACTTCACTAAAAAGCTGTTACAACTGGTTAACTATTTCAGCAAAGTGGCAGAATACAAAATCAACATACAAAAACCAGTAGCGTTTCTATATGCCAATAGTGAACAATCTGAAAATCAAGGAAGCAATCCCATTCACCATAGCTACAAAAATATAAAATGCCTAGGAATAAATTTAACCAAAGAGGTAAAAGATCTGTACAATAAAAACTGTAAAACACTGATAAAAGAAATTGAAGAGGACACAAAAAATAAAAAAACTCATATTCATGAATTAGAAAAATTAATATTGTTAAAATGTCCATACTACCCAATGTTAACTATAGACTCAAGACAATTCCTATCAAGTGACATTCTTCACAGATATAGAAAAAGCAAGCCTAAAATTCGTGTGAAACCACAAAAAAGCCTGAATATACAAAGCATCCCTGAACAAAAAGAACAAAGCTGGAGACATCACACTATCTGACTTCAAAATATACTACAAAGCTGCAGTGATAAAAAATAAAAAGCATGTTTATGGCATTAAAACAGACATATACACCAAAGGAACAAAATAGAGAACACAGAAACAAATCCATGTATTTATAGCCAACTGATTTTCATCAAAGGCCCTAAGAACATACACTGGGGAAAGAACAGTATCTTTAATAAATGGTGCTGGGAAAACTGAGTAACCATATGCAGAAGAGTGGAACTTGACCCTGATCTCTCACCATATACAAAAATCAACTCAAAATGGATTACAGAGTTAAATGTAAGCCTCAAAACTGTGAACCTACTAGAACAAAACTTAGGTAAAAATCCTTCAGGACATTGGTCCGAGCAAAGATTTATTGAGTAAGACCTCAAAAGCACAGGAAACCACAGCAAAAATTGACAAACGGGATTACATCGAATGAAAAAGCTTCTGCACAGGAAAGGAAAAAATCAACAACGTGAAGAGACAACCTACAGAATGGGAGAAAATATTTGCAAAGTATTCATCTGATAAGGGATTTATAATCAGAATACACCATGATGCTCAAACAACTCAATAGCAAAAAAAAAAATAATAATAATCTGATTTTGAAATGGGCAAAAGTTCTGAATAGACATATTTCTCAAAAGAAGAAAATCAAATGGCCAACACATAAATGAAAAAATGCTCAACATGATGGATGATCACAGAAATGCAAATCAAAATCACAGTGAGATATCCTTGCACCCCAGTTAAAGTGGCTATTATCAAAAAGACAGAAAATGACAAATGATAAGGAGGATGTGGAGAAAGGGAAATGCTCATACACTGCTGGTAGGAACGTAAATTCGTACAGCTACTGGAAATCTCCACACTGGAAAACAGTGTGGAGATTTGTCAATAAAACTAACCATAGAACTACCATATGATCCAGCAATCCCACTAGTTGGTATATGGCCAAAAGATAAGAACTCAGTGTATCAAAGAGATATCTGCATTCCCATGTTTATTGCAGCAGCACTATTCACAATAGCCAAAATATGTAATCAACCTAAGTATCCATCAATGAATGAATGGGTAAAGGAAATGTGGTATATATACACAATGGAATATTATTCAGCCAGAAGAAAGAATGAAATTCTATCATTTGTAGCAACATAGATGGAATTGGAGGACATTATGTTAAGTGAAATAAGCCAGGTACAGAAAGACAAATATCATGCTCTTACTCATATGTGTGGGCTAAAAAAATGGGAGGTAGTGAACAGAATGGTGTTTAGCAAAAACTGGGAAGGGCAGTGGGAGGAGGGCATGAAAAGGGGTTGGTTAATGGATATAAAAATACTGTTAGATAGATAGGAGGAGTAAGATCTAGTGTTTGGTAGCACAATAGGGCAACTATAGTTAACAGTAATTTATTTTGTATTTCACAACGTTCTCAACACAAGGAAACAATAAATGTTTGAGGTAATGAATATCCCAGTTACCCACATCTGATCATTACACACTGTATGCTTGTATCAAAATATCACAGGTACTCTATAAATATGTACAACTATTATGTTTTCATAAAAATTAAAAATAAAAGCTAAACTATTAATTGTTCTACTTTGTGGACATAAAATATCTTTCCATTTATTTGTGTGTTCTTCCATTTGCTTTCATCAGTGTTTTATAGTTTTCAGTATACAGTTCTTTCACCTCCTTGGTTAAATTTACACCTAAGTATTTTATAAGTTTTTTGTTGCTATTGTAATGGGATTGCATCCTTTTTTTTTTTTCCTCTGCCTCCCAGGTTCAAGTGATTCTCCTGCTTCAGGCTCCCGAGTAGCTGGGATTACAGGCACCTGCCATCATGCCCAGCTAATTTTTTTTGTATTTTTTAGTAGAGACAGGGTTTCACCATGTTGGTCAGGCTGGTCTCAAACTCCTGACCTCAGGTGATCTGCCCACCTCGGCCTCCCAAAGTGCTGGGATTACAGGCGTGAGCCACCACGCCCAGCCAGGATTGTATTCTTAATTTCCATTTTGGATAGCTCACTATCAGTTTACAGAAATGGTAAATCACCCTCTGTGGATAAAGCATGGGTACTCAGCAATTATGAATAAACCCTTCAGCTAATTTCTAAGTTGCTTTCATTGTTACTTTATCTGTTTGATTTCTTGACTAAAGTCTAAAATTTGATAACAGCAACTAACCTATTTTTAAGAGAAATTAAAATGGATAATATGCATGTGATATTCTGTGAAAATTGCATGACTTCTTTTAATTAATTTAAGGAAACTATAGATGTGTAGTTAGGGCTTTAAACCAAACTGGTGCAATTTATTTTCTGCTAAATTACAAAGTTATTTGATTGAATTGACAAGTAACATTGCTTTGTTTTATTTTTAATTCTTTACTGTGCAAATTCACATTTGGGGAATGTAAGATTATATAGGAAACCTTGAACCACCTTTAAATAAGTATATTTTTATTTATTAAGCCACAAACAGTTTAGTTATGTTGTTATGAGCAAATATCTTTACTATTTTTTCTCTGCAATAGGAATAGAGATTTCTTTTGCTCTTCTATCTCAACTGAAAAGGATATGTTTTCTGGATCACTGCCATTGGCTCCTTCCATAGTATTTAATAAATATATGCATTTCATAGTGTTAGGCTTGTATAAATACACTACTAACTTCTCTTCACTATAAATGAACTTGAGCAACTCTCACATCTACAATTTCTAGCACCAGGAAAGTGACATTTTCCTTTGAGATGGGGAATAGGCCTTTTGAGGACATGGTGGAGTCATATACTCCCTTTTATGACAATTATTAGCACCAGGTGAGGGCAGAGAGGAATGTAAAAAAAGTATCATTTCAAGTTAATAAGCTACAACCTGCCACCACTGATGGCATGTCCACCTACAGCTCACAAGCCAGCTCTTCATCAATAAGTGCTGCTTTGCAATGGTTTGTAATTGAATTGTATGATGTAAATGTGGAGACAGCCAATCATGATGTTATGGGATCTTTGGGGTGTCGATTTTCTTGCCCAGAAACCTCTGTGGAGAGTGGCATCTTTGCCTGAGTTCTTGTCCTGCATCCAGGAAGAATGAGGTACGCAGACAAAGGAAGGGTGAAGAAGATTAACAGGAGTTTGATTTAGTGTTAGAACAGCTCAGAGAAGACCCACAGTGGGTAGCTCCTCTCTGCAGGCAGGTCGTCTGGTGGAGTGTTCAGTTTTCAGCAGAGAGGAGGCCCTGGAGAGTGTGGCTCCTCTCCGCAGGCTGGTCATTTGGAGGTCTCTGCAGGTCTCTGAATCTCTCAGTAGAGGGCACAGTTCGTCTCTGCATCTAGTCATCCCATCGTCTCTCTGTCCTCTGCCCTCTCTGGCAGAGCCCAGGGCTTTTATGGACCTCAGAGGGGAGGAAGTACCTGCCAATTGGTCCACGAGCAGCCATTGGCGGCCCAGAGGAGGGACAGATCCCCAGTCCTGTCCACAGGATTGGCAGCCTGGCTCCCAGCCTTCAGGCCCTCCCTGACTTGAAGGTGGGGCTTTAACTGGGGACCCATCCGCTTCTGCCCAGGACTCTCCCTCCCCCTGCCATTCAAGGCCCCAGGGCTCGACCAACCCTGTTGGGAGATTAAAGCTGGTGCCAGAAGAGGAGAGAGGCCAGGCAGTGAGAGCAGACATTCCGGAGCCAGCAGGGGATGGCGGGTGCAGGCTGCCAAGATGCCAGGGTCCTGCGCCTGGGAATGTGGCCTCAGTTGCACCCGGGGAGATCCCACCCAGCCAACTCAGAAGGGGCGGGGCTTCTGCTTGTCCCGGTCTCCTGCCTGCTCCATAGAGCCAGAAGCCCAGGTCTGCAGCAGTGGGTTGGGTGGTGGCAGCTGCACCCAGGAGGGCAGATCCTGTTGGTTCCCGGCCCCCTCCAAGAGCACAGGGAAGCTTGGATCCACAGCTGCAGTTTGGGCTGGGCTACGGCCTGCTCCGTAGAGCAGGAGGCCTGGGTCTGCAGCCGCACCAGGGAACTCATACCCCAACTCAGAAGGGGTGGGGCTCCCACCAGCCTCATGGAGTATGCAGGCCCAGCCATGCCTCCCTGCTGTAGCCCGCATGATGGCAGCAGCTGCTGCCATCAATGAGAGATGAAAAAG
Source organism: Pongo abelii (assembly GCF_028885655.2). Lineage (NCBI taxonomy): Eukaryota > Metazoa > Chordata > Mammalia > Primates > Hominidae > Pongo > Pongo abelii. The sequence goes on along the minus strand of NC_071998.2, from coordinate 18,525,311 downwards.
ACAAAATTTACCAGTACCAGTAATGAGAGACGTGATCTCACTACATACATTACATATATTAAAAGGCATAATAAGAGATTACAAAGCAAAGCTGTATGCCAGTATGTTTGACAGCTTAGAAGAAAAGACAAATTCCTTGAAAGATGTAAACTACTAACACTGACTCAAGAAGAAATAGATGACATGAATAGTCTATTAATTAGATTGAGTTCATAGTTAAAAACCTTCCCACAAAAAAAAATTCCAGGCCCAGATGTCTTCGCTGGAGTTTTCTAGCAAACATTTAAGGAAGAAATAACAAATAAACATAAACTCATTCAGAAAATTGAAGAGAATACTTCTGAACTCATTCTATAAGTCCAGCATTATTCTGACACCACATTCAGACAGACATTTTTTTTTCTTTTTTGAGATGGAGTCTCGCTCTGTCACCCAGGCTGGAGTGCAGTGGCGCGATCTTGGCTCACTGCAACCTCCACCTCCCGGGTTCAAGTGATTCTCCTGCCTCAGCCTCCCGAGTAGGTGGGATTACAGGTGCCCACCACCATGCCTGGCTAATTTTTTGTGTTTTTAGTAGAGACAGGGTTTCATCATGTTGGCCAGGCTGGTCTCGACCTCCTGACCTCGTGATCCGCCCACCTTGACCCCCCAAAGTGCTGGGATTATGGGCGTGAGCCACCGTGCCCAGCCTAGACAGACATTTTAAAAAAATAAAAATACAGTCCTTCATGACCACAGATGCAAAAAAATCTTAACAAAGTTTCAAAAAATTGACTTATATCAGTAATTCAAGTTTGGTTTACCATAATAAAATCAACCAAAGCAATTTGGCATAAAGACAAACATTCTGCAAAACAATTTGGCAGTGTCTTAAATGTTAAACAGATAGCTACCATATGACACAGCTATTCTTGTCTAGGTATTTACCCAAGAGAAATGAAAGGATATTTTCATATGACCATCTGTGCATAAATGGTCATAGTAGCTTATTTGTAACATGAAAACTGGACACAATTCAAATGCCCATCTTCAAATGAATGAACACACAAATTGAGCTATATTCACACAACAAGATACTACTCAGCAATAAAAAGGAATGAACTATTGATACATATCACACATTAATGAATTTCAAAATAATTCTGTTGAAAGAAAAAAGCCAGATAAAGAAAAGTAAATACTATGTGGTTCCATTTATATGACATTCTGGAAAATAGAAACTAATCATGAGAGAGATCAGATCTGTGGTTGCCAGGGATTTGAGGGAAGCAGGGAGGTTATGGGGGAGGGGTTATCAAGAGGGAGGAGAATATTTTGCCGGGGTGATGGATATATTCTTTATTTTAATTGTGATGATAGTTTCATGGTTGTATACATATGTAAAAATCTAACAAGTCCTGCACTTTAAGCATGTGTGTTCATTATGTGCCAATAAAGCCTCAATATGGCTGTTAAACAAAAATTAACTACCAAACTACTAAATATGTGTATCACTCTAGGAAATGAAAGACATCTCTTCAACTGCTTTTGTGTCTTGACTTTTTTCCCAAAGGAAGATCTATATTTTGCTTCATTTCTTTCTACTCTACATTTCTTTTTACTCTGCTTGCATTTAGTTTAAAAAAAAAAGCTCTCTGTTGGTCATTTCTAATCTGTTTTAAAGTAAATAATTGTACTGTCCAATTAGAGACTGAGATAACTCATGAATTATCACACAGGTTGTTCTCCTGTACAATATATATGATTTTGAGTACTAATATTACACAGTGAATTCAGAATTGTGTGTATGTATATACATACCATAGTCTTATAAATAACTTCAACTTGCAATAATTCTTACAGTAGCATGAGTTTGGGCCTCTTAAAAAAAGAACTAAAACCAACTCCCTGCCTGAGAATAGAAACACACACGCACACACACACACACAGACCAAATTGAATAATGAATTGTGGGCACTCATTTATGGAGTTCCTGGGAGCTATATTAGCATAAAACCCCACCTATAATTATCATTCATATCAGGACAATATTTCACAAATGTGGTCAGTATTGTCTTCTGCAACATTACACTTAGTTGGTGGAATAAGTTCTAGTGTTGTACAGCACTATAGGGTAACCACAGTAAACAACAGTGTATTGTCTTTTTCTTTCAGATAGCTGGGAGAGAGGATTTTTCATGTTACCAACACAAAGAAATGATAAAGGTTTGAGGTGATGGACATGCTAATTACCCTGATTTGATCATTATACATTGTATACATCTACTGAAATATCCCACTGTACCCCATAAATATGTACAATTATTATGTGTCAAGTAAAATAGGAATATATATAGTAAATAAATAAATGAAGTAATTTGCCATTACTTAACATTTCATTAAATGTATGTTTCCAAAATTATATTTGTTCTTGAGAACTTTTGAGTGATCACAGTTTCTGCTACTCTCCATAAGGCCTCAGTTTGACAGGGTGATGAAATCTTGAATAAAACACAAAGGAATGTGTTTGTATTTGCAGTGCTTCCCTTGCAGGTGAAATGGCCACCAGACCCAGGCTTTCTGGAATGCGTTCATTTTCTGCAGTTGAAAGGACGATCCCGAATCTGAAAAAAGAGTCACAGTGACTCCAAGAGTGGAGCCGGGGCATGCTGGACACTGCATAGCTATGGCCATGTGTGTCACCTCTGAGGGAGATGTGAGAGAAACACAGAGGGATCGCTTGTGACTGTACCTTCTCGATGTATGATGGACTGTTCTGCTCAAATAGTAAGTGTGACCAAGGAGCTGGTAAACATAGGAAACAAAGAATATTTCTTTTGACATTATAAGGAATGCGACAATTCTAGTCACTTGAAAGTGAACTGTATCTGTCGAGAATTCCTAGTTTTAATTGGGAAGAAATGTGCTTCTCTTCTTGAAAAGCCACAGGTTATTGCTTTTATATCTAATATCAGTCCTCTCTGGATTTCTCAAAAGATTTTCTGTATATCCTACCATTTTCCTTCTGTTGCTGCAGTTTGGAAGTAGTTTGTTATCAGGATTATCAAAGCATCATAGCTATTTATGACAATGACTTTAAGAAATGCAAGAATATCTGGAACACTGTAGAAAAAATATTTTAGCCTGGAAGGCAAATACTAATTTCAGGAACTATTGATCTATTACAAAACAGGACCACTCAGACATTTAGCTCTAAGACTTCTGCATATCTGTTGTTAGAGGCATATAGTGGGGGGGCATGACTCAGCTTCTGCTTAAGTACAAGGTGTTGTCTGCAGCGAAGGAAGAATTTGATTGTAGTACCAACAGAACCAGACAGAACTCTTTGAATATAATTATATATCTTGGAAACTGACTCATCAAAGCTATCAGATTACATAGCATCATTTAAGCATCATTGGGCTCTGTACTTTTCATTATCTGTACTTTTCATTATGGAGCATAATAGGCTTTATTTGGTACAGAAATTGAGTCTAAGATGGAAACAACTTGTGATTTTTGAATAAACTTTTGGGGATTAGTTACTTTGATGTTTTCAAGATAGCACCATAGTAAGTCCTCTGCCTTTCCTCTTGATTTATTTATAATTTAGAATCAGTTTATGATTTTAAAAAATGTGACAGACACAGTGGCATGCACCAGTAGTACCAGCTACATGGGAAACTGAGGCAGAAGGATCACTTGATCCCAGAAGATAGAGACCACCCTGGGCAACATAGTGAGAGCCCCATCTCAAAAAAAAAAAATCAATTCCCAATACCATTCCAGAACACTTTTAATATAACCAGATGAAATTGTGATCACTTCTTTACTGTAACGTTTAAAATGGTCCTCAGTCCATATTTGTTAAGTACAATCTTAGTGTTTCTGTGCAACCTAATATATTAGAAACAAAAATTGTATTGCATTTGAATAGGAAATAACTCTGAATTGAGGGTTATTTCTTTTAATAGTTGCAATTATATTGGTTAGTGACAATTATCTGTAATTTTCAGGCAATGTCTAGGCAAGTGCCCAAGGCACAGTAGCCTCCTCTTTGCCTCCGTGTGTGTGTGTGTGCGTGTGTGTTGAGGGTGGTAACATTTCTGGGAATTTGTCTTACATAAAATGATACCACCTTTCACAAAACGACCTAGAGGAAGTTGGAAATCCCATTATCCTGGCTTCCTGCTGAGCAATATCTGCTTCTCTTTCTGACTCAGGCTGATGCAACTGTATACTTAGCTTCACTTCTCCAGTAAATAAGGGAGAGCTTTATTATAAAAGACAACTTCTATTGATTTTCAAGGGGGTGGGTGGTTGTCAGGCTCACTCCTTTCTGTGCACTGAGGGAAAATTATTGTAAGCGATCAGTAAAACAATAGATGAGAAAAGAGGAGATAAAAATTAAATAAAATTTAAATAAAAACTAGGATCCTAAGTGGGAAAATAGCTTTAAATTAGAAATTGATACCAAAAATTAATGATATGTAATCTAAGATGAAAATATTTTGAAGACTATCAGGATATCTCCCTTAAATGTTATTTAGTTCTGAAAAATATGTATTGAAGAACTGTTATATTTTACTTTATGTCTTATATTAAATGTGCTAAAATTAAAAAGAAACAAGTAGATAAAAGTAAAGATTGTATTATTATTTTATCACCCAGGTTATTTCAAGACTGGAGACATTCTTTAAATATACCTAAATTATGATTCCTTGCACTTAAGTTTTGCTAACATAAAAAGTATGTATGATTTCGGAGATATCTGCATATTTTGGAACGAGCTCTTCAGTTGCTTGTAATTTCCAAGAAGATTACCCATTTTACCCCTTAACTAAAACCCCTGTTCCCTTACTCCCTTGTTGCTTCACTTCACGGGGATATGTCACTGACCAGAGAAATGATCCCATTGAATTTCTGAGCCACGCTGTTTTGTATGGTTAAAATAAGATGCTCAAAGTATGATTTCACAAATCACATGGTTATTGCCATGCAAGGAGAATTTGTTTTCTTAAGTTCACAATGCTCGAAAAGGAGAAGAATAATGTGAACAAATCTACAGGGAATACACTCAAAAGATGAGGCACATTAACCACAGAGGGAGTGAGTTCCAAATATTAAAGTCTAGTTCCCTGAAGTAGAAATGGAAGCAGGCCTCTGTGGAAAGGCAAATCGAATGAAAGTTTGAGGTGCACCTTTTTTTCAAGCGAATTCTCTGGAGAGATGGCGTCTGACACCATGGAGGTCCTCAAAGACACCTAGGATCCCTTGACACCAGCGGGTGGTGCCAGTGATGCAGGCGAGGCTTCAAAGCTCAACGGCTGACAGGGTGGGGCACTGTTGCTGCATGAGTTCAGTCTTCCAAGAAGTGACTGGCAGGGCAGCCCTGTCATAGAATATGCTCTCCGTTTTTGGAGAAGTGGCTGAGACTTACTGAAGTTCTCAAAGTGTTCATCGAGCTTTTATGTTTATATGTATTTTGAAATCCAGTGGTTGAGATCAGTAACTCACATATGATGGGTCTGATGAGCTCTGAGATTGCATTCTTTTTTTTTCCCCTCCGAGATGGTGTCTTGCTCTGTCACCCAGTCTGGAGTGCAGTGGCATGATCTCGGCTCACTGCAACCTCTGCCTCCTGGGTTCAAGTGATTCTGCTGCCTCAGCCTCCTGAGTAGCTGGGATTACAGGTGCATACCACCACACCCGGCTAATTTTGTATTTTCAGTAGAGACGTGGTTTACCATGTTGGCCAGGATGGTCTTGAACTGGCTGCTCTCAAACTCCTGACCTCATGATCCTCCGTCCTTGGCCACCCAAAGTGCTGGGATTACAGGCAGAAGCCACCGCACCCGGCAGACACCACATTCTTGAGGGGTGGAGGGAGTACAATCTAAGTTCTTGTTACAGCAAAACATAGCAAACTATGTAAGTCTTTGGAATAATTCCAAAACTACATAACAGACATGAGCTCCAAGCTTACTGATTTATGTGTGTGCCTTCTCTGAGGAATATCTTTTGGTTATCCTTGTGCAACATGGCAAACATTTTTCAAAGTGAATGAGAGTTAATGAGAAAATTAAATGATAAAAATATTATGGCAACGATGTGGATCATTGCAGTGTTCAAGCTACAGATAAAAAAATGACATGCCCTCCAACTTTCATTCTGTTTTATTTTTCAGTAATATTCAAAATATTTATTGCAAAAGTTAGCATTTCAATAATGAAATTAAGATGCCTATCTTTCAGTTCAAGTTTGGCAGTTTTACGTATTTGATGTGAAACTCTGATTTGAAATGTTGCTGGGGTCTTTAGTATTGCATATGAATAATAAAAATCAAATTTGCCATTTATATTGAAATAAGATATACAGTATTTTATATGGCAAATGTTTCTCTTCCTTTTAAGAGAAGAAGAGAAATAGTAAGATGGTTATTAGTCAAGTGAATCCTACTTAAAAGTAACTTTCTAATAGTTGAGAAGTCACTTATGCTATATCTACATGAGGAAGAAAGTTGAATTAAGTGTCATTCATTCAGTCCAGTGGGACATCAAACTCTCCAAACCTTTCACAGTAGGAAAACAAAGCCAGGCCTCCTTAACTATGCTACGTGGCAAGTCAAATCATGAACATAATATCTGAAAAAGCCTGAAAAACATCTCTGGCTAACTAGATCTCATTGCAGGCAGTGAGAGAGTGGTAGCAAATGTGAACGTGTCTGTGTGGGGTGGTGGCAGGGGAATTGGAATATACGAATCCAAGGAAAACTGTGACTCTTGGCAAATTACTTGTTTTGGTGCTCCTCTTCATTTTTTTTATTATGGTAGAAGACTTTGTATACAAATTTCTAACTGTACAAAAAAAATTCTTCAGTTATTGCATTTCTGCAATATATTAAAATACACGAGAAAATTACATTAAAAAGAGGCATGTTTATAGAAACAAAATGTTATTGCAATACGATATCAACTTATAATTCATAATTATATTTGTAAATAGCAAATTATAAGTAATTTATGAGAAATTAGAGCCAAAGCTTTTCATACTTAATTTAGTGTTTTTCTAAAGGAAAAACGTGGTGAAAGAATTGTAGAGAAGACACAGCTTATCATTAATCCATTTTCTTGATACTTAACACAGTATTCGTGGCGCATTGGTTCCAGGACTCCCTGGGGATACCAAAACCCATGGATGCTTGAGTTCCTTATGCAAATGATGAAGTATTTGCATGTAACCCACACATACATTCTCTCTTTAAATAATCTCTAGATTACTTATAATTCCCAATGCAATGCAAACACTATATAAATCGTTGTTTTACATACTGTTTTAAAATTTGTGTTATTCTTAATTTTTGAAGATATTTTTTCCATGATTGGATGAATCCATGGATGCAGAACCTATGGATAGGAAGGGCTGACTGTAACTGAGCTCAGAGATTCTGGAAAAGCACTTCAGTAATCAACATTCCAGGAAAGGGGACTTAAAAAGTATCCTTGACTCTACGTGAGAAGTTTTAAATACAGTCTTTTTTTCCTTTTTAGGGAGTTTGCAGGTCAGGTACATGCTAGACTGACATCAAGATTCTGATTCCTTTTACTTTGATTTAAAAAACTTAGCTGATATCAGTTTCATCATTTTAAAATGAACATGAAAGAAGAAATTGCAGAGGTAATGCAATAATTAAAATTATGACTTTCTAACATCAATGACTTTACACAAACATTTGATAATAAATGACTAGGAAAAAACGCCCAACCAATGATATACATATATATATGTATGTATAAGTAAGAAGTGAAGTCAAATATAATTACAGCATTTTGTTTGGTTTTGCTTTTGTTCTTTGCTTTGCTTTTAACAATGAGAATCTATCCAAGCTATTATTAACATTTGATTACTTAGATGCCAAGTTTTGCTTTTAGTTCATAAGGAAACATAGTCGATTTTATCGCTGGATACTACTGGTAGAAACTTTGAATTGATATTTCAGTGAAAACCAATTTTCATTGAATTGCCAAACCACAAATGCTATATATGATAGCAATTTAGAACAAGAAAAACAACCTGATTTTGATTAAAATGAGGATAAATAATGTAAAGTTACCACAAAATAAACTTTACTTAGTTACTGGCTTTTGAAGAAAATAATTTAGATATTAAATCTATAGATAGAACATTTCTCTGCCTCATGTAATATTTTATTCTTAGTTAAAAGGTTTGAAGTATAAAGTAATGCATTGTATTTCTTTGTAGATCCTCCCAGTTATAGATATCCTATGAAGCAAAGTAAATTGGGAAAGGAGATAGCAGATAGAGTGGCAGCTTATGACATTCTATAAGTTGGTTAAAAATATTTTCCTCTTAGTTTATAAATCTTGGAATTGATCTCTTAACCTTTTTGGTAGCACTAACAGGTGGTTTATTTTATGATTTTTTTCCCTTGGTTTCCCTTTGCTTCCTGTCTTTTTATCACAAAGTTACTCTTCATTTGAATGCTTCTGTTGGAACAAATTGCTAGGTTAACAGAATGCAAGGAGACAAGTCATCCTGTCAGGTACAGAGTTCAGTGCTGTCAAATTTCTAGTACTGGGGAAAATTTTAGGTAGGTGGAAAAAAAACCTTTCCTTTCATATAACAGATCAAAAGTGTCATGTCACAAGCATGAGAACCATTTGTCATGCTGAAAAAAACTTCTTTTCTTAAGTTTATGAATAATTACATCATGAGTGACAATCAAGATAAAAACTATACTTTTATCTAAGTGCACATGTAATCATGAGTAAAGTGCTTCCTGAAAGATGAGCAAGTGTATTGCTTGAAAAATAATCTTACACTTATCTGTCTCACTTAGCAATCAAGCACAATGAAATGTGTTATTTCTCTAATCATTCAGGCAAGAAAAAATGTGATCAAAGTATGTGTAAAATTCACAGCTTCTGTCTGTGTCTTCATCAGTGGTCAACCCAGAAACTTTCATTTAATGAGACAACTAAGATTAAGTTTGGAATAAAAGAACGGTATGAATTAAAATAGAATGCTATATTATTTGTCTTCTGACTTATGAACTGTATCAATTAATTTTAGAATGCTATATTATTTGTCTTCTGCCTTCATTTAATTCTTATGGGATTTGAATTTTTCATAAAAAATGGTTCTGAGCAAGTGCTGCAGTGGATACAAGATAACTGGATCCTAGCACTGGCTCTTCCATTTACAAGTTGCACCATAGACTGTGACAAGGCATCTGATATGGTTTGGCTCTTCTCTGTGTCCCCACCCAAATCTCATGTTGAATTGTAATCCCCAATGTTAGGGGAGGGAACTGGTGGGAGGTAACTGGATCCTGGGGGAAGATTTTGCCCTTGCTTTTCTTGTGATAATGAGTTCTCTCAAGATCTAGTTGTTTAAAAGTGTGTAGCACCACCCCCTTCACTCTCTCTCCTGCTGGCCAAGTGAATATGTGCTTGCTTCCTCTTCACCTTATGCCATGATTGTAAGTTTCCTGAGGCCTCCCCAGCCATGCCTCCTGCACAGCCTATGGAACTGAGAGTCAATTAAGCCTCTTTTTAAAAATAAATTGCCCAGTCTCACGTAGTTCTTTATAGCAATGAACTAATACAGAAAATTGGTAGCAGAGAAGTGGGACATTGCAATAAAGACCCTGAAAATATGGAAGTGACTTTGGAACCAGGTAACAGGCAGAGGTTGAAACAGTTTGCGGGGATCAGAAGAAGACAGGAAGATAAGGGAAAGTTTGGAACTTCCTAGAGACTTGTTTCATGGTTGTGACCAAAATGCTGATAGTGATATGGACAGTGAAGTCCAGGCTGAAGTGATCACAGATAGAGATGAGGAACTTATTGGGAACTGGAGTAAAGGTCACTCTTGCTATGCTTTAGCAAAGAGACTGATGGCATTGTGCCCCTGCTCTAGGGATCTATGGAACTTTGGACTTGAGAGAGGTGGTTTAGGGTATCTGTTGGAAAAAATTTCTAAGCAGCAAAGCATTCAAGAGGTGGTCTGGCTGCTTCTAAAAGCCTATGCTTATTTGCATAAACAAAGAAATGACCTGCAACTAGGACTTACATTTAAAAGGGAAGCAGAGCATAAAAGTTCGGAAAATTTGCAGCCTGTCCATGTGGTAGAAAAGAAAACCCATCTTCTGGGGAGTAACTCAAGAAGGCTGCAAAAATTTGCATAAGTAAAGAGGAGCCGAATGTTAATAGCCAAGACAAGAGGGAAAATGCCTCCAAGATATTTCAGAGAACTTCAAGGCAACTCCTCCCATCACAGCCTGGAGGCAAAAATGGTTTTGTAGGCCAGGCTCAGGGACCCACTGCTTTGTGCAGCCTAGGGACATGGCACCCTGCATCATGGTCACTTCAACTCCAGCCTTGGCTAAAAGAGGCCAAGATACAGCTTGTCCATTGCTTCAGAGGGTGTAAGCCCCAAGCCTTGGTGACTTCCACATTGTGTTGGGCCTGCAGGGGTGCAGAAGGCAAGAGTTGAGGTTTGGGAGCCTCTACCTAGGTTTAAGAGGATGTGTGGATGTCCAGGCAGAAGTCTGCTGCAGGGGTGGAGACCTTACGGAGATCATCTACTAGGGCAGTGCAGGGGGGAAATGTGGGGTTGGAGGCCCCACACAGAGTCCCCACTGGGGCACTGCCTAGTGAAGCTATGAGAAGAGGGCCACTGTCCTCCAGATCCCAGAATGGTAGGTCTGCTGACAGTTTGCACCATGTGCTTGGAAAAGCCACAGGCATTCAATTCCAGCCTGTGAAAGCAGCCATGGGGGCTGTATGCTGCAAAGCTACAGGAGCAGAACTTTCCAAGGCCTTGGGAGGCCACCCATTGCATTAGTGTATCCTGGATGTGAGACAAAGTCAAAGGAGATTATTTTGAAGCTTTAAAATATAATGACTCCCCTGCTGGATTTCAGACTAGCATGGGACGTGTAGCCCCTTTGTTTTGGCCAATTTCTCTCATTTGGAATGGGAACATTTACACAATGACTGTACCCTTACTGTATCTTGGAAGTACCTAATTTGTTTTTGGTTTTATAGGCTCATAGGCAGAAAGGACTTGCCTTGTTCCAGAAGACACTTTGGACTTGGACTTTTGAGTTAATACTGGAAGGAGTTAAGACTTTGGAAGACTTTTGGGAAGGCATGCTTGTGTTTTGAAATGTGAGAAGGACATGAGATTTGGCAGGGACTAGGTGTGGCATAATGTGGTTTGGCTATGTGTTGCCACCCAAATCTCACGTTGAATTGGGACCTGGTGGGAGCTGATTGAATCATGGGAGCAGACTCCCCCTTGCTGTTCTTGTGATAATGAGTGAGTTATCATGAGACCTGATGTTTTAAAAATGTGTGGCGCTTCCCCCTTCACTCTTTCTCTCCTGCTCTGCTATGGTAAGACATGCTTGCTTCCCCTTCACCTTCTACCATGATTGTAAGTTTCCTGAGGCTTCCTAGTTATGCTTCCTGTACAGCCTGTGGAACTGTGAGTCAATTAAACCTCTTTTCTTCATAAATTACCCAGTCTCACTGGGCGCAGTGGCTCATGCCTGTAATCCCAGCACTTTGGGAGGCTAAGGTGGGTGGATCATGAGGTCAAGAGATTGAGACCATCCTGGCCAACATGGTGAAAACCTGTGTCTACTAAAAATACAAAAATTAGCTGGGTGTGTTGGCATGTGCCAGCACTCCCAGCTACTCAGGCAGCTGAGGCAGGAGAATTACTTGAACCCAGAAGGCAGAGGTTGCGGTGAGCCAAGACTGTGCTACTGCTCTTCAGGCTGGCTACAGAATGAGACTCCATCTCAAAAAAAAAAAAAAAAAAAAAAATTCCCCAGTCTCAGGCAGTTCTTTATAGAAGTGTGAGAACAGACTAATAGAGCATCTATTCTTCTTTGTCTGTTTTTTCATCTGTAAAATTGAGGAGATTGGAATAAATGATCCCTCTATATCCTTTCTACTTTTGATGCTTTATGAATCCAGGTTAAAGTGTGTGGTACAATTTAAGAAGGCTCCTTTTAATATTTTTATATCCATTAAGGACTCTTAGCTCAGATCTTCCATATTGGTCAATGACTCTCTCTTTCTCTCTTCCTCCTTCTCTCTCTTTACCCTCATTCAGATCAACATATAGAACATTTCCATTACCTAGGAAGTTTCCTGTGTCCTTTCCAAAACAATCTCTTATCAACATTGATTAGTTTTGCCTCTTCCTGAACATATAAACGGAATCATACAGTATGTCATCTTGTGTCTCTCTCGTTTCCCTTAGCAAAATGTTTTGATATTCCTCCAATTTTTGGTAGATATTTTTAGTTCATTCCTTTCCATTGTTATGTACTCTTCCATTATATTAACATGGGATTTGTTTATCCATTCTTTTATTGACAAATTTTTGGGTAATTTCCAATTGTTGGCTATGAATCTCCTGTATTAGCTTTGCAGCTGTAATGAAACTTTTAGTCATTTCCCTCAAGATCACAATACGTTCTCTTAAGTTATTAGTACTTTGGCCACTTCCCAAAGAATGCAAGATCCTTACAAGTTTACTTCCATGTATTTGTGTATCTCTCACCCTTGTGCCATTGTTGTAATACACTTTTTATTGCATCTTATATTTCTACAAGATATTATTATTATTGTAGTTTTAAATAGCTTTCATTACTATTTACTCATGTTTGCCCTTTCTCTGCACTTCATTTATTCTTGCATTCCCCCCTGCTGCTTTTGTTTTCTGGTTTTTGATTGCCAATAAGAGCTACAGAAAATCATGAAATATTTCTTTTAATTGTTTCTATATTTAATGTTTAATTGTTTTTGTGCTTATTGTTAGTAACTTTTTGAAACACCTTTCATTCCTTTAAGTAGAGAGGCTCTTCAGCCAAATTTTTATTCCTTAATATTTCCTTTTTCTTCCAGACATTTTGTTGTTGATGAGAGCAGAAAATATTTCCCTTTTTGGAAAACACTATCAGGCAAAATATTTTATGGGCAAATGCCTCCATAACCTGAAACAATTGAAAGAATTCTGGCTTGAAATGATAGAAATTTGATTGGTTTCTAGATTTCTTGCTGTAGATTTTTTAAGAGAAAACATGTATTAAATCTGTTTTTAAAGTGACTAAGCAACTCTACTAAAAATTGCGATGCAAGTGAAAATTGTCCTCAGCTCCTTAGGCTACCATTTGACATTTACTTCACTACTCAGCTTCACCCAAATCATGCTTTTCCCATCCCTTTCTTGCCTGAGATGCTTAATGTTTTTTCTCTTTTTTCTGTCAAAACAAAGTATATTTGTTTTTCCATGCTAACAGTTGATAAAATATTGTCCCACTGAGGCATAAATGAGTAAGAAAATGCCAACTATTAGTTCTCCCAGTTGGTTTTATTTTTTTTCATTACATTTTAGTAGGAAAAATAGGTTTTAAGTTAAAAGAAAGGAACCCAAAGATGGAGTTTCAAGACATCCAATAGGAAAGACAGATAGAAATACATTTCTCTATATAGATATGTGTACATATGTTTATACATATAAATATAGATATAGATATGTGTGTATGTACATATTTCTGTATCAATCATGGTCCAGGTGTCATTTAAAACTATTTATGGGAGACATTACATAAAGCACATTTATTTATTAAAAAGAAGGATTTCTATAGTGGAGTATAAAGTTCTTTAAACAGTTAATAGGAAGACTAGTCAGGACAGAATTAGAAAAATGTATGTGAAACATCTCCAAGATATGAGAGAATTACATGCCAGGTGTACCATAAAACAAATTATATTAGTGTTGAATATTGCATATAAGAATATAACATAATTATGAATATAAAATATATATTATAAATAGAATGTCATTTACCAAGGTTTTCCACATTAAATAATACTGTTTTTAACCTTAAAACATACATTGTAATAAAAGTTATGATGTTCAGAATTCTAAGTATAGCATGACAAAACCCTTCTCCTGTTGTTTTCTGTAAAATATATATAAGAAACTTTTGCTGCTTTTTGATGGATAATAACACAAACACATGTACACACACACGTACACACACACACATGCATCCCCATTACCTTTCTTGGGACAGTCACCGTTAAAAATGTCTGCAGTTATGTATTTCTAAAATCAGCTCTGTGGGTAAGAAATTTAATGTAGCTGCCGATTTTGTGCGGTTCTGGGGAAATAATGGTTTAAAATCTTCTAATTTGCCTCTAATTTCACTTCTAACTCCAACCTGTGCTCCTGAAGCAAGACGTTTTTGGACCATCAGCAGGCAGATGAAGGCCTGAGAGTGGTAGGAGAGCTATTGTGGGCTTTCCTACCTCAAAGCTAGAGGAGTGCTTGGAGACCAGCAAAGGAAAAGATGGACCATTTCAAGTCTCAGAGCAAAAATACTAAGAGACAAGTTGGGATGGAAAATAAAAGTGACGTGGTAATCGATAGAGGAAATTTACACAAATCTGAAAATTCTGAAAAAGAAAAAGAAGCAGAGACAATGAATATGCATCCAAAGAGAAGAAAACTCTGAGCAAATTAAAAATGTGAGCTGCACATTCCGATTACTGGGTATATACCCAAGGGATTATAAATCATTCTACTATAAAGACACATACACATGTATGTTTATTGCAACACTATTTACAATAGCAAAGACTTGGAACCAACCCAAATGCCCATCAATGACAGACTGGATAAAGAAAATGTGGCACATATACACCATGGAATACTATGCAGTCATAAAAAAGGATGAGTTCATGTTCTTTGCAGGGACTTGGATGAAGCTGGAAGTCATCATTCTCAGCAAACTAACACAGGAACACAAAATCAAACACTGCATGTTCTCACTCCTAAGTGGGAGCTGAACAACGAGAACACATGGACACAAGGAGGGGAATATCACACACTGGGGCCTGTTACGGGGTTGGGGGGCAAGGGGAGGGGGTATTAGGGGAAATACATAATGCCTGTGGGGCTTAAAACCTAGATGATGGGGCCGGGTGCGGTGGCTCACGCCTGTAATCCCAGCACTTTGGGAGGCTGAGGCGGGCGGATCACGAGGTCAGGATATTGAGACCATCCTGGCTAACACGGTGAAACCCCATCTCTACTAAAAATACAAAAAATTAGTCGGGCGTGGTGGTGGGCACCTGTAGTCCCAGCTACTCTGGAGGCAGAGGCAGGAGAACAGCGTGAACCTGGGAGGCGGAGCTTGCAGTGAGCCAAGATCGGGCCACTGCACTCCAGCCTGGATGACAGTGCGAGACACCGTCTCAAAAAAAAAAAAAAAAAAAAAAAAAAAAAAAATCTAGATGACGGGTTGATAGGTGGAGGAAACCACCATGGAACATGTATACCTATGTAACAAACCTGCACTTTCTACACACGTATGCCAGAACTTAAAGTAAAAAAAAAAAAGGCCGGGTGCGGTGGCTCACGCCTGTAATCCCAGCACTTTCAGAGGCCGAGACGGGCAGATCACGAGGTCAGGAGATCGACACCATCCTGGCTAACACGGTGAAACCCCGTCTCTACTAAAAATACAAAAAATTAGCTGGGCCGTGGTGGCGAGTGCCTGTAGTCCCAGCTACTCCGGAGGCTGAGGCAGGAGAATGGCGTGAACCCGGGAGGTGGAGCTTGCAGTGAGCCGAGATCACACCACTGCACTCCAGCCTGGGCGACAGAGCGAGACTCCATCTCAAAAAAGATAAATAAATAAATAAAGTGAGCTGCAGTTTGAAAGGGCTCACCAATTTAGACTGATGTTATTTGTGTTGTTTGAGTTTCTTATATGTTTTGGATATTGACCCTTTATTAGCTGTATAGTTTGCAAATATTTTTTCCTGTTCTGTGGGCTGTCCCTTCACTTTAAAGGTTTGCTGTGAAGAAGCTTTTTAGTTTGATGCCATTTTACTTCTCTCTTTTTGCTTTTTGCTTCTGTTGCCTGTGCTTTTTGCTTTTTGCTTTTGTTGCCTGTGCTTTTGGGGTCATATCCAAATAATCATTGCCCCAGCCAATGTTGTGGGGATTTTTCTCTGTTTTCTTTTAGTAGTTTCACAGTTTCAGGTATTATGTTTAGATTTTTAATCCATTTGGGTTGATTTTTGTATGTGGTATAAAATATGGATCTGATTTCATTCTCCTTCATGTGGATAGCTAGTTTTCCCCACACTATTTATTGAAGATACTGTCCTTTCCCCATTGTGTGTTCTTGGCACCTTGGTCAAAAATCAATTGATCATACATGCATGGGTTGATTTCTGGGCTTTCCATCCTGTTTCACCAGTCAGTTTATTTTTATGCCAGTGCCATGCTATTTTCATTACAATAACTTTATAAGATATTTTGAAATTAGGGAGTGTAATGACACCAGTTTTTTTCCTTTTGCCCAAGATCGTTTTGACTCTTTAGGGTCTTTTGTAATTCCACACAAATTTAAGGTTATTTTTTATTTCTGCGAAAAATGACATTGGAATTTTGAGAGAGATTACATTGACACTGTAGATCATTTTGGGTAGTATGGACATTTTTGAAAGAGGGGTGTTGAGGTTCCATAATATTGTAGTATTGCCATTTATTTCTCCCTTCATGTATTTAATAATTGCTTTACATATTTAGGTGCTCTGATGTTGGGTGCATATATAATTACAATTGTTATGTCCTCTTGGTGAATTGACCCCTTTCTCATTATTTGATGACCTTCTTTATCTCTTTTTACAGTTTTTGATTTAAAGATGATTTTGATTGATATAAATATAGATACTCCTGGTCTCTGTTGGTGTCTATTTGCATTGAGTATCTTTTTCCATACCTGCAGTTTCAGCCTGTATGTGTCCTCACTAGTAGAGTGAGTCTCTTGTAGGCAGCATATTGTTCTTTAAAAAAAAAGAAATTTATTCAGCTGTCCTGAGTCTCTTGGTTGGAGAATTTAATCTGTTTACATTCAAAGTAATTATTGATAGGTAAGCACTTGCTACTGCTGTTTTGTCATTCATTTTCTGAATTTTTTGTAAGTCCCTGTTTCTTTATTTCTCTCTTGTTGTTTTCTTTTTGCTTTGTGGTTACCATGAGGCTTACATAAAATATCTGAGCTTTATAATATGCTACATTAAGCTGATAACAATTGAACTTTAATCTCATACCTTCACTCCCCCCTTTTACAATTTTGATGTAAAATTTTTTATTTGTTTTGGTAATTTGTATTCCTTAACAATTGCAGCTATGATTGCTTTTAATAGTTTTTCCTTTTAATCATCACAGTAAGGCTACAATTGCTTTACATATCACCCATACAGTGTTAGAGAATGAGTTTGATTATGTATTACTTAATACCATCGAGTTATTGAGTTTTTTACATGCATTTTTTTTTTTTATTAAGTAGAAACCTTCCATTTCAGCTTAAAGAACTGCCTTTAGCCATTCCTGTAAAGCAGGGATAATCTAATAGACTCCCTTAGGATTTGTTTGTCTGGGGAAGTTGGAATCCTCTCTTATTTCTTTTTTTATCTTTTTTTTTTTTTTTTTGAGATGGACTCTTGCTCTGTCGTCAGACTGGAGTGCAGTGGTGCGGTCTTGGCTCACTGCAACCTCTCCCTCCCAAGTTCAAGTGATTCTCCTGCCTCAGGCTCCCAAGTAGCTGGGAATACAGGTGCATGCCACCACACCCAGCTAATTTTTGTATCTTTAGTAGAGATGGGGTTTCACTGTGTTGGCCGGAATGGTCTCAATCTCCTGACCTCATGATCTACCCATCTTGGCCTCCCAAAGTGCTGGGATTACAGGCATGAGCCACCCCGCCCAGCCAATTCTCTCTTATTTTTTAAGGACAACTTTGCCAAGTAAAAAATTCCTGGTTGGCAGTTCTTTTTCTTCAGCACTTTGAATATATCACCCCAATCTCTCTTGGCCTGCAGAGTTTCTGCTAAGAAGTCAACTGAAAGTCATATTGTGGTTCCCTTGAATGTGATAGGTTTCTTATCTCTTGCTGCTTTCAGTTTTGTTTCTTTGTCTTTGATTTTTGATAAATTGATTATGTTTTATCTTGGTAAATTCCTTTTTGAGTTGAATTTGATTGGAGACTTTTGAGCTTCCTGTATTTTAGATGTTGTCATCTTCCCCCAGATTGGGGAAATGTTCAGCCATTTTCTTAAATATCCTTTTTGGGTCTTCTTCTCTATCTTCTTCGGAATCTCCGATTATGTGAATATTAGTTTGCCTGATGGTATCTCATAATTCCTGTAGGCCTTCTTTATTCTTTTTCTTTTTGCTCTTCAGACTGGATAATTTCAAGTTACCTATCTTTGAATTCAGTGACCCTTTCTTTTGCTTGATCAAGTCTGCTGTCGAAGCTTTCCATTGACATTTTCAGTTAAATTTTTGTATTCTTTATGTCTCAGATTTCTATTTGGTTTCTATTTATCATCTCTAGTTCTTTGGCAAATTCTCATTTTGTTCATGAATTGGTTTCAAACTTAATTTTATTTAATTGGAGTTCCCTGAACTTCTTTAAGGGGGTTATCCTGAACTCTTTGTCAGTCATTTTATAGATCACCTTATATTCCAGATCTATTATCAGATCTTTATTATTTTCTTTTAGTGGTGTTATATTTCCCTGACTTTTCATAATACTTCTGTCTTGCATTGATGCTTCTGTGTTTGAGGAGACGGCCACCTCTTCCAGGCTTTGACAGATCTTTACTACTTTGAAGGAAGGGATTCTAGATGCATTAGCTGGCAATGACCCTGGATGGGCAGAGCTTGGTGTCAGGTTCTCTAGTTGGGCTGTGTCACTTCCTGAGCCCTAAGGTTGAATGGTACTGCTAACTGGACCCTGCAATTCACTCTGAGCAGGCAGGATTGTAGGCTGTCTCCGCTGGTTGGATGGTATTGTTGTTTAGAATCTATAGTTGAGCAGGCCTCTGGGTTGAGCTCTATGGTCAACTAAAGACTCTGGTATTGTTGCTCAGCTACACAGGGCTGATCAGGGCTAGAAGCCATTATGCCCCACACATATGTGTGGACTTGATCTTGTCTCCTGGCCTACGGTAGGCTTAAATGAAGCTTAGTGGAGTCCCTGGTCAGCTGCTGGTGCTGGGTGGGGGCCAGATGCACCCTCTGCAGAGAAGTACTGACTTTCACTTGCCTTCTAGCCTGGGCAATGCTGTAGAAAGCACCAGGTCTATGTAGGAAAGCTGGTGAGGGATTCGAGCTGGGTACACCTGTGAGCTGTACTTCCTGTGGTACAATGCTGTTGACTAGTCTCTCTCATATGATGCCTCCGTTAGCCAGAATGCAGACTAACTACATGCTAGTCTCTGTGAGATCTACTCCCATTCTTTGTTTCTAGCTGACCCCAGGTGGTCTAGCCCCGATGGCACTCCTAATGTTTCCTGTGGTATAAGACAAGAGTGAGCCTCCTGTGAAGGGTCCTAGAATGGTGGGCAAGCTGAACGTCCACCTCCAACTTTCTTTTCCCACTGTAGAAATTGTGGGTCCAGTGAAATCCTCTGTGTGTCGTGCTGTGCCAGCTTGGTGGAGGGGTGGCATGCTCAAAATGAACTGTTCCTCTTACCCTTCAAAGCACAGCTTTTCTTCGTTCTGCAGTACAATTGGGTGTCTCAGTCTCACTCCTGAGTTCTGGGATATTCAGAAAGGTATTCTTGCCTGTGGATAGTTGCTAGTTGGATTTCCGTGTGGGGGTGTGGAGCTGGAGAAATTCTATTCTGCCACCTTGTGAAGTCATTCTCTGGAATAATTTTAGATTTACATAGAGTTGCAAAGATGGTAAAGACAGTTTCTATACACTCTTCACTTAGTTTCTTCTGATGTTAACCTCTTACATTACCATGGCACATTTATTAAAAATAAGAAATTAACATTGTACAATACTATTACCTAAACGACAGGCTATATTTAACCAGTTTTTCATTTTTGAGAGGAAGTCTCGCTCTAATGCCTAGGCTGGAGTGCAGTGGTGCGATCTTGGCTCACTGTAACCTCAACCTCCTGGTTTCAAGTGGTTTTCATTCCTCAGCCACCCAAGCAGCTGGGATTACAGGTGCCCAACACCACGTCCGGCTAATTTTTGTATTTTTGGTAGAGACGAGATTTCACCACGTTGGCCAGGCGGGTCTCAGACTCCTGACCTCAGGTGATCCACCTGCCTTGGCCTCCCAAAGTGCTGGGATTACAGGAGTGAGCCACCGTGCCCGGCCCACATTTCACCAGTTTTTGTTTTTTTTGTTGTTGTTGTTGTTTTTTAACTAATTTCTTCTCTTTGTTCCCAGGTACCATCCAGGATCTCATATTGTGTTTAGTCTTCATGTCTCCTTAGTCTACTTCAATTAGGGACAATCTCTCTGTCTTTCCTGGCTTTGACACTTTGAAGACCACTGATCAGATATTTTTTAGAATGTGCATCAAATGATTTGGGTTCATCTGATGTTTTCTCTTGATTAAAGTGGGGTTGTAAATTTTGAGGAAGAATTTCACATAGTTGAAGTGAACTTCCCATTGTGTCACGGTGGTGTGAGGTAGCCATATGACTTTTCATTGTTGATGTTAACCTTGATTACTTGGCTATGTTGGTGACTTGATGGTTTCCTCCACTACAAAATTACAGTTTTTACTTTTCCATATTCCATTTCTTAAAAGTCAGTCATTAAGACCAACCTGCAAGACTGGGCACAGTGGCTCATGTCTGTAATTCCAGGACTTTGAGAGACCAAGGTGGGCAGATTGCTTGAGCCCAGAAGTTCAAAACCAGCCTGGGCAACATGGTGAAACCCCATCTCTACAAAAGTTACAAAAATTAGCCAGGTGTGGTGGAGTGCACCTGTAGTCTCAGCAATGAGGGAGGCTGAGGTGGGAGAATCACTTGAGTCTGGGATGTTGGGGTTGCAGTGAGCTGTGATTGTGCCAATGCACTTCAGCCTGGATGACAGAGAAGACCTTATCTCAAAAACAAAAACCAAAACCACAAAAACAAGACTAACTTGCAAGCCACATGAGGGGAATTCAACTTCACCATCATTCAAAATCACCACAGTAATTAACAAATATTTAAAGAATTTTTCATTGGTTATAGAATTCTGGGTTGATAGGTTTTTAAAAATTCTTTTATGACTTCAAAAGTGTCACTTCGTTTCTTGCTTGCACGGTTTCTGATATGAAGTCAGCTCCCATTCTTAACCTTGTTTCTTGGTTGATAATGTCTTTTTTCCTCTAGCTTCTTCAAGATGTTTCTCTTTTGAGAAAAATGAGAGATTTTCAGTTTTTGTGTTGATTTCTCTTTGTCTCTGGTTTTCAGCAATTTGAACACATTCCATATCACTTTAAGAGTTCTTATCAGGCATCACTGGACACATGTGTCACAATTAACAAAGGGGAACACATTCTCCAAATGTGCTCTGTTTCCCCAGGAAGCCAGCGGGAAATACAACAAAATGCCTCTCCCTCTCCTTTAGCAAAACACGTGTCAGAGCAATGCAAGATTTGACTGGGACTGCTTTACTTCGTTAACAAGTACAGTGAGCTGTTTTTCTTTCTAGTAACAACCCAGTAATAGATATTAAATTATTTGGCGCTAAATAAATGTAATGGTAATTTTCATTTAAATGTTGCTATATGGTAGCTTAGAGCATCTTACCTGTACACAGTTCCAAACGCAGAAAACCTAAATTAAATTAACATATTAAAAATTAACATAGATGTATCATTACAGGTTCTCAAAACCATCATAAATGGCTCTATTTTACATCTCTGAGCTCTTATATGATGTTTCCTTTAACCATCTCATAAGACCTAAGACTATGGTTTGAAATATATACCTACTATAAAAAAGTAAGCCTTCCTGCTAGTGTCAATAGATAAAAACAAAACAGACAAAATGACAACCAAAAATGCCCAGAAATCCTTTTTTTTTGAGATGGAGTCTCATTCTGTCACCCAGGCTGGAGTGCAGTGGCCCGATCTCAGCTCACTGCAACCTCCGCCTCCCAGGTTCAAGCAGTTCTCCTACCTCAGCCTCCTGAGCAGCTGAAACTACAAGCGCCCACCACCATGCCTGGCTATATTTTTTTTTTGTATTTTTATAGATACAGGGTTTCACTGTGTTAGCCAGGAGGGTCTCGATCTCCTGATCTCGTGATCTGCCCGCCTCGGCCTCCCAAAGTGCTGGAAACGCTAGTTTTAAATGCATATTTGCATTCATAATAACCCGTGAATACATACATCTATTGATCTATGTATTCATGCATCTCTATATGTAAATGTCTGTCCAAAATGCCACTATACATATATTTATATATTAAACTATTCTTTTAAGCTTGGGTTACATGTGGAGGTTGGTTATACAGGTAAACTCGTGTCATAGGGGTTTGTTGTACAGATTATTTCATCACTCAGGTATTAAGCCTAGTACCCAATAGTTATATTTTGTACCCCTTTCCCTCCTCCCACCCTCCACTCTCAGGTAGGCCCCAGCGTGTGTCATTCCCCTCTATGTATCCATGTGTTTTCATCGTTTAACTCCCACTTGTAGGTGAGAAGATGCGGTATTTGGTTTTCAGTTCCTGTGTTAGTTTGCTAGGGATAATGGCCTCCAGCTTCATCATGTTCCTGAAAAGGACATGATCTCATTCTTTTTTATAGTTGCATAGTATTCTATTATTCCATGGTGTATACGTACCACAATATGTTACATTTTAGTTTCTTACAACTTACATGCAACATACAATGGCAAGATGAATCAGATCAGAAGATAAACAATTGAGTGTGAAAGACAGCAGTTTTTTTCCTGTTTTATTCTCTGCAGATGTAATTTTCAATGAGAATACATTTTATTGCATTAGTAGTGCTTTTAGAAGAGACATCAATATGATGCACAGGCTGGTCTTGAACTCCTGGTCTTAAGTGATGCTCCCTCCTAAGCTTCCCAAAGTGGTAAATTGTACTTCCTGAGGGCATAGAAAAGAGACATAGAAGCAAGTGAAATTGGTATTACCCTTTTTTCTGTTATTCTTTATTAGTAAGACAAATTAGGTTTTTCTTTCCTTAGTTTTCATGTGTCCAAGCTCCTTTCTCTTTCATTTCACATGTGCACAAATATAATAACATACACTTTTGAACATCAAAAGTTGAATGATGAAAGAGTATTCATGAGCCCAAATCAACCTGCACATGACTTTTTTTTTTTTTATTCCTCTGAGAGTTAGCCTGTGGAAAGGTGGCAGGGTTTCACTGCATTATCCCCTGCAGATGGAAAGATCAATGACAACATGTGTAACTGCTTCAGTCCTGATTTTCTACCTACACTTTCTGCTTTGGGGTTGTTTCACCTGACCAAGGCAGTTTCTGTGGCAGCAGATCCTAGCTCTCTCGACCAGGTCCACCGACAAAGCCACTTTGCTGAGTGGCCAATTTACTGATGACTATTTTGTTAAATTTGTTTCTGCTAACTATTTAAGATTGACTAATTTTCTTGTGTCATAGTCACAGCAAATGTGAAGGGATGTCTGGTCTATCTCTGACCTGGCTTTCTGCTTTGACAGATGGAAGCTAAAAGAAAAAAGGAAAAACTGATGGTGAAAAAGATAAACATATTTATATGAGTTTATTCTTGAATAAAATGATTTATTTTTAAAATATATTCTTGATATGATTTGGCTGTGTCCCCACCCAAATCTCATCTTAACGTGTAGTTCCCATAATCCCCATATGTTGTGGGAAGGACCCACTGGGAGGTAATTGAATCATGGGGGCGGTTACTTCCATGCTGCTGTTCTCATAATGGTGAGTGAGTTCTCACGAGAACTGATGGTTTTATAAGGGGCTTTTCCCCCACTTGCTCAGCACTTCTCCTTTCTGCCATCATGTGAAGAAGGACATGTTTGCTTCCCCTTCTGGCATGATTTTAAGTTTCCTGAGGCCTCCCCAGCCATGCTGAACTGTGAGTCAATTAAACCTCCCTTTTACAAATTACCCAGTCTCGGGTATGCCTTTATTAGCAGCGTGAGAATGGACTAATACAATTCTTCCGATGAATATATTCTTCTCATTGATAAATGCTTGATGTAAATGCTTAATTTTTCCTCTAGCTGCCTTCAAGATTTTTCTCATTGTCTGTGGTTTTCAGCAATTTGGATACCTTACATATCATTTTTATGAATCTTCCACAGAGATCAGTGGACATGTGGCACAAAGAACATGTGAATTAAGAATGCACTCCTGAATAACATATCTTACATATATATTATTGAGTATATTCTTAAATATAAATAATTTCTTGTGAATATATTTTGATTAATAAAAAATATTAATAAATATTAACTCATGCATATTCTTCTTATTCAAAAATATGTTCTTATAAATATATTAATTACTCCCTCTCTCTTCCCCCTAGTCTCCAAAGGTAACATCAGGGGCCAGAACAGAGACACAGAAATGTTCCTTAAAATGTCAAAATGAAATATTATCTATTAAAACAGAAGACTTAAAATAAACAAGAGAAGCTGGTCACTGGTCATCTGATGGTTGTAACCTCCAGCTCTCAGCTTTCCCAGGAAACTGGTTGGACCCTTTTCTTGTGTTCAGCTGTCAGAAGCTAAATGTTCCCTTCCTCTCTCTCTTTGCAGTCTGTTCGTGACATTTGGTATTCCTAATATGCCCACTTGGAGGAAATTGCCAGCTTAGGCCAACCAGGGTGAAATGCATGCGCTTATAAACTCATAAGCCCAATAATAATTTTCAGAAGGAGGCATTCATTCACTTTGGCTTATAAACTTGCAAATCTGTAGATTCATTAGTCTATCACTTACATGAAAAGACAAAATTTATATTTAATTGTTGAGGCTCGACTTCAAAATTTTCAAGAACAACAACATTTTTGTTGCACACCTCTCTGTCAAAAGATAAATAAGTAGTACATAATCATTATTTATTTATTAATAATATACTCTGCATGGACTTACATTTCATAGTTCATGCATTGTTTATTCATTAATATAACCTGTGTTAATATGCACCACATTACCGAGAGCCCTTGTCAACTCCTCAGAAGCAATTAACTCCCAAGGTAACTATGACAACGAATCTCTTAATGCTTAAAGTGTAACAAAAAGATTGTGTGATTTGGATGTTAATGCAAATATTTCCCATACAGACCCATACAGCCACTTTGGAAGGGAAGTGGTTTCTCACAAAACTAAGTATACTGTCACCATAAGACCCAGTAATTGTGTCTTGGCATTTAACCAAAGACATGGAAAACTGAGGTCAACACAAAAATCTGCACATTGATGTTTATAGGAGTTTTATTCATAATTGCCCAAAGGTGGAAGCAACTTCAGTAAGTGAATGGATAAACAAACTGTGGTACACTCATACAATAGAATGTTATTAAGTGATAAAAAGGTACACACTATTTAACTATGAGAAGACATGGAAAAAAAATCCTTAAATGCCCATCAGTAAGTGAAAGAAGCCGATCTGAAAAGACTACATACTGTGTAAGCCGAACTATATGACATTCTTTAAAAGGCAGAACGATGAAGACAATGAAAAGTACAGTTGTTGCCAGGGATTTGCGGGGAGAAGGAGGGATGAATAGGTGGAGCACAGGGGATTTTTAGGACAGTGAAACCATTCTGTAAAATGTCATGGTGGATATATGACATTACACATTTTCCAAACCCATAGAATGTACAACACAAACAGTGCACCTTAATGAAACTGTTAATTTTAGTTAATAATAATAATGTATCAATATTGGCTCCTTAATTGTAACAAATATACCAGACGAATGCAAGATATCTTAATAATAGGCATGATGAGCTAGGGAGGGTTTAAGGAACTCTCTGTATTGTCTGCTCAATTTTCTTGTAAATGTAAAACTGCCTCCAAAAATAATGTCTTTTTATTAAAGGAAAACATGCTGCTAACACTATATGCTTAGTGTCCTATGCATTTGAAGTCTGGGTGGTATGTCTAGCAGAAATATATTAACATGTCCCAGGCTGATGATATTGAATAAAGGATTTAGATGGCCATAAAAAATGGATTTTGTATAATGGATTTCTGAGTTGATAAGAAAGCAGTATGAGTATATCACCATAATACAAAACTTAGTGATTTGAAATAAGGCAAACATATCATCCATTTTGCCAATGTAATGATAACACACACATTGTATAAACAGATATTGGAACATCAGTTTGTCACTGGGTGTTCAGGATGTAGAATATGCATCAACTTAAATTTTCACATTTAGTAAAGCTCTAGCTTCCTCTTATGCTAGCTCCATAAATAAGACAAATTTTTTCTTTCATCCTCTCTGATGGCCAAGGCTGGCCTAAACTCTTTCCTGTTAGGAATTAGTACACATCTCCTAGCTCAGAGACACCTACACGAGTGACTCTTGGCCAGTGGAATCTGGTTCACTGTGCCCTCCAGTGCGGGGCCAGGTATTGTTCCTCTCCCTTGCTTGGCATCCCAGTCTTGTGGGCCCTCTTTCAGTTGTTCATTCACTCCCTGCTTCCTCTCTTCACAAGAACTACTGTGTTGACCTTGGTTTAGAATTCTCTACCCACCCTCCCCCCTCCACCCACCTCTTTATGCTGATCTTGTCCTTGTCCTGTCTTGCAAGGCTCAACAGTTAAATCTCAGGGCAGCCTTCCCTCACCCTTCAGTCCTGCCTCTTTACATAACCATCCTGTAGACTTCTGCTATTCTCCATCAGACTGAGAGCCTCAGTTCCCTGGTGTGATAATATGACTAAAGGCAGCCTCACCTAATTAAACAGAGAACCCCCAGAAAGTAGGGCTCACTGTCATTCGGCAGTACCTGCCCTGAGTCTGGCCCATCCTTGCTGCAGCTCAGGAGAACTCAGCAGCCCAGGACAGCACCTTCGTAGGGCTCGGCAATACAGCTGGAACTAAGAGAGGAGGGGAAAGAAAGAGGCAGAGAATAAATGAATCAACTTAGCCAGAATTTTGTAGTCAGAAGATCGACAAAGAAGCGGGTTTAATTTCACTAAACAACTTAACATAGCTCAGAGTAGAGGTTTCAAAAAGAGTTTTCAGTGAAATAATTTGTTTTACAAAATAGGGCACATTATCTCCTGTTTTGTTGTGGAAACAAAAGCCATAGAATAATTTCCCTTTTAAGCAATTCTTTGTTTCCATTGAGGGAAGCTGAACTAGGAATACACATGTTAGATCAGGAGAGATTCAGGACAGACATTAGGAAGAATTTTCTAGCTGGGGTGTTGTTAATCACTTTCCCACAGTAAAAAGCCTGCAGAGCAGCCTTTTTTTTTTTTTTTTTTTTTTTTTTTGACGAGAGTTAAGGCAATAAGACAATTAAGAGTCTAACCCAGTAACAGCTGAATTGACCAGATATCCTTCAAGACTTCTCAGAGACTTCCTCAGCACATGGACTTGAGCTCTTACATAATGTTCTCATTCACAGACTGCATTGTGCCTGCAATCTCATGTGTTATTATTATTAGCAGTAGTATTTTAGATGGAGTCTCACTCTGTCGCCAGGCTGGACTGCAGTGGCATGATCTCGGCTCATTGCAACCTCCGCCTCCTGGGTTCAAGCGATTCTCCTGCCTCAGCCTGCCAAGTAGCTGGGATTACAAGTGCTTGCCACCTCACCCAGCTAATTTTTGTGTTTTTAGTAGAGACGGGGTTTCACCACGTTGGCCAGGATGGTCTCGATCTCCTGACTTTGTGATCTGCCCATCTTGGCCTCTCAAAGTATTGGGATTACAGGCGTGAGCCACCGCGTCCGGCCCCATCTGTTATTATTCAAGGTATTTCAGTGCATCACTGCACACATGATCTTGGGTCTTGCCATTATTTTGTTATCCCTGTACTTGAAGAAGAGAGACATTCTGACTGGCATTAACTCAACATTTTGTGTGATGGACTATTACATATGGCTCAGAACGCATTTTTGTTTGCTATATAGAAATGACCTTCTCTTCTGTGTGATAAATAATACAGCTAAAAGTCTCAGAATTAATCAAACTTACCATCAATTAATTTCAAATTTTTGACTAGCTTCCTTAAGTATTTAAATTACTATGATTTGCAAAATAACCTTGAAAGTCATTCAGTCAAAATGGCTTTGAAATAAAATCATCATATGTTAAAGAAAGAAATTATATCCTACATAACGAGGACAATAGATACATTAAAATAGTCTCATCAAGTATTTGCCTTTAGTTAGTAGTTATTTCTCCAAGAAAGTATTAACTTCAATTTTGAACAAAGTTTTCTTTCTTTTTTTGGCAGTATCAGCCTTTTGCCAAGCTGAACACAAGGGGATGAAAGGAAAATCTGGGCTCGAATGTGCAATTTCATATTTTATGTTAAGGCAATTTACAACATATCATAAAGCTGCATTAATAAACAGATGTTCCACAGTCTGCAGAATATAAAATAAATGTCTTGAATAAGCTACGAAGACCAAGGCACTTTTTTGAGCAGATTTTTTTGTCTTAAAGTTTTATCTCATGCAAACACTGCATATAACAGGAACTTACATAATCAATGCTTTTAGCAACATGTCATAGTAGAACCAAGGCCCAGCTGTTAGCTGAAATCTATATAAATATATGTATGTATAATAGGAAATATAAATATTAGCAAATGCTCTTTATTGTTGATGATATCAATAATTCTTTTATGAACTCAGAAAAGTTTTTTCCCTTTATATTCAAAATGAAGTTTTCCAATTACTCTGTTTGACACAGGGTTCTCCCTGTCTGCAAATTATACCCATTACAGCTATTTCTTTTAAGTAAATATCTCCTTCAAGTCAGTCTTAGTTTCTCCAACACCTAGACAATGCCTGGCACATGTAAAGGCATTCAGCATACAAGTAAATCCATGCATAAAATGAACAAATATATTTACAAGATATTTGTAGACATGTCATAGGAATGTGGGGGCCAAGAAGAGGGATTCTAGCTTTTGGGTAGATACAATAGCAGATAATAACAATAACTTACATGGTGCCTAAAATATCAAGTTACTGTTCTAAATGTGTTAGATCTATTGGTTCATATAGTGCTTGCAAAAGCCCTTGAAGTATACTTTTATTATACTTACCATTATATAAATAGAGAAACTAAGGCAGGGAGAGGTTATGTTGTTCCAGGTTCATGTGATAATTCAATGGCAGAGCTTGATTCAAATTTCTTTCTTTTTTTTTTTTTGAGACGGAGTCCCACTCTGTCGACCAGACTGGAGTGCAGTGGCGCGATCTCGGCTCACTGCAAGCTCCGCCTCCCGGGTTCAGGCCATTCTCCCGCCTCAGCCTCCCTAGTAGCTGGGACTACAGGTGCCCACCACCGCGCCCGGCTAATTTTTTGTATTTTTAGTAGAGACGGGGTTTCACCGTGTTAGCCAGATTGGTCTCGAGCTACTGACCTCGTGATCTGCCCGCCTTGGCCTCCCAAAGTGCTGGGATTACAGGCATGAGCCACCGCGCCCAGCCTCAAATTTCATGCTTTTAACTTACATACAATTTTGCCTAGCATCCAGACATTCTTCTTGCTGAATGGAACAAGGCCCTCAAAGGGAATTTATGGAGTACTATTACACATAAATAACTCTGGATATAAGTAATTCTTCTGTGGAATGATTTCATCTTATATTCTCAGAGAATGATACATTTTATGTCAAATAAGTACAGGAGAAAGAAAATGATTTTGTAAATGTTACTAACACTATCCTAACAAATGGAAGACATATGATAAACTTTACATTCTAATTTGAAATTTATGAAAATGATACACAAAACACTGTTTTGAGTAGACTCTATCTCTTATTTTTGTGAGGACAAAATATCTAATACATTTATTTTATGAAATAAATGCTTAGGAATTATTTTATTTGTTGTTGTAAGGAATTATGCCTACTGAAATGGACAAAGCATTGTGATTAGTGTTGGGTCTTTTGGCTCAGACTAACCTAAAGGGAACAAAGAGGAACAACCAGATGGTGAAACGGAGGTTCCTCCATCCTCTGATAGCTTGACTACCATTTCATTTTGGTAAATCCTTAAATCATATACCACGATTATGACGACTTAATTTTTTTTGTAATTGATGATGGAGTTGATAAGTTCTTGTACATCCTTGCTTGTTAGATCAGGAGAGACTCAGGACAGACATCAGGAAGAATTTTCTAGCTGGGGTGTTGTTAATCACTTTCCCACAGTAAAAAAAAGCCTGCAGAGCAGCTTTTTTTTGATGAGAGTTAAGGCAATAAGACAATTAACAGTCTAACCCAGTAAGAGCTGAATTGGCCAGATATCCTTCAAGGCTTCTCAGAAGCCTCCTCAACACATGAATTTGAGCTCTTACATAATTTTCTCATTCATAGTGACTGCATTGTGCTTGCAATCTCATGTCCTATTATTTAAGGTACTTGGTGCATCACTGCATACATGACCTTAGGTCTTGCCATTATTTCGTAATCCCTGTACTGGAAGAAGAAAGACATTCTGACTGGCATTAACTCAACATTTTGTGTGATGAACTATTACATATGGCTCAGAATGCATTTTTGTCTGCTATATGGAAATGATCTGTTAATTCTATGTGATAAACAATACTGCTAAAAAATCTCAGACTTAATCAAACTTACCATCAATTAATTTCAAATGTTCACTAATTATTAGCGAGAGAGGAGTGTTGAGTTATCCAATCATAATTGTACATTTGTTGATTTCTCCTTTTAGTTCAATTAATGTTTGCCTTTTGCCAAATTTGGGTAATTTTTCCTGTTAGGTTTTCAAAATTCTTTCAGCACTGCGCTCCTTTTCCTTGTCTCCTTCTGAGACTCAGATGACATGTATGTTGGAACTTTAGTCATTGTTCCTCAAGTCTCTAAGGCTCTAATCAAGACTTTTTCATCTTTCTTTCTCTCTATTGTTCAGATTAGATAATTTCTCTTGATTTATATTTACGATTTACCTATTTAGTTTTATTGTAATAAAAAGCTTACTTAGAATTTTCTATGTCAGTTATTGTATTTTTTGGTCCTAATATGTTCATTTTGTTCCTTTTTACATCTTCTATTTATTTTCTGATACTTCTAGTTTTCCATTGGTATAAAAGTGTTTGCAGCCGGACATGGTGGCTCACGCCTGTAATCCCAGCACTTTGGGAGGCTGGGGCAGGCAGATCATGAGGTCAAGAGATCGAGACCATCTTGGCCAACATGGTGAAACCCTGTCTCTATTAAAAATACAAAAATTAGCTGGACGTGGTGGCGCATGCATGTAGTTCCAGCTACTTGGGAGGCTGAGGCAGGAGAATCGTTTGAACCCAGGAGGCTGCGGTTGCAGTGAGCCTAGATTGCGCCACTGCGCTGTAGCCTGGGCAACAGAGTGAGACTCTGTCCCAAGGGAAAAAAAAAAAGTGTTTGCGACCACTTGTTGGAACATTTTTATAAAAGCTGCTTTAAAATCCTTGTGATGTAATTCAAATTTCTGTTTCTTCTCAGTATTGGTAGCTACTTAGTACTGATTGTCTTTTCTCATGTGGGGTGCAGTTTATCTGGTTTTTTGTAATTTTGGATGGTGTCATGCACATTAAGTTTTTAGGCTCTGGGTCTTCATAAAATATTAGGCGGATTGATGCTATTTTTGTTTTAGAAGCAATTGACCTTGTTATATTCAAGCTGCAAGTTCCAATCTCTGTTTTGTGAGCTGTGGTTCCAACAATCAGTTGAGTTTTCAAAGCCTTTCCAGTTTTCTTCAGATATGTCCTGGTGGTCAGTGTGGAACTTGGATGATAATCTGCTAGCTTCGTTCTCAAAATGTTTGGTTAACTAATTAGGAGCAGATCCACACACATGCAGCTTGAGGATGTGCTCAGTTCATTAAAAACTTTATGGTGTCACTTTCTCATACTCCTTCCTCTCCACAATGTCTCCAATATTTTCTGGTTCCCTGGAGCTCCTCTTTTCTGTTTTCTGGCCAGAATGCTGGGTCTTTGATTACTGTACTCTGCTACAGTTTTTCATGGCTGCACCCATGTTTGGAGCCAGGTGACAGGTGGCAAAATGAGAAAAGACTTAAAAGAGTTTGCATCACCCTCTTGGGATCACAACTACACCAACTGGAGAGGAAGATGCCCTGGCCTCAGGGTTTTGTTTCTTCTAGGCACCACCTACTGCTGCCACCAGAGGAATTCTTGGGGGCCAGATCACAAGGGCTCAGAGAAAACAAACAACAACAAAACGGAGGGATTTCTGCATTCTCTCAGAGTAATAGGCGTCCTCTTTCCTGCCCAAACCCGTAGGGCTTATCCTTGATCTCAGCAATTGCTGAGAAACTGTTCCACCCTTTATATGGAAAACAGACTTTCTTGTTTGCCTCATCCCTACCAGTGCCTTTCTCCCTACACCTAAGGTCAATTACCAGCTGCCCTTTATCATTGAACTTAATGCTTTCTTCTCATAGTAGAATTAAGACGAAAGTAAAATATTTCTTGTACCTATATCTTTATTATATTTAGACAAGTCACAGAGTGAGAGAGTAGGGGTTTCAAGAACAATAGGAGAGAGACAGAGGAGACAGAAAGAACTGCTTGTGGAAATACAGAATATCCCACATTTTCAATGTGGAAAGTGTATGAGGGTCTGAAAGAAAATACTCAGTTTTTTTTGTCCTGTAACAGGCAGCATTGAAAAATGTGTACCAGAGTTTGGGTACATTTGAGCCAGCTCTTCAGAATCGTGGGGCAGGAAATAGAGCAAAATTATTTACACCCAATTCTAGGCAGATAAGTGTGCTTCAAGGAAAGGCAAGGGCCTGGCTAGATTCTAGATGTTTTTAAACTGGAGGCCAGGGACAGCTTTAGGGAGTCTATATACAGGCACAGATTTATTTCTTTTATATTCTTCTTGCTCTTTGAAAACGGTCTTTATGCAAATACACACTATATAACCAAAGTTTCCCTTTGTTCCAGGCAGCAGTAGGACTGACTGGAGCCATTGTACAGTGTCGGGAACACACCAGGACACTGAGAATAGCGTCATGTCATAAGAACTCAGAGCAGATGGACCCTGCTGTGATGCACAAAGGTGAGGGTGCAGCTGCTCAGGACACACTCATGCATGTTTGTGTGGACCATGGAAGACGGCAGGGGAAGAGCTGTCAGGTCGTTGGGGCAGAGGGTGCGCATGAGTACTCGCCTGTAAGTCATGTTGTAGAATCACCTCGCACAGCCACTGTATCTTCCCACCAGCATCACCAGATAACTCCTTTATCGTCACTTCAGTAATGCTTGATTTTGTCTGACTTTTTTATGTTTACCAGTTCAGATAAAGAGAATTGCACTCTCATCATTGCTATAATGTACACTTTTTTGACTACTAATGAGTCTGAGAATCTTTAGATACATTTGTTAGTCATTAATGTTTTCTCTCTCTCCTTTTTCTGTTTTTTGAGATGGAGTCTTGCTCTGTTGCCCAGGCTGGAGTGGCATGATCTCGGCTCACTGCAACCTCTGCCTCCTGGGTTCAAGTGATTCTCCTGCCTCAGCCTCCCGAGTAGCTGGGGCTACAGGTGCCCCCCACCACACCCAGCTAATTTTTGTATTTTTAGTAGAGACGGGGTTTCACCATGTTGGCCAGGCTGGTCTCAAACTCCTGACCTCGTGATCCATCTGCCTCGGCCTCCCAGAGTGCTGGGATTACAGGCGTGAGCCACGGCGCCCGGCCATGTTTTCTCTTCTTAATCTGTTTGTACTTTCGTTTACTTTTTCTTTCCTGTTTAATAAGAAGTTTTTATTTTGGATATCAATCTTTATATCTTCAATAATGTTGTAAATATCTTTTTGTTCCCACTAGCTTTTCTTACAAACTTATTCCTAGTGTCTTGTTGCACAGAAATTTTATTTTATTATGGTCAATTTTGTCAGCCTTTATCTTTATAATTTGTATGGGGTTCTTTTCTTGTTTGTTTTTGATTTGTATAAAAGTGATTTTTTACCCTAAAGTCAAAAGTTAAAATTTAATGTTTTCTTCCTATTTCAGAGGACTATGCAAGATATGATAAAGATCTATGTCACTGAATTTTTGGTTCTATATTTGTATCTCAGCTTCCTGGAAATAAAAAAGAATTCTAACATTCATACTTTCAGTATTTTATGTGAGAGGTTTTGTTGTCAAAATCAAGTCTGAGAGCAATGTTTATTGGGGCCTTTAATTGGAGTCACCAAGCGATAAAGGGGACATTGTCTTCAACAATAACCCTGTAATAAACACGTTTTGGACAATAAATATATGACAATTTCTTAAAAGCAATTTCTTGGGCAATCAAGACAATATGGCTTGAGTATGGAGTTATATGATGGTCTGGATTAATCAAGTATTAAATCTCTGGTTATTACAGAAATCAATGGAGACTATTCTTCCAAATAATCCTTAAATATTACTTATCTCAACTGAGATTTTGGTGAAAATTTAGCTTTAGAGCTTTTATTGACCTGCCAGTGACCTGAAGTTAAGATTATTCTTTTCTACTGAATGAAGACAAACCACCTTATACAAATCAACCCAGAAGGCTGTAGAGGTGATTTGTTTTCTTTATTTCTGATGACAGTTAAATACCTTGACTAAAACTCTTGGTTCCCTAAATGGCTTTTCTGCTTTTGGATGGTGGTAGCCTGGGGAATGTAAGGAAAGCAGATGTCTCCCAAAACTGAGAATAAAATACATGGTTTATTCCAATACATCCCAGGAAACCCCATTTCCAAGCTCTTTAAACTAAAACATTACCGTAAACAGGTTGGCCTAAAATTTTTCAGAGCTAGAAATTTTCAGAACAATGGCTGCCAGCTGCCGCCATGATGTTAGGGAATTCTCATTAATTCTTACATGACTGTTGTCTACATAGAGATGAAACACCTGACTAAATTGTCAGCAGCACAATTGTGTCCATACAGACAGATAGAACAAATCCAATGCTGTGAGGTAGTTTAAATGTGCACATATTAACTGATCAGAGAGCTAGAAAATGGAGGGCATTTTTAGCAGCATATGATAAATATACTTCTGACTGTTGAATATTGTTTAACTGCTTTGTTCTAGTTACTGGGGATTATATAGTAGGAAGTAATACAGACAGATATCATGTCCTGATGGGCTTTGTATTTCGGGGATGAAATGGGATTTTGTTGGCGCCAAGACCTGATTGCTTTGCCAGTTACCCTCACCCCTGGCTCACGAGGAAAGTGTATTGAGGAGATTCTCGAGGAACCACATGAGTTTTAATATCATAAGCTTCTGTCCTGAATTGAAAGGTAATTTTTTGTTGAGGAAGGCTGAGCCACACTTACCCATAATGCCTCCTTTGGCATAGGCCCTAGATAACCCAAAGTGTGTTCTCTCAAACAGACGGAGAAAATTAGAGGGTAGAAAATATCAAAAGTGTTACTGAGGATGCTGCCAGCTGAACCACCATTTATGTTTTTTATAGAACAAAACTTCAAGGGGTTTAAGTAGTCAGAGTGTGGCCAGCTTTTCCTTGGAAGTATTTATGCAAGGAAGATGTTTTACATTCTGGAAGAGTGTATGCACAGGTCACGTGATGGAGTGGTCTGGGGTAGCAGGACATGTGACAGGCCTCGAAGTTCGCCACTACAAGCATGGAGCCCATATCCACAACATCTTATAGCGCAGAATCTGGGCTGTGGGGGTGGAGTAGTTCATGCCAAAAATCACAACTTGGTTTGGAAAATGAGAGGGAAGAGAAACTTCCCTAAAGAGAATTAGAAAAAGTAAAACTCATGAGGTAAAGCTGTATAGATTTGAAATAATAAATCTTTACAATTTTTACTTCCACTGGTCGATGGCAGGGCTTCTTAATCTTAGCAGTATTAACCTTTTTAGTTAGATAATTTTTAATTCTTCTTGCAGAGGAGAAGAGAGGGTATAGGCTGTTCTGTGCACGATGGCATGTTTAGCAGCATCCATAGCCTGTACTCATTAAGTGCCAGTAGCAACCCCCAGTTTTGACAACCCAAGATGTCTCTAGACATTTTCTTCCCTGGAGGCAAAAACAGCCCTGGTTGGGAAGCACTGGTTTATGAATAGAAATAAAACTGTAGTGTTCTCCAGCCACACAAACAACAACAAAATTAAACAGCATATTTTCAATTTATTGCCTTCCTTGGCTAATACACACTTCACTACAATTAAAGCTTCCAATTAGAAATTCTTCCTGGGTTAAAAAAAAAAAAAAGCTATCAAGAGAAGCAATTCAGTAAGCTGGGTTTTAGGAATATGCTGTTAATTTTGCCTAAAATGTGCCATGCAAGGGGAGAGTTATGTAATCATTTTAAGTAAATAAGTGTTTCATTAAAAAAAATACCCTTAAAATGGTTGGATTCAAAAATACTGAAATCTCTTATCATAGAAGCATAAATCTGAATAGTTTGGTTATTTAAATATAACTTACTGTGAAATCATCAAGGAACATAGCTAATCGAACCTACCATTCTAGCCTACATCATCCTGTGCATTTCACAAAATCTTAATGAAAACTACACGAAGCTCAAAGTATAGATAAACATATCAGTGTTGACAACCGTGAAACCACACTATCCAAAGGCTACGAGCTCTGAGGAATTCCTGTTAGCGACAGCACATGTAGGATCAATGAAGGAAGAAAATGAAGGCTCCTGGGAGATAAAATTATGCCAGGACAAAGCTGAAGAAGAGCAACACCTGTTGGAAATATCCTAAGATAAATTTCGAAAGGTGCCAGGCTTGGAGGTGGGGCAGGCACCGCCGGAAGAGACACCTTCCCTTTGGGACTTTCTTTGCCTGTAACAAGAACAGCACTTGATGCCTTTAGAATAGTTCCTGGAACATCTGAATAAATATCTGTGGAATGGCTGAATCAGGGGTGGGATCTGGTGTTCAGGTGGGGGCCCCCTCAATAGTATGACCACAACGGAGGCTCCACCTGGCAGGGAGCTGCTGACTCCTGATGCTGTAGGAGCTGGTCTCTGGATTAGGAGGTCCTGTTCTACTTCCAGTTGCAAATATTACATATATTTGTGTATGTGAGTGCTTATATATATATGTATAATATATATTATATATATTACATATATAATATATATTATATATATAATATATTTTATATATATTTTTTATATATATTATATATATATATAATATATATACACACAGCCACCCAACAAGTTCCCCTTGCCCGCTGCCTAGACAGAGCTGATTTATCAAGACAGGGGAATTGCAATAGAGAAAGAGTCATTCTTGCAGAGCCAGCTGGGCGGGAGACTGGAGTTTTATTATTGCTCAAATCAGTCTCCCCGAGCGTTTAGGGATCAGAGTTTTTAAGGATAATATGGCAGGGGCTCAGGAAGCGGGGAGTGCTGATTGGTCAGGTTGGAGATGGAATCACAGGTGGATCAAAGTGAGGTTTTCTTGCTGCCTTCTGTTCCTGGGTGGGATGGCAGAACTGGCTGAACCACATTACTGGTTTGGGTGGTGTTGATGGCCGCAGCCGCCCATCTGGAGAGGCTGCTGCCAAGATGCCGGCTGCAGCAGGGGAGGCGCCGCAGAGCCGCGCGCTTTGTGGAGCCGGCGGGAGCTGAGAACAGGCAGGAAGGAGCCCTGCCCGCTTCTGAGCTGGTGGGGAAGGGGCCCTGCAGTCCCAGGCGCAACCGCAGCTGCCCAGCCATGGCTTCAGACCCGGGCATCCGTGTCCTCTCGGGCGGGGGTTGGGGGCGGTGGGGAGGGGGGGGCACGGGAAGCCTATATTAGACCAAATATCATGATATATTTTGTGTATTTATTTTTTAACTCATACCAATCCAAGCTAGATTTTCTTACTGATTTAGTTACTTTGCTTGTTTATTAATCTCATTATGTAGAATATATTTTGGAAGTTGCCTTAATAGTTTTTAGAGGAAAATAGGATAAAAATAAATAAATATGTAAAAGATGCCAGTTTTCGTTATATGTATATGTAATGGTGTAAAAAAGCACTAAATAAAATAATCAGTATAGTGGCTAGGGAAATAATTAAAGTTAGGTTTTTGGGCCGGACAAGGTGGCTGACGCCTATAATCCCAGCACTGTGAGAGGCCGAGGCTGGTGGATCACCTGAGGTCGGGAGTTCGAGATCAGCCTGGCCAACACAGTGAAACCCCGTCTCTACTAAAAATACCAAAATTAGCTGGGTGTGGTGACGGGTGCCTGTAATCTCAGCTACTCAGGAGGCTGAGGCAGGAGAATCGCTTGAACCTGGGAGGCCGAGGTTGCAGTGAGCAAGAGATGGCACCATTGCACTCCAGCCTGGGTGACAGAAAGAGACCCTGTCTCAAATAAATAAATAAATAAAATAAAGTTAGGTTTTGAAGGAATTGGGATTATAAAAATATATTTCAGAAAAGGATGCAGCAAATATCTTTTGAAAATGCAAGGGCAGAGGTATTTCTGGCAGAAGTAATGATATGAGACATTTACTACAATATCGTTTCTACTTATGCTCCTGTAGTTTACTAAAGGCAATTATTGTTTCATTGGAAATGTAATTAATGAACGTGACCCTCAGTACCATAGATTGGGAGCCACGAGGCTGGTCGTGGGCTGACTGTGGTTGGACTCACTCAGGAACTGGCTTGGCTGGTCTCTTTTAAATAACTGCTGCCAGCTACTGCCAGGAGTTGCAGGACGGGAGGTAGGGAAGCTGACTGGCCCAGCTGATCCATAAACAGCCCTTTAATAGCACTGCGGTTGCTTGTGATGCGTGCCTGGGATTCTAGGTTTGTTTTAATAGCACTGCGGTTGCTTGTGATGCCTGGGATTCGAGGTTTGTGTCTTTCTTTTGTGAGGGGTTTCTATCTCACCCTCAACTCTGTTCTTTGCATCGTTCGGGCTACACATTACGGTGTGTTCACATCTCCTGCCCTCTAGTCTGCTGAAGGTTTTTCATCCTGTTCTCAGCATGGACACGTATCTTCGCTTTTGTCCATCACATGGTCATTTCAGTAGGATGTTGGTAGAATAGGAAGATGCACATGTGTTTAACTAATCGTTTTTAATTAGAAAGCCAGAGGTTGAATTGAAAAACAACTCGTATTGAAACTGTGTTTGCAATAATTATAACTGTGAGAAAATCGTGGCAGTAGGGAAGATCTAATATAGCCAAATTCCCTTTTATATTTTACCTTCATGTTGCCTTAATTATTACTGGGCTTAGGATGGGCTAGCTTTGGGAGACATGTAGTTTACAGTTTAAATGATAATATTCCTTCTCCAAAACTCAACCACCTTTATAAAGCTAATGAGAGACCACCAGGCTAGGAGAAGAGCCTGAATTCAGCAAAGGTGTAGACATAAAAGACTGCCAGCCATTATTCCAGAGGTCACGAGATATACAACTTTTCCAATTACTCCTGCAGATAACATCACTACTGTAGAACCCAAGATTGGCCTTTTGAGATAGCCTTTCAGTTATTTTGCGTGTTTGGCACCAATTACGGCGCCTTCTGAACCCACCAACTGCTCATGTGGCCCCATGCAGAAGCAGAAGCCATTCAGCACAGAGCAGGATCTTTTCCCACGTTAAGATTGCACCCCCCAAACAATCAACAGAAAGCATCCATTGCTAGCCACCCTCATCCCTTCCCCCAAATTACCTTTGAAAGAACCCTAACCTACAAGCTTTCGATGAGTTTGATTTAATAACTCCATATTCTGTGTGGTGTGGCTGGCTTCGCATCAATTAAATTGTTCCTTTACTGCAATGCCCTGGTCTCTGTGAATTGATTTTTTTTGTGCAGCAGGCAGGAAGAACCCATCAGGAGGTTACAGTATGGTTGTTGAACTTTTCAATTTATGGAGTTTTAAAATACAGTTACCAATATGTGTCTTCATAAAATACTTTTACACTATGACACTGTACAATATTTTTATTAGATCTTATTTGTTATTTATGATTTTTCATCCTAATTTTTAAAACTATGATTTTTATTAGACCTTTATTTACAATTTTTATTATGAAAATTTTCAAACATACACGAAAGTAGAGACAAAAGTAATAAAACCCAATGTATTCCTTACACTCTACTTCAATAATTATAAATATATGGAGTAGTCTTAAAATTTCATATATATCCCTCCCACAAACACGCACTCAAGCATAATTTTGGCACAAACCCCAGACATCATATTATATCATTTTTAAATATATAGCTATGTATCTTTAAGGGAAAGGACTTTTAAAATACATAATAGTACTACCATTAACACAACTAAATAAATTAACAGTAATTCCTTAATATCATCTAATGTTTGGTGTTCAAATTTTCATGATTGTCTCACAGATCTCTTTTTCAATCAGAATCCAATCAAGTCCATGCACACTGCATTCAGTTGACAGAGGTTTTTGACAGAGCAGGAGCATCACCATCATGGACAAGTACCACCATTGTAAAGTTCCCCTTGATCAAAAACCACCTAAATCCAAAGGGCATCAGCCTAATGGCTAAGGTCAGCATGACCATAAACCACAAATGACATTTCCAACCAGAAACATTCCAACCATAGGATAAACCCCTCCCTGACCAGAGACATGCCAGCCCCCAGATAATCTCCCCTCCAGCTGGAGAGATGCCAGCCCCAAGAAAACCTCCCCTCTGACCATAGACATTCCAACCCCGCCATAAACTTCTCCCCTATACAGAAACATTCCAAGCCTGTAATAAGCTCTCTCACTAATAAATACTCTTACTCTGTAAGAGAGAGTGTTCCTGACCGAAATCGGCCAGAAGCCCCTCTCAGGTTTATTCTCCAAAATAAACCTGTCTTTGACTGTTAAGCCACTTTTCATGTTTCTTTTCTCTTTCTTTAACTTTTACAGTTTTAATCGATCACAATATCTTCTTCCCACCCGACTCCATGTATTTGCAGATAAAACTAGGTCATTTGCCTGTAGAATTTCCCACATTTTGTGTTTGGCTTAGTGCAGCCTTATGGTATAATTTAACACATATAAACTGATAGAACAAGAAGTTGATTTAAGTTCTTTTAGTTTTATATTTTTTTGGCAAGAATACTTCAAAGGTGGTGCAGTGTGCTTCCTATTGAATCATATTCAGAGGCTTGTAACATTGGATTTTCTTTCTCTTATCAGACTTCTTAATTTTAGTTGTTCCAGTACATAAAAATTAGTATGTTATCATGGTCTGTGATTACTAATCATTTAAGAGTTTGTGGGGATGTAAGT
This sequence comes from Pongo abelii, assembly GCF_028885655.2. NCBI lineage: Eukaryota > Metazoa > Chordata > Mammalia > Primates > Hominidae > Pongo > Pongo abelii. The sequence continues at coordinate 18,484,013 of NC_071998.2, read as the reverse complement.
TGCTTGCTCCTGCTTTGCTGTCTGCCACGAGTAAAAGCCCCCTGAAGACTCCCCAGAAGCAGATGCTGCCATGCTTCCTGTACAGCCTGTGGAACGTCATTGAAATTATAAGACTATCATTCAAATGGAAGCATTATAGTTCTTTGGAACGATTATAGTCTCAGAACGAAGGAGAATGATACAGATACACTGGCTGAGGTGTTTTGAGGTGCATTGAAATGTTCCAAGCTGTTATTTACCTTAACATGTTCTTGAGGTACCATGGCATGGATTAAAAGGAAATTTGGTGAGCGGCCTCCACTTAAACGACTTACTAGGGAAGCTATGTGAAATTATTTAAAAGGGTAAGGAGATCAAATAGTACTTATCCTTCATGCAAAAGTTGTACAGAAGTCATATGGAAATGAAAAAAGTTCTTTTTGCCCTCCCGCTTGTGTATATCTTATGGGCAGTGGATGGAAGAAAATAAAATAACAAATGAAATGCGATGGTTGTTCTGAATAGGAGTCTCAACCATGTGCATTTATTGGGATAGGAAATAGTGACCAAGAAATGCAGCAGCTAAACTTGGAAGGAAAGAACTATTGCACAGCCAAAACATTGTGCATATCTGATTCAGACAAGCAAAAGCACTTCATGTTGTCTGTAAAGATGTTCTATGGCAACGGTGATGACATTGGTGTATTCCTCAGCAAGTCGTCCAAACCTTCCAAAAAGAAGCAGTCATTGAAAAATGCTGACTTATGCATTGCCTCAGGAACAAAGGTGGCTCTGTTTAATCGACTACGATCCCAGACAGTTAGTACCAGATACTTGCACGTAGAAAGAGGTAATTTTCATGCTAGTTCACAGCAATGGGGAGCATTTTACATTATTCTTGGGTGATGATAGATCAGAAGGAGAAGAATTCACAGTCTGAGATGGCTACATTCATTGTGGACAAACAGTCAAACTTGTTTGCTCAGTTACTGGCATGACACTCCCAAGATTGATAATTAGGAAAGTTGATAAGCAGACCACATTATTGGATGCAGATGATCCTGTGTCACAACTCCATAAATGTGCATTTTACTTTGAGGATACAGAAAGAAAGTACTTATGCCTTTCTCAAGAAAGAATAATTCAATTTCAGGCCACTCCATGCCCAAAAGAACCAAATAAAGAGATGATAAATGATGGTGCTTCCTGGGCAATCATTAGCACACATAAGGCGAAGTATACATTTTACGAGAGAATGGGTCCTGTCCTTGCCCTGGTCACGCCTACACCTGTCGTAGAGAGCCTTAAGTTGAATGGCGGTGGGGATGAAGCAATGCTTGAACCTACAGGACAGAATCACTCCAAATTTACGAGTGTGGTTTGGGGATGTAGAAGCTGAAGCTATGTACAGGTGTGGAGAGAGTATGCTCCGTGTTGTCCCAGACGTGTCTGCATTCTGAGAAGGTTAGAGATAGGTCCAGCAACCAGTCCAGGTTTCAGTAACTTTGGTCCAAAATGATGGAATCATATATTCCACCAGCCTTACCTTTACCTACCCACCAGAAGCAGGGCCGCGGCCACATTGCAGTGTAGCAGGCGCAATCCTTCAAGCCAGTTCAAGCCACGTGCCCCCTAATAAATTAAACACAAACAGCGAGGGAAGTTACACAAACGCTAGCACAAATTCAACCAGTGTCACATCATCTACACCAACAGTGGTATCCTAACTACCGTGTTTTTGCTAGGACTTAAACGGACTTGAGTGCAGCAGAAAGTTGACAAAAAAGGAGAAAAAAATGAACAGTCTTTTGTGGTTTATTGGGAACACTTTTCATACCAGGTGATACTATTCTAAAACCCCACTATCTATCTGCAAGTGCTGATTTGAAATGCAGAAGCCACAGCAAAACAAAAAAACATCAAAATGTACAAACTATTAGAAATTAATTTTTTCAGCTGTTTTGTTGGTTGGTTGGTTGGTTGGTTGGTTGGTTTTTGTTTGGTTTTGTTTAAGTGGGCAAGAAGTAAATAATGTGGCTGGAATACAAGTTGAACAAACTAGAAGACATAAATCTAACGTAGTTTTTATGGACCAAGGAACTTGTATATTGTATAAGCTTTAGTAAAAGGTACATTTTCACATACTCACCATACCCTTTTTTATATCATGGTATTATAGTACATCTTGTTACCAAAGAGGTTGTTCTCTTCCCCACTCACCTTTGAGCTTTTGCTTTAAAATACATTCAGGTTCCAAGCCTGGCCATGCTCGTTTAATCTAATTATCATGTTCTTCCAAGTTTTTTTTTGGTCTGAGGCTAGAGCTTTTTTTTTTTCCAGCTGAAGTCTTACGACTTTTCGTGAGTCAAAATTGTTTGGATTTCAGCAAGTCAAATCTTGTGAAGGCCTACATTTTTTTTTAAGATTATGTGAAGTCTGTGCAAAAGCTTTAAAAAGCTGCCTCTGCCTTGCCTGCAATACATGCAATGTATGTTAACTTAGTCTCTCTTCTCAGACACTGTTGGTAGTTATTTCTGCATTTTCCTTTTTTTTAAAAAAAAGTATTTATAGCGGTTATCCAAGAGGTTCGAACATTCACATGCAATTTGGTGTGGCCGTTTAGCCATGAACGAGTTAATGGTGCAGAACGTGTTGATATTTGAAGTGTTCTCTCCCCTTTTCCCATAACATAAATACATTATGTGTGTTCCAGGATTTGTTCAGGTTTTTCCCCTCTCCTGATCTTGTACATAACTTGTATTACATATAAGTTAAACATTTAATTTTGAACTTGGAATGTTCCCAGTGATTTCATTCAGCAGAGTATTTTCTGCCTTGTTGGCAAGTGACAAAAAATATCGTGAGAAGCATCTGCTACCAGTTGGGAGATGGTGCTCTTATGGTAGCATGAGGAAGATCTCAGCAAAATCATGTTTTATTAACTTTACTTTTTGGGGGTGTTGGAGGGGGTAGCCTAGGCCAGAACATCATTGTAATCTTAAAACATAAGATGCTTTTATTAGCTGGAAGACAGTACTTTAGAAACAGACAGTTGTAAGATTATAAAATGCAAATGTAACTTGTGTTTTTATTTTTCTTTTCTCTGCCTTTTTTGTTTGTTTTCTCTTCTCCAATACTGAGCATCTCCACAAATTTCTCCTAACTCAGAAAATGTTTCTTTTCCTTTCAGTTGAGATTTGGTTGCATTCAGGTTTGTATGTTGGCCTTGCATGCGAAACTCGCCAGTTGTACCTTGCTTTCATTCCTGAACTTTGGTTATGCTTTTGTTTGGATTCTTCGAAATTGCAGCAGACTCTTTGGGCTACACTTAGTACAGGAACCACATGCATAATATTACATGGCACAGTCTAGTAATACAATCATCCTTCTTAGAGTAAAAACTACCTCTTGATTGTGGTAAGCTTTTACTGTCCCATAAAACAGGAGCCACAGTACCTTATGAATGCAAAACTGTGACTTCCTACAGTGTTTCCATACAGAACATTGTCTTTCTGGTTTCCTGGGCTGTTTTGAAAAAGTTTTCATTAATAGACTTTTCAGAAATTATTATTAGTAGCATTTTTTTCCAGCTTTGCTGTTTTCATCACTCCCTCTTTGCTCAGACTCCAGCATTCAGTATCGTATTGGTCCAGATGTAGGTTTATATGCTCATTTTTAGCTTATTTCTTGTACCTTGCAGCACACTGTATGCATTCAGCCCTTAAGGGGTTTATTTTACAAACTGTGTGCCTGTAAGGTGTATTAGCAATAAGATAGAAAATTGAGCAAGTTTATGCCATAATTTTGTAGAAAAAAAGAATCTGCTCAATTCGATATTTCATCTATGAAAAACTTGCAATACGAGCAGTTTCAAGGAATAAGAAGAGAAAAAAAAGAGTTTATAGGTCGGCCAGGTCTGGTGGCTCACGCCTGTAATCCCAGCACTTCGGGAGGCCGAGGCCAGCGGATCACTTGAGGTCAGTTCGAGACCAGCCTGGCTGACATGGTGAAACCCCTGTCTCTACTAAAAACAAAAACAAAAACAAAAATTAGCCAGGTGTGGTGGTGTGTGCCTGTAGTCCTAGCTACTCGAGAGCCTGAGGCATGAGAATTGCTTGAACCTGGGAGGTGGAGGTTGCAGTAAGCCGAGCTTGTGCCACTGCACTCCAGCCTGGGTGACAGAGTGACACTCGGTCTCAAAAAAAAGAAAAAAAAAATTTATGGGTCATTTGTGGTTTATTTATTTCTGCAAAATGTCCATTCCCATCTTTAGCCCACTTTTAATTGGGTGATTTTTTTTTAGTAAGAAAAACTTTATATATTAAACATTGATTTTTAAATGATTTACTATATCCAATCAACAGCTTTCTTTAAGAACTCTCTAATGCAAAATAGAAGAGTGGTAGAACTTGAGTACAAAAAGGAAAAAATTCTAATTAAATGTATCTTTGATTAACAGAAAAATAATTTAAGCTACAATAATGTTGTTATTTCAGAATACCCCAGTTACAAAGTAACAGTAAGAAGATGGTGATCTACAAAACTTTACTTGTGACATAATTCTAGTGTAGTTTATTTAAGAAATAGAAAAGAAAATGATTGGATTACAAATAAGATTAATATAATGATACATCAGTATTATGAGTATCTTTCTTACATAAATAATATTTTCTGAAGACATGGATAGTAAAAAAGGTAGCACAATGAAATTATACAGGGACAACTTATTAAAATAAATAAGCATGCTCAGTTCATTGTAAGGAAGTAAAATTTGTTTTCTGAAAACAAATGGAAAGAAATAATAACCATGTTAGCCCAGAGAAAGGAATACACTTGAATTATAGATGAAAAAGGGCATATAGATGAAAAATAGGTCAAGATAAGGGAAAAGCAGCAGAAACATCAGTTCTCAGGCAGTGTGCCTGAGATTATTACAGTGTGCCCAATTAGTTTATGTCACTTTTAAAAAGTCATTTAAATAAATATTTTGTGGAAGAAAAAATATCTGAACATCAGGTATGGTCTGATCCATAATGATCCAACAATCTGTCATAACTCATTCTAGGAGTATTCTTACACAGTTTGCAAGAGAAATCACATGTGGAGCTATAGGGGAACATTTATCAAAATTCATAAAGCCATTTAACCTGAGTGTTACATAGTACATAGTGACCATCATACAATAGTAAAAATACAATATCTGATACTATTTTTACAAGCTACGGTGTAAACAATTTAGGCTCTTTTTAAAAAAATAAAAGAAATTTGATTACAACTTTATTTCAAGCATTTTCAGTTAGATACAGGTTTATATATTTTCACTCAAAATAGCAAAAGACCTTCTGTAGGTAAAATATATTATGTGTTTAAATGCTTGCATTCTGAAGTATGACTTGCCATGTATGAGTTCAGTTAGGACAATGAAGCTGCTGTAGCAAAATCCTGGCTGATGATGAAGACTCGGAAACTTTTCATCTTTCATGCAGCCATTCAATATTTTGTGTATTTACATGAAGGAGAAAAGAGGGGAGGATACAAAGAGAGCCAGTATTCTATTTGGATGAAGCAGCCTAATTCCAGAGAATGAGCTTTCCATTTTGAACTCAAAGACTGTGGTCCCCAAATTGAATTCTTACCAGTCCTAGGAGCTGCCTTTGCCTGTGAGGCAACACTTGATGATGAAGTGAGCTAAAGGAAAGTGTTAACTGAACTACAGAGATGGTTGCCTGTAAAACAAGTTTCCAAACACGCTCAGGCCCACACAGAGGTGGGGTGCAGCCAGAACCATCAATTAAAAAAAAACTGCTCTCACAGATGCAGACATAGAGCTTGCAGGAAGAGTAACAGTTCTGGGGGCCTGGTTGTAGTTTCCAATATCTGCCTTCCCCACCCTCTGCGACTCTTCTATTTTTCTGCTTTGTTTAATTTGATTCCAAGGATTTCATTAGCAACTTTCTGAAAATACAGGAAGACACAGTCTCCTGTCTTGGCTGAGATAAAGTGGCTACTAAAACCATTTTCCTGGCAAAACCACAAGTGTTTTTCAGGTTTTACTGTTTCCATGTGCACCAAATCAATTTTATTGCACACCAAGGCAACCAGTAGAAAGCTTCTGACTCTTCGCTCCCTTTCTTCAGTACAATGTACCGATCTTTTAAATTCTCCAAGCTTTGCTAATTTGTAACAAGAGGATTCTCTGTGGTCCATAGATAAATGCACCCACCTTCTTGCCGCCTATTGTATGCACCCCCTACATCCCATACTTGAAGAGTAACATTGAAGTTTCCTGGCAATGTTATCCTGCTCAAAAATATGTATATATATTCACCACTATAGTTTAGTTTTATTGGTTCCCAAAAGTTTCTTGAGCAAAACTCATAGGTCTTCCAGGAGGTGCTGCTTCAAACATGACTAATTTCAGTTGCCATTCTTGATTTCTTTCTTGGGGTCTGATGGAATTCAATGTGGTGCTCAGGCTAGCTCCCCAGGCAGAGGGAGAAGGAAAGGAGAGCGCCTCCATAGTCGGGGAGAGAAGGAAGGGAGCAGGACCCTGCCCTGGGATCTGGGTGCCCTGGAGATATCAGGGGAAACTAGTTGATGACACTTTTGTTAAATGAACCAGTACTTTCACATGCTTTTAAGTAAAAATGAAATTTAACTGGAAGGACCCAAATCAAACATGGTATCTCTTGAGTTATCTCTCACTATGGATGACAAAGGCTGTGGTCAAAGTTGATTTCATTCAATTAACTTGATGGACATTAAACAAACTGTATAAGCCCAGAAAATGAGGGTTCTGGGAGATCTGTTATTACAGAAATGCAGAGGTGTCCTAACTCATGTCATGTGAAGATTGCCATGATGCAGATAAGGACATGACTACGAATGTGCAGGCTATGGTTTGCCCTGACCTGGGTCCATGACCATGCCTTGAGGATGGAAGAAACACCAGAGCGCCCTCAGATAAGATGGCTGGAGGGCATGACAAAAACCATGAAGGTAGGACCAGACTGTGCAGGCAAGATGAATGCTGGCATCTGGCTGAATAGAGAAATTCGAACAAACAAAATCCTTTTTCTGCAAGCTCTTCACATAATTCTACTCCACCTGGAGCTTCATGACTGAAATGAGTGGTTATCTATATTCAGGTCTAGTCAGACGTGCTGATTAATTATAGTTGAACAGCATACATATATCATGCTTTCTTACATATTTAATCTATCCCATGTATACATAAGATTTTGAAGGATAAATTATTTATTAGCATTAAAGTGTAAAATTTGCTTGATAACTATAAAATGTCTTAAATACACTAGTATGAATGTTGAAATTATGCCAAATGACCAATGTGAAGGGTAGTGTTACTACGATGGGTATGTCCTGCCACTGCGTCCTTTAGGAGATTTCTTTTTTTTTTTTTTTTATTATTATACTTTAAGTTTTAGGGTACATGTGCACAATGTGCAGGTTAGTTACATATGTATACATGTGCCATGCTGGTGTGCTGCACCCATTAACTCGTCATTTAGCATTAGGTATGTCTCCCAATGCTATCCCTCCCCCCTCCCCCCACCCCACAACAGTCCCCAGAGTGTGATGTTCCCCTTCCTGTGTCCATGTGTTCTCATTGTTCAATTCCCACCTATGAGTGAGAACATGCGGTGTTTGGTTTTTTGTCCTTGCGACAGTCTACTGAGAATGATGATTTCCAATTTCATCCATGTCCCTACAAAGGACATGAACTCATCATTTTTTATGGCTGCATAGTATTCCATGGTGTATATGTGCCACATTTTCTTAATCTAGTCTATCATTGTTGGACATTTGGGTTGGTTCCAAGTCTTTGCTATTGTGAATAATGCCCCAATAAACATATGTGTGCATGTGTCTCGATAGCAGCATGATTTATAGTCCTTTGGGTATATACCCAGTAATGGGATGGCTGGGTCAAATGGCATTTCTAGTTCTAGATCCCTGAGGAATCGCCACACTGACTTCCACAATGGTTGAACTAGTTTACAGTCCCACCAACAGTGTAAAAGTGTTCCTATTTCTCCACATCCTCTCCAGCACTTGTTGTTTCCTGACTTTTTAATGATTGCCATGCTAACTGGTGTGAGATAGTATCTCATTGTGGTTTTGATTTGCATTTCTCTGATGGCCAGTGATGGTGAGCATTTTTTCATGTGTTTTTTGGCTACATAAATGTCTTCTTTTGAGAAGTGTCTGTTCATGTCCTTTGCCCACTTTTTGATGGGGTTGTTTGTTTTTTTCTTGTAAATTTGTTTGAGTTCATTGTAGATTCTGGATATTAGCCCTTTGTCAGATGAGTAGGTTGCGAAAATTTTCTCTCATTTTGTAGGTTGCCTGTTCACTCTGATGGTAGTTTCTTTTGCTGTGCAGAAGCTCTTTAGTTTAATTAGATCCCATTTGTCAATTTTGGCTTTTGTTGCCATTGCTTTTGGTGTTTTAGACATGAAATCCTTGCCCATGCCTATGTCCTGAATGGTATTGCCTAGGTTTTCTTCTAGGGTTTTTATGGTTTTGGGTCTAACGTTTAAGTCTTTAATCCATCTTGAATTAATTTTTGTATAAGGTGTAAGGAAGGGATCCAGTTTCAGCTTTCTACATATGGCTAGCCAGTTTTCCCAGCACCATTTATTAAATAGGGAATCCTTTCCCCATTGCTTGTTTTTCTCAGGTTTGTCAAAGATCAGATAGTTGCAGATATGTGGCGTTATTTCTGAGGGCTCTATTCTGTTCCATTGATCTATATCTCTGTTTTGGTACCAGTACCATGCTGTTTTGGTTACTGTAGCCTTTAGGAGATTTCTATAGCATCACGATGAAGTCCATCTGTGTGTGAGAGAGAGGCTTGCACTCGCCTTCCTTACCAGCAATGGAAAAGTGCTCAGGGGACCCAGCTTGGCCTGAGTACAAAAACAAACCTAAGAAGCTTCAAAGTCAGCTCTCCTGTAGTATGTGCTCACATCCCTGAAAGAAAAACAAGAAAATCCCAAACTCCAGATTTTCTAATATAAGCTCTAGTGAAATACTTACCTTTCTTGAGTCAAAGCAGAAGCAACTGCTAACTAGAAATGTCAGCCTGCTGCCTCAGAGAATTTCTATGGCTGTTCTGGGGTGAAGAGGGTGGAGTCTTTGGCTTTCTTACCACAGGTGATCAGGTAAGAAGGAAACACAGCATCCTCTATGAAGAAATGCTGTCCGAGGTGATACCTGGAATCCAAAGCTTTTCTAAAGGAGACCTGGGAGAGGACTCCACACCCATCAACCAATACCAGCCCAGCCCAAAGGGTGCAAATTTGCTTCTTTCTGACACCCAGTGGAGAAACAATCACCAGCTCTTTTCCAGTGAGTCCAGCACTGTCTGCAATTGGATTTGCTTTAGTTGCAAGGATTGTAAGCTAGTTGATGTGTGTGTATGTGTGTGTGTGTGTGTGTGTGTGTGTGTGTGTAGGTGAAGCTTGAGGCACCTGGTGTTAGTTTTTCTATCCAGTTGTATTAAAATTGGCATGAAATTTCTTATCTAGAATTTCAGGCCTCCAGCTGTGAGCCTTATTCAGCTATCATTGATTTCATCACCAAAAAAGATAAAACCGGGAAATGGAATGTGTGTGAGAGAGTCCAAATGATTGTTTCTTTTATCCTTAACTAACTCCCTTTCCTCAGCCCCTCTCCTGCACCTACTGGTTTTCTGAGGTTTATTCCCGCAGTCTTTAGTAAACTAATTTTAAATGTGCGAATGGGCTGACCAGGTTAGAGACTCCCAGGGAAGAACTATGCTATGTATCCCACTAATAAGTTCTCCTTATGGAGCTAAAGTCTTTCACTGGAGCTGTTTCCAGTATAACTTGATGTAGCATGTGGGATAGTCTCTTCGTGGAGCACCACTGCTATCCCAGCTGGCCGATACCTGTTTCTTCTAAGAGGAAAATCAGGTAAGTTATCCTAAAGCGCCTTTGGGAAATCGTGCCGTTCAGAGAGCTGCGTTGTGCTCATGCATCTGGAAGGTCTTGCTGTCCATGCACTGACTTCTAACTCCATGTCCTCCGTTCCTGGGTGTTTGCCCGCAGGGTGGCATGATGGCTCACTGAAAACTGAAGATGACATGGAAGATGAAAAGGGAGAGGAGAAAGTCCTGCCCAGTAACGATAGGAAGATGAGCACAATGCGGTGACCTCACAGGTCTCCATGCCTCAGCTCAGCTCTGATGAAGAGGCTCATGTCATACAGTCTCTTCAGATGATCACAGAGAAAAAAGGTGGTGACAGAGAGGCAGATGTTTTACTGTTTCCACTTCTGGAACTTGTTGCAGGGTATGAAGAGGGTCAGCACCAGAAAAGATATAGAATATCATGTCTGCAGTGATGCAGACATTCACCACCAGGCAGCACTGACCAACTTATGGCAATAAGTCCCGCAGACCAGAATTACACCCATCAAATGCCTCACTCAACATATGTCAGCCCAGAAGACTCTTGCAGTGGTGAACCAGTCTCTTTATCCACCAAGCCTGACCCAGCAGGCAGGAGAGGCCCAGTACCAAGATGATCATCCATAATAACCTGCACACTGCATCGATGACGGAGGCCAGCCCTAACAGCCCATGGCCCTCAGGAGGGAGAGGCAGTAAAGGGCTCCTTCTCTCTTTGTCCTGATGAATGGGCATTGCACCAGAAAGATGAACATTAGGAGCAGATTATCAGAGCCTCAGTCCAGCCACCATCTCCTCTATGATGACCCAGATGGGCAAACCTTCTGAAGGCAAAGGTCCAACCAACATCCTGGGTGGCTGGCGTTTTCTGAATTTCTATAGCTCATCACAAAGTGCAGCAGGAATGGGAGTATTTGGTGCACTTTGATTTTGCGGTTGCCTCTGATGGCCAAGAGACTTAGGGCCAAAGATTTCTCCTGACCCAAGGTCCAGGTCATATTTCTGCAGCACAGCTGTGACCCTCATCCCAACTACAGCTGCTAGCACAATCTCCAGTACTATTTGCAAATGATTATACTAACATCAGGTTATAAAACCTTGTTGTTTTTAATTTGAGTTATATCTTTAAAATACAAAATGTCTTGTTTTTTATGTTTCTGTTCATGTGGTACATTTTCCAGGATAAGATGCGCTGTGCTGTAATGGCAAATAAACCCTCCGAGTCTCAGTGGCTGGCCTCCTCAAAGTTTATTTCTTGCTCACAGGGTCTGCCGTGAGACCAGAGACTCTCCAGAGCAACTCCTCTTCCACCCCTGCCCAGGAAATAGAACATGTGCATAACTGAGAGACAAATCGTGTAGAAAAACAAGGTGATTTTCCTAGAGAAGGACTGAAGTGCTTTGCTAGTATTAGTCACTATGATAAAAAGTAGAGAAGAACTCTTCTGTTTCTTTAATCATCTAAGAGACAGAGCATTCACTTGGAGTGAAATATTTAAACTATTTCTTCATCTCTTGAATTAAAAGACCTTAATAACATGAATTCAGAACTGGAATATAAATAATAAACCCAGCAGAGTTTGGCACCACAATTTTTATTTCCTCTTGAAATACCAAGGCTATTTTCTCATGTAAATTATATACATATCTATATACATATTTTCAAGGACTGAAATTAATTTTAACATCCTTAAAACATCAAATAGTATCATATTTCCTGTAAAATGGCTGGTTACCTCAAAGGCAGCATTTTAACATCCTTAGCTGCTTTAAAAGATTATCAGCAGTCTATAGTAAATATTACATGAGACATTTAAAGAATGGTGCTTGATTTCATCATTTAAAAATCTTAGTCAAGAAGAGGCAAGAACAATTTCTTAGAATCAAAGCTCCTTCATTGGGAAATCATTCATCTTGAAAAAAGCAGAAATATTTTAGCTAATAAAAAACATTTTATTACTAAATTAGCATTGCAGAAGTTGTAAAAATCTCATTTTGCTTTAATTTGTTAAAGTCAAAGCCTTATATGCACCTTTGATTTTTATAAAATTTTAACAATTTGAAAATAAAATATTAAGCATTAAAAGTAAATAGGAAAAATTAAAAATAAAATGAAAGCCAATGAAATGGAACACAGACCAATAATAAAATCTGTGCTGCCAAAAGCTGATGCTTTGAAAAGATTATTAAAAACTGCAAAACACCTAGCAAAAGGAAAACATCACCAATATCAAGAATATAAAATGGGACATTATTATAGACCCTAGAGATACTACAAGGATTATAATAATATATATGCTGAACAACTTTATGGCAAGAAATTTGACAATTTAAATGAAAAGCATGCATTTCAATTTTTTATGGTATAGTTACTTGCAACTCTGGAGAGCCCACATAATTCATATAGTAGCCATCTTCTAGCTTTGTGGGTTCTCTGTAAAAAAGAAACTGGAGGAGTCACAGTAAACGAACGACATATACTTTCCACCCTTACATGAGTAGAGAATAATCTGCTAGGGCAAATGGGCCGGGGGTCGTGGCTCACACCTGTATTCCCAGCACTTTGGGAGGCCGAGGCGGGTGGATCACCTGAGGTCAGGAGTTCGAGACCAGCCTGTTCAATATGGTGAACCCCCGTCTCTACGAAAAATACAAAAATTAGCCAGGCGTGGTGGCAGGCACCTGTAATCCCAGCTACTCAGGAGGCTGAGGCAGGAGAATTGCTTGAACCCAGGAGGCAGAAGTTGCAGTGAGCCGAGATGGAGCCATTGCACTCCAGCCTGGAAAACAAGAGGGAAACTCTGTTCAAAAGAAAGAAAAAAAGAAAAGAAAAGAAAAAAGAAAACAAAAAGAATCTCCAAATGCTCAAATAAACTCTATAAAATTTAAATGTGTTTTAATTTTTCTCTTACTGTTAGGAAATTGATATTTTAAGAGAAAACAACTAGTCAGTGATTGTTTCTAGGAGAACTCCATTTTGTGGAAGCTCCTCTGAGACTTACATAAACTTTAGGGGAGCTTATGAGACTTACATAAACTACAGGACTTACATAAACTACAAGTTTATGAGACTTACATAAACTACAGGAGCTTTAGGGGAGCTCCTGGGAGAGCCTGAGCTTCTCCTGATTCAGGTCCCCTTTGTGTGTTCACTAAGAGTCTTCTCTTTGCCGAGTTTTATAACAAGGTTGTTGAAAATGGAAGAGTATTTTCAGCCATGAGCTTACTTTGCAACATTCAGCTTTCTTTAGAGTTTCAGGAAGTTCGTAATTGTCTTATAATGAACAAGAACTTTCCTATAAGAAGAACTACAAAGCATGCCATTCAGAAAATAGGTAATAGACATTAATCCCAGGAATACTAAATATTTTAGGAAGTCTCTAGGTTCAGAAAAACCCAGGAGCCCTGTGGACTGAATGCCAACCTCCCCTCCGTCCCCCCTGCCCCTCCGACCCCCAACCCCCAACCCCTCTCACCTCCGCAGTGAGCTCCCTGCTTTCAGGCTCAACTCCTAAAGTCCTCTTTCCTTGCTGGATGAGTCTCCCATGAAGCCCTTTCCATCTCTCCACTGCTCAGAGCTCTCCAGAACTCACACTGTGAGATCTCCAGAACTCACATTGTGATTTAAATCCAGGATTTAAATCAAATATCTTTACTTACTAGTCAAAGCCCCACATGCTTGCCCTGAAATCCCTCTAGTTATTTAGTGTTAGAAACTCACCACTAGGACCATTATTTTGCTGTTAGATCTATTTTTGGGGGAAATGCCTAATGTCAGGATATTTTTTTTTTGAGACAGAGTCTTGCTCAGTCACCAGGCTGGAGTACAGTGACGTGATCTCGGCTTACTGCAACCTTCACCTCCCGGGTTCAACTGATTCTCCTGCCTCAGCCTCCCGAGTAGCTAGGACTACAGGCACGTGCCACTATGCCCAGCTAATTATTGTATTTTTAGTAGAGACAGGGTTTCACCATGTTGGCCAGGATGGTTTCGATCTCTTGACCTCGTGATCTGCCCGCTTCAGCCTCCCAAAGTGCTGGGATTATAGGCGTGAGCCACTGTGCCAGGCCAATGTCAGGATTTTTTGGCTTATCTTTACTGACCTGGTCTAATCCCCACAGATGAATATTTATTGATTTATTTATTTCTCTTTTTGGAGGAAGGAAGCCCTGTTGTCAGCATCCTAAAAGCTGGAAATGAGAAAAGCTGGGAATCTCAATTTTCAGTGTGTGCTTTGTTTTCAATATTGTACCCTTTCCTCAATTGGTCTCAGTGGTCTCCAGTCCAGAGACTCTCTGTTTTATCCTCTACGGAAAATGAACATTTTGTCCTTTATCCAGAAATGGACATCTGGGGCCGTGTTCAACCACTCCTAAAACACTAAAACAGACATTCAATAAATCCTCCTGTTTCCAGCCCCCCTTAATCCTCCAAGTTACATAACTGCAGATTGTAGCGCTCACATAGGAAACCCTGTGAGCAGCCTCCTTTGAAGCTGGTAATCCCTCCAGCCTTATTCCCCCACACTCTCAAGGGTATTGTAACTAAGGACCTCAGTTTTAAAAATATACTTTAGTCATCCACTCTCTTTATCTTCCTTCCTGCCCTTCTCACACCTTGATTAAAACCATTTTTTCCTTCCACCCATCCATGTCTCTTGACTCTGGCTTTTAGGTGGCAAGCTGCTGGACTTAGGACCAGATACAGTATCACATGTCATGAGCCTTTGGGGAGCTCTTCAGTTTACAACTTGGTGGCTCAAAGATTTCCTTTCTACTGCTTTAGACAGCTTTTTGGGGGGATGTGTTTTCCAAAATCAGCTGCTCTTTCCGTATAGAATCATACATTGAGATTACATCAGTGGCTGTGATGTCTAATGTAACAGAACATTCGATTCTCTTTGTCTATATGGTTTATAGAAAAACATCTCTTCTCATTGATATGTTTCTTTCCCCTTCCATCTCTGTTACTGTACTAACCATTACCAGATCTTTAACAATAAATTTAGGATTTTAAAATATATTCATGGCAGGAATTACTGTCTGCCTCTAGAGGTAACATTTGAGTGAACTGTCTTATTGTCATTGGCAACTTCCTTCAGATCATGCCACTGCATCACAGACTGGTCGACAAGAGTAAGACTGTCTCAAGAAAGAAATAAAAAAGATTAAAAAAAAAAAAAAAGAAACCTTTCTAAGGTAATAATTGGAGACACTGGCAAAGACATGTGACAGTGTTTTCACTTTCTTTTTTTACAATGTCAAAGTATAGAAATACCTAAATATTGAACTATGGAGAGATGATTGAATTGTACAATATTCCTATGTATGGCTGATTGATTCAGTTAGAACTTTACTCACATATTGAACTTCAAAATTTTCACTCCCCCGACCAGTGCTTTTTAGCCTTCTATTTTACTTTGCTTCTTAACACTCATCTCTGTCTAATATACTATATTTTTCTTGTTTATGGTCTGCCTTTCCCAGAATAGAATCTTCATGAAGGCAGAGATTTTTGTTTATATTTCGTTCATTCATCTAGCTCCAGTAATTAGAAAACTATAATGCACATGGTAACAACTCTCTAACTATATGTTGAATGAGTCATCAATGCTTTTTTCTTAACTTAAGGACATGGGAAAATGTCCATAAAGTATACAATAAAGTATGCAGACTCAGAACATAAAAAATACACACACACTCTCACACACATACACACACGACAAAATCTTGACTTCAGGGTGTTCTGCTGAACTTCAGTTGTTCTTGACTTCCACATGTGGAGGTGGAGCATCTTTGTTAAATTTATAAGTAATGTGATTTTCTTTGTTTATGAAATGCCAGGTTATATGTTTCCTTTGTCCAGTTTTGTATTCGTTTCTCTTCTGATTTGTATAAATTCTTCATATTCCATAAACACTACTCTTTTGTCATAGGTGTTGCAAATCATCTTCTTTCCACTAATGGCTTCTATTCCCTTTTTATAAAGTCTTTTGATAAACTAAAATTTTAATATTATTGTCGTAAAATGAACAAATGTTTTACTTCAGTTTACTGTTTTGTGTTTTGGGTATGAAATCCTTGTCCACTGGAAGGCATAAACTATTTCTTCATATTTTCTGAATTTTAAAGTTTTTTATTTTTTACTTTAACTCATTAGAACTTACATTTGTTTTTTTGTGTCAAGTGACAGGCAGGGGTCCAATTTTACATTTTTTCTCATCTGTAACTAATGTCCCAGTACTATTAATATTTAGAGTTGCCCATTCTTTCCCAATGGACCTGAAGCAGAAGATCTCATGCACTGGGTTCCCTTATAATTTGGCTATTTCTACATTTTGAGCTGTTTGTCTTTCTTATACAACTCTGTAGTCATGTAAGGAGTCTCCCTTCTGATGGAGTTACCTACCCCACTGATTTTTTTTTTTAGACTTTCTCTTTACTAATAAATATATTTACAAATACAAATCACCTTCTAAAGAATGCTTTAGTTGCACCCTCAAGCTTTGATATGTAGTGTTTTTATTGCCTTTCTGTTCTAAACATAACTTTATTTTCTTATTTCAAATGTATTTTTAAATTTCACAAAGTATAGTGTATTGTGATCTTCTGGTTAACAAAATCTGTGTTGTCAAATTGTGGTCTAAGAATATGATCATATTAATTATTATTATTATTTTTTTTTTTTGAGACGGAGTCTCACTCTATTGCCAGGCTGGAGTGCAATGGCGCCATCTCAGCTCACTGCAACCTCTGCCTCCTGGATTCAAGCAATTCTCCTGCCTCAGCCTCCCGAGTAGCTGGGATTTCAGGCACGTGTCACCACACCCAGCTAATTTTTGTATTTTTAGTAGAGGCAGGGTTTCACCGTGTTGGCCAGGATGGTCTCGATTTCCTGACCTCGTGATCTGACCACCTAGGCCTCCCAAAGTTCTGGGATTACAGGGGTGAGCCACTGCACCTGGCCCGATGATTATTATTTATTGATACTTGCTGTGGCCTAGTACACAGCAATTTTTATAAGTGTTTCATATCAACTTGAAAGGAAAGTATATTTTGTCATTTTTGAGTATTAGGGTCTGTTAATACCCTTTTTATAAAATTTTCATAAATAGTGTTTTCAAATATCCTTATTTTGAGATTTTGTTTTTGGTTTATTGCTCAACCAGTATCTGAGGGAAGTTTTATTTAATTGTGGCAAAATACAACATAAAATTACAATTTTAACCATTTTTAAATACAATTCAGTAGTGTTAAGCGTATTCGCCTTCAGAACACAGTCTCCACAACTTTTTCATCTTGTGAAACAGAAACTTTACATCCATTAAATAACTTGTCCCCTCCCCACAGTGAGAGAGGTATTTTAAACTGTCTGTCTGGAATATCTGTTCACTTATCATGATTTTGTCAACTTTTACATCATATGTATTGAGGCTTTTTATATGCATAAAGGTGAATTTTATTATTACTTCTTACTTTATAATAATGTATTATTTTAAGCATTTTAAGTACTTACAAAGCTGATTATGTATATTTAGTCTCTAAATACCTGCAAGGAATAAGTATAGTGCTTTATTTCTAAGGAGAAATTTCTGTTTTCACCTAGAGAATAGCAAAGTTCCCTATCCTTTCTCTCTTTAAAAAAATCAGTCTACTGTTTGAATGTGCCCTATTTTCTATGTGCTGGCTGAGTGCAGGCATCTCTATTCCCATTCATTATATCACAAAAGTCAAAGGCTTTATCTCTGATATCTGCAATGCTATCAACACCCCAAACTCTAAATACAGAGAATGGAAAGGAGAATTATTATGTATTATCTAGTGTCTCTAGGTGTTTTTAATTACAAAAGTTAGGTGTTGTTTTTAAGTTATCTTAGCCAGCCACCTTGATGAATTGGGAAGTCTCCATGACATAATATTAATCTGAAAAAATATAGTTTGTAGGTAGCATTTACTCAGTGATTCCAGAAATATATACTGTGAGCCCACCATGCACATGCTTATGGAAGTCCATAAATCATTCTGTCCACTTGAAGAATCATGGTTCATACATTTGGGAAGAGGGCCATATTTCTAAAGCAGGTTACCACAACCCGCAGGCAGGACGCAGAAACTCTGAACCTCTGAACTGAGCAGAAAATAAGTGTTTCCAGGGAGGGAGGAATAAGAAAGGCTAACATGTATGTAACATGTGTCCCATGTTCACTTTGGGGTGGAGACATAGCATTTAAATGTATTTCAGTTAGGCCTTGTACATCAAAAGGTGAAGTGGAGGATACGAAGGCGCTTAGTACACAGCCTTTGTAGACCGGCCAGAGCCATGCTGTGCTGGGTGGTCTCTTATTGGGAAGGAATGCTGGTCAGTTTCTGTGTTAAAGCTGCAAGAGAGAGGAGAAGTGTCAGGCAGTTGGTTGAAATCACTGGGCAAGACTTTTGAAAGGGCTGCTTTCTGCCTTCACCCTTAGGGAAGAAAGCCTTATGGTGGTTAGCCATTCTCTAGAGAAACCTTAAAAACCTCTGGTCCCTTTGACCAAGAGGAAGTCTGTTCAGTCAAGTGGGGAGCTTAGGATTCTCTTTATTTCTCAATATATAAGTCCTGCACTCATGGCCTAGCATGATCTAGCAAGGATTGAGTGTGATTCCACTAATGACAATTTATTTAGTCCTAAGTCCATGTATATGGACATGTAAATATATGGAAGACTGCTCAGCAAAATATTGGTTCTGTATATCTTTGATATCTTGGTGGTAGTTTCTTGGTGGTAGGTAGTTCTTCTTCATGTCTTTCCAAATTATTTTTATTTTGGGGGTTGTATATAAAGAGAATATTATAAGCAAACCAAAAAATGCAAATAGTATATATATAAAATGAAAAATAATTCAAAATGTTTAATTGCTCATGATGTCATAAAATGATAGACCTTCTCAGCAAGTGCATATATTTCCTTAACATGAAGTTGTTAACATATGGTCAGCATTTTCATTTCAACTTAATGTAGTTTATAGTTCTCACAATCTAAATTGACATTTACTTTAAAATATAGAAAAAGACTTCTCAGATGACAATGGTAAGGTTAATTATACATAATGGTCTCATTCTTTTTTTTCTGTGAACCAATATGTGAAATCAACGACTATCTTCTCTATGAAAGTTTTAGGCGGCTTAGACGACGTTCATGCTTTATTAGAGTCTCATCTCGAATGGGCAAGAGCCTGCATTGCTTAGGTTAGTACTGGACGTGGTGAAGTGATCCATGCCACATAGATGCATAAATCATTGTGAACAGCTGGGCAGTTTCAGGAGGCCAATTAATCAAGTGGAAACCAGGTGTAGAGGCCAATGAAAAGCTTCCCCTTTGCCCTCTGAAGGTTTGCTGAAAAATCAACTCAAAAAAGGTAAATTAACAGGAGAAATGGCATGCAAATTTATTAGTGTGCACAAAGAGAATCACAGAGTGATTGTCAATACCTTAGTGGGGTTCAGAAGCCTGTATACCATGTTGCGGAAGGGGAATCTCAGAGAAAACCTGGCTGTTTATTTCACCTTTATAGATTTTCTCCACAGACGCAAATCTAGTCCACGAAAGTCGGCTTTTCTGCTCTATTCCTGTCTGCTGGCCCTCTGAATAGCCACCTCAAGACACATCAAAGAACTATAGGGGTGAAATATTTTTGGTTTCCTTTAGCAAAGGTAAGGTTTGTATACCTTTACTCCTTTTGTATATCAGGCACCCAGCCACTCGCTATTGCTCACCTGCACCCCATCCTCATTCCAGAGGGTTATTTCCTGCTTGTATATGTTTCCTTGAACTGCCATAACGATGTACCGTAGACTAGGTGGCCTAAACCACAGAAATTTATTTTCTCACAGTTCAGCAGGCTGGGAAGTCCAAAGTTATGTTGTTTTGGCCAATTGGTTTCTGGTTTCTGGTGAGGGATCTTTTCCTGGCTTGTAGCTGGTCACCTTCTAGCTGTGTTCTCACATGGCCTTGTTTAACTGTGTGTATAAGGAGAGAGAAAGAGAGAGAGGGAGAGAGAACGTCAACCATCTGACCCCTACTTTGAGCCTCATACTTTGCATGTGACTCCCAAATCCATATGCACATTAATAAATGTGTATGCCTTTTAAAAAATCTACCTATAATCAGTTTGTTTTATAGGCTTCATAAAAAGCCACCAATCCTGTCAGATTAGGGGCCCAACCTAATCTGATGGGGTGTAACTTTAATTACCTAATGTCACTTTAATTACTTCCAAATGTAGTCTAAATGAATTCAGTTCATAGCAATCAGTCCCTAGCTTGGCTTAACCTGGTCCGCAGTCACAGGTGAAGCTGAGCTGTGGACTGAATTGCAGCCCGTCCGAATTCACATGTTAAATCCCTAACCTACAATTTGACTGTATCTCCAAATGTAGCCAAATTGGAGGTTAGGGATTTAACATATGAATTGGGACGGACTGCAATTCAGTCCATAGCTCGGCTTCACCTGTGACTCCAGGCCCGCTCTCACCCAGGTAAACAGATAGATTTCTCTGTAATTCAGTAGGATAAAACACCTTCTCCAATAAAGTCTTAACCACAGCTTTGGGGAAGGGCTTATCTTTCCAAGTTCGTTCTGCCATGAATATCTTCCCTCAGCTCTAGATTAACTTACAGAGTTCACTTATATCCTATAATCTTTTATCATGGTATAATTCTTTATATTAAATTTCTGTTGAAATCACTCTATGGTTTTTATCTCCTGATTTGACCTACACTGCTACAAGAACAGACAAGCTGAGAAGCATGAGCTTGAAATATAACTGCCCCTGGTGTTAATCATTACATTTTTGTGGAATATATCTGTTATAGGACTAGGTATTCACTTTAATTATACTTGTACTTTAGTTTTATTTAATTATACTTGTATTATGATTCTGCCATGTAAAATGTATGCCTGTGAAGAAAATCAAAATATTTCACCCCCAAATATCCTTCTTTGACATCTTTTGAGATGGCTGTTCAGAAGGCCTGCAAATAGAAGTAGCCCTGAAAAGCTGTCTTTCCTCAGAAGGGAGGTTTGCATCCGTAGAGAATCTGCCTTGATACAGCCAGGTTTCTCTGGGGCCCTTCCTCATCTGAGTCTAGTCTGACACCTTTAAACTTCTCAAATAAACATTTATCATCTATTTGCTGTGATGGCTGCTACCTGTGAGGTTTCAGCTACATAACAAGACCAGCTTTGCTGCCAGGCCTCCTCTTCTCTCCCTCCCATAACGTGTCCCACCACCATAACTTGATTCACCACCATAACCTGGTTTTGGCCATGCTCTGAGCTGCAGTTCTTTCTGTAGCCTCAAGATGGCATAAAAACTTCAACCATCTGACCCTCGCTTTGAGTTTATTAATACTTTGTATGTGATACGCAAGCCCACATGCATGTTAATAAATTTGTATGCCTTTTCTTCCGTTAATCTGCCTATTATCAGTTTGTTTTATAGGCTTACATTATCAAAACTTCAGGGGGAAAATGTAAACTTCCCTGCAATGCCAGTGCAGCACAAAGCTTAGAGCATATGGTAACCCTGAGAGGAGGGCCGCTGCATCAGGGGAACCTCAAAAGGCAACTCTGGAAGGTAGGGACAAGCAGGCAGAGGGAATCAGGGTGGCAGTGTGGGCGAGAGACCTGGACCACATAGCGTCTCTCTCAAGAGGGCTGCATGAAGGTGGTCACTAGGACAGGCTAGGACTGAGGAGTGGTGTATTTTGAACATGTCACTGGGGCAGAACGACACCAGATGTTCTCATACCCACACTGTTGGCCCACCATGCAGCAGCTGGAAAGAGCAGAACAGCCCTTCCTCCTGCTTACTGGTATCCTTACTGGAAAGCAGAAATGCTTAAAGATGCCTGTCCGTTAATACAGAACATGTATTGAAGACTGCATTTGGAGATCAGAGGCAATAAATTGAACACTACCATGATTCTCTTAGTCACTTTTTACATAATAGATTCTAATAATTTAAGACTTTTTCTGTATGTGATTTATTGTAGCCCATGTGTTACAAAGGATCTGAGAATTAGACACTTTAATTGTAATATATTACTAACTTTAATATGGAATGTTGTTGCCCCATTTACGGGAGTGAAATATGCTTAAAGAAACATTACGATGTGTCTAAAGTAACTTCTTAAACTTGCAAAAATCAGAGTGGATATGCCACATAATTGCACTCTAGTGTGAAAATTCAGAGATACAAGAGCAGGTCAGACACCACCTGGGAAAAGCTTTCACCTATCCTTTTATGATCAGAAATTATTTTGCAAATTTTGCATTTCTACAAAATTATCTTAGGTTATTATCTAAATTCACCATTTAAGATTCACCATTAAAAAAAAATTTCTGGGCCGGGCGCAATGGCTCACAGCTGTAATCCCAGCACTTTGGGAGGCTGAGACGGGCAGATCACGAGGTCAAGAGATCGAGACCATCCTGGCTAACACGGTGAAACCCCGTCTCTACTAAAAATACAGAAAAATTTAGCCGGGCGTGGTGGTGGGCTCCTGTAGTCCCAGCTACATGGGAGGCTGAGGCAGGAGAATGGCGTGAACCTGGGAGGCGGAGCTTGCAGTGAGCCCAGATGGCGCCACTGCACTCCAGCCTAGGTGACAGAGCGAGACTCCGTCTTAAAATATAATATAATATAATATAATATAATATAAAAATTAAAACTTCTGATACCTGATAAGAACAATGTCATATGAAGGAATTTCAAAATTGTGAATTCTTTTGTCTCTACCTTCTAAGGGAGGAGGGTGTACTATTTGTTCTTTAAATTCTTACGGTATTTCCACATTAGAGTCCCCAAATACAAGAGCTCTAATGAGAAAGTGACTGCCCAGAAATTTGGGCAGACATTTAATCCTTATGCCTTCATTTCTTTCATTGCTTAATAAACTCTAATGGATAATAGTGAACACATTTCTATATAGTTTCCGATCAACTGATTTTGTGAAAATTTAGTCAAGGAATCAAGAGAAAGTACATTTCAACAGACATTTCATCAAAAACAAAATTTAAAATGGCAACCTGTGTGAAACACTTTGGCAGAATAATAATAATAAATAATTTGGATACAAGCTGAATACATGAATTATTTTACTGGGGTAGATGATATGGGCATTGCATGCTTATTACGTTTTTGGTTTGTATTGCCCTACATGTTCTTTAATGTCCTAGTGTTTTGGCAAAGACAGGCATAAAATGAGCACTAATATTTTAGTTTCTGTTTTCTTCTTTTTTTTTTGAGACGGAGTTTCGTTGTCTCGCCCAGGCTGGAGTGCAGTGGCGCGATCTCGGCTCACTGCAAGCTCCGCCTTCCGGGTTCACGCCATTCTCCTGCCTCAGCCTCCCGAGTAGCTGGGACTACAGGCGCCCGCCCCCACGCCCGGCTAATTTTTTGTATTTTTAGTAGGGACAGGGTTTCACTGTGTTAGCCAGGATGGTCTCGATCTCCTGACCTCGTGATCTGCCCGCCTCAGCCTCCCAAAGTGCTGGGATTACAGGCGTGAGCCACCGCGCCCGGCCTAGTTTCTGTTTTCTTAAGGAAATAGACCAGTCCTTTGCAAACACATGTTTTATTTCCTAGTAAACTCATCTATTGCTACAACTGTGCAATTTAAGGGACAAATCCTTCTTCCTTAATCTCCGTTGATGGCAATTCCATCTGGTGCCCAAGCTAATGACTTTGGGATCACCACTCTTCTTCTCTCACACTCTACATCCAGTCTGGAAAGAAATCTTATTGGTTCTATCACACTTACAAAACCTATCAAAAACCCTACCACTGATTAAGAACTCCATCGTCACCACCCTGATCAAAGCCATATTTTTCTCTTTCCTGGACCAATTTAACGGCCTCCGGAGGAGGACTGGCCCCTAGATGGCCTCAGCGGACCCAGCTTTCTTCTCCCCTTCCCCATTTCCCGGCTTGCAGTTTTAGAGTAACTGTAGAATGTGCTAAGAATACAGTATCTTGATATATAGAGGAACTTTCCAGAAAAGCCTGGGCTTTGTCCTCATTCCTTGTAGAACGGGGTGTCCTATAATGCTTTTGCTCAGTGACCCACCCACGGGATGCCCTGGAGCTAAAACCCAGAGCGGTGTGCTTTCAGAGTCCTTCAGCCGTAGTGCAAAGTGGAGCATGTGCAGATGAGTATATGTTCTCTTTATACCAGAACTAAGTATGTTTTTATTCAGTGAAAGTCACTGTCCCTAATCTATACAATACTCAAAGTTTTTAAAAAATACTCTATGTTAAAAACTGTGAGCATTGAAAGCTGACTTATCTATTCAGAGATCATATATAGTAAAGGGTATTACAGTACAAAATACCAAGAAACCAGATCAGCTGATGAAAATTACTGATTTTGAACGTCTTTTTTATTCATTATATGACATCCTGATAAGTTTTCCTGAGGAATTAAATGCTTCTGGGATCTTAAAGTACATTTTCTACAAACAAGTCGTAGTGTTTTCTTAAAATGAGTTATCAATTAAAGCAAGAATGGGGAGTAGATGGCATTGGTAGACACAATCAACTAAAACATTGTTTTTATTTTCACTCCAGAGTACGGTGAGCTTATATTCACAATTAGTAAAAGGAAGCAGAGTTGATTTTCTACAACTTCTTCTGTTTCTTCTCTCAAAACCTTCAGAGAGAGGAAAAGGCAAAGGAATGCAGTATTCTCACATTTAAGTCAACATTACAAATGCAATTAAAGGGAATATAATATTGCTAAATAAGACCTCATCATGATGTGGATTCTATGACAGTTTATTTTGACTCCTTTAACTGAGCATTGTGTGAGTTTCTTTAGTTTATTTGTTAGCCACTCGGTTACGAAGATCGGGATGTTTTTAGCTTTTTAGACACAATATTTGTCGAAGCTCTTCTTCTCATACTATACTTTTCTGAAATGAATATGAAAGTATTGAGATGTCTTATCGACTTTCCATAAAATTCTCATTTACTTGAGCCTATGTAAACACCTGACTAAACACACGGCTATTCACTGTCAGGACTTGCTCCTCAGCATCTGCCATGGAAAAGATTCGATTGCACACATACGAACCCAATGCCAGCACCCCAAGTGACAGGGCAATAGAAATGGGAGGGGAATGATCAAGTCAATGAGTGATGCACTCCATTAATCTTAATGTTAGGACATTAGTATTGCTTGGCAACTGCCTAAAATCAACAATAAGCGATCAACCAATTTGTTGCCTAAAAGTTATTGATTTAACCATCAATAACTTTAACAGCATAACAATAACAATAACTTTAATTTTACTAACTTTAAATAACTAAAGTTATTTAACAATAACAATAACAGCATATATGTACATCAGTTATGCATTTAAAAGATGGACATTTTTTGTGTACATCTGAATGGAGAATATTAGATAATGTAGAAAGACATGAGACAAAGTTAATAATACAACCCCTTAGAGCTTTAATAAATGAGCTCTCTCAGTCAAGCCACAGTAACGACCTTTTCTCTGTGATATGAACCAAGACTCTGCAGGTGTATAGAGGAGATAAACTGCAATTATAAAGTACAATTAACAGGTAGTAGCAGTCTCATTTATTATACACACCTACGCATGTTTCCAAGCCAGATGATCACTAAGTATTCACAGCAAGTAATCACCCACTGGACAAAACAGCATTACTTCACCTTCTGAAAAAGTAGTTTCTACTACTTTGAAAAGCTTGTTGGTGACAAGACGAAAACTGAAATAGGTTACAATTCTAATACACACACAGTACAGGTAACACAAACAGTCTTTCATTATTTAACATTCTTAAGCATCACCCAAAATGCCAAAAAGAAATACGGTAAGTTTCAAGGTTTTGCATAAAGTACTATACTGAGCTTTTAAAGTGAAGGGCTTAGTCACCCAAATACCGTCTTAGGCCCTATAGTATCTCTCCTGAGTTCCCAGTATATAATTTATTATACCAAACAGATCATTCTCCAGAGTTCTTTTGATATTTCTAGATCTCTCTCAACTTATAACCTAATCAGCTCCCTCAATCCCACATAGGCCTCAAGCTAATCTCAATCACTCTTCTTCCATTCATTTTTCATTCACTTATTTACAAATATGTATTTTGCATGAATTGTCTGCCAGCACTGTTTTAGGGGCTGAAAGAATATGATAGTACCTAAGAAAGGCCCTCGTTCTTATATCTCTTTAAAGGAAGATAAAAACTTTTAACAAGGTAAATATTTAAAAATACTTTAAAGGAGACCGGGCGTGGTGACTCATGCCTGTAATCCTAACACTTTGGGAGGCAGAAGCGGGTGGATTGCTTGAGGTCAGGAGTTTGAGACCAGCCTGGGCAAAATGGTGAAACTCTGTCTCGACTAGAAATACCCGCCCCTAAAAAAATTAGCCGGGTGTGGTGGCACAAGCCTGTAATCCCAGCTACTTGGGAGGCTGAGGCAGGAGACTCACTTGAACCTGGGAGGCAGAGGTTGCAGTGAGTGGAGATCATGCCACTGCACTCTAGCCTAGGTGACAGAGCGAGACTCCATCTCAAAAACAAAAAACAAAGAAACTTTAAAAGACACAAAATGCTATAATAGCAGAGAGTGATAATTGCTACAAAGAAAATAAAATATGATTATGGAAAACAAATAAACTGGTTAATCTGACTCCTGTCTGTGTCCACTGCTACCATTTTGGAGTGAGCTCTTGTTAGGTCGCCACTGACCCAGGCTCCAGTGATACCCTAATTGATTTCCTTCTGTTAATGACCTTCATTGTTTTTTCTGCAGTGCAGTCAGTCTGTCAGGATGGGTTCTCTAGAAGCAGAGCCTGCAATAGCAATTATTGAGCAACTTTTCTTGAGAGAATAACCTTATGAGAGGGAAATAGTAAGTAGGGTGCGACAAGGGTGAGATCTACCTAAGCCAGGATGATCTCAACACAAGACTGGCTCAGCCTGACACCCAGAGTTTTGGAGCATGGATTGCATTACGGAGTTGGCCTGACACTGAGGCTAGAGGAATAGCCCTTTATACCATGTGTCAGTCAGTCACTGGCTACAGGTTGTCCAGGTGAGGCAGCTCCCTTCAGTCTGGAGAAGTGCTCAGGAGAGAACAGGGCACTTGTGAGCCCTTAGCTACCAACATTAATAGTATGGGGGGGATGCAATGCAGAGGCCTAGTAAAGTGGGACTGAATGGAGCAGCACCCTTTAATTTAAAAGAAGAGGAAAATGGATATTGATTAGAAACACAGCAGCATCTGCCACAGTTAGAAAAAGCATGACTATGTGGTGTTTCTGTAAGAACATGAGAGAATGTCAGTGAAGCACATCATAACAGTGATTGGAGCATGAGTTCTCAGTCAATGGCAGTTATTTTGATTGTGACAGAGGTTGAGATGTTTATAACTTCAATAGCTGGCACTAGAATTCCTATTACAGAAGAATTCCTAATGTTGAAGTACTAGCTTGATGAGCTACTTGGGATAAAATTGAAACTTCAAAGTTATGCCCACTGGCAAGAGTTAAAGCAGCAAAGGGGCACCAAAACTATCTTGTGTGAGAAAAGGAGACCAATTTAGTTTTTGCTCCTGAGAAGAGAAAAGACAGAAGAGAAGGGAGGGGAAGGTGGGAGATGCGGGAAGGAGAGCCAGGGTCATAATAGAAATGCTCAGAGGGAATTAGCTGACCAAGCAGTGAGGAATTAACTTTTAAAGAATATAAGGCTTGGCCCGGGTGCGGTGGCTCACGACTGTAATCCCAGGACTTTGGGAGGCCGAGGCGGGTGGATCACCTGAGGTTGGGAGTTCGAGACCAGCCTGACCAACATGGAGAAACCCGTCTCTACTAAAAATACAAAATTAGCCGGGCATGGTGGCACATGCCTGTAATCCCAGCTACACGGGAGGCTGAGGCAGGAGAATAGCTTGAACTGAGGAGGCGGAGGTTGCAGTGAGCCAAGATCATGCCATTGCACTCCAGCCTGGGCAACAAGAGCGAAGATCCATCTCAAAAAAAAAAAAAGAATGTAAGGCTTATGTTTACAGTAATTTTTATTTCACCTCAATATCTTCTGTAAGGTAATTGAAAATAAACTAATGTGTTATATGTATCCACATATATGTATATGTGGATTTTTTTGTGAAAGTTGAGGGAGGAAATAATTCTTATAAATTTATGAGTTAGGATGTTTGAATCACAGAGAAAGAATAATCTATGAAGTGAAGAAGTCAGAATTCTCAGCCAGAGGTGACTGTAGTGCCTGGAATGTCCTGAGAAACAGAACCAATAGGAGAGACACAGGGAGAGAGAGAAAGAGAAAGACTTACTATAAGGAATTAGCTTATGTAATTCTGGAGGCCGAGAAGTAAAGTTCTGCAGTTGGCAAGCTGGAGACCCAGGAGAGCCAATGGGATAGTCCCAGTCTGAGTCTGAAGGCCTGAGAACCAGGAGAGTCAATGGTGTAAGTGCCAGTCTGAAAACCGGCAGGCTCAAAATCTAAGAAGCACCAATGTTTGAGTTTAGTCTGAAGACAAGAAAAAACTCATGACCCAGCTCAAACAGCCAGGCAGGAGTTTTCTCTTACTTACTGGAAGGTCAGAGTAATTTTTATCCTATTCAGGGCTTCAACTGATTGAGTGAGGGCTACTCTTGTTAGAGAGAGAAGCCTGCTTTGCTCAGTCTACTGATTCAAATGTTAATTTCATCCAGAAGCACCCATCACAGACATAGCTGGGATAATGTTTCATTAAATATCTGGGCACCCCATGACATAGTCAAATTTCCACAAGAAATTATTCATCACAAGCCCACCCCTTGTCAACTTGGCATCCATACACATCTCGTTAAACTATACTTAATCTCCAAATAAAGAAAATAGCAAGGTCATGCTTCTGTCTAATATATAATGATCCCATGTACAACTGAAGACACACCTACCCCTTCCCCAGAAAAGGAGGCATAATCCTTGAATGATGTTTATTTTTCTCCTTGATATCCTGTAACTTAAATGTTATAATATAAAATCAACAACACTTAAATGCAATGATATAGTCAATACATCCTACATTAAATTATAAGGGAATAAGATAGCAGAAAAACAATAATATTTGCTTAATGCACCCACACACATTTGTATGTATTCATAACAAAAAAGGGGGAAATGCTGATAACAATTTCAATCTTGATTTCTGCAACTGGTCATGTGGTCATAGCTGGTATTTATAGCTACCTTCTTTCACTAACCACCTCACTTCTTTCACTAAGCACCTCAGCTGGTCGTGATTATTTACTTGTTGGGATGACCCAAGGCTTCATTCCTGAAGGGTCTGGGCCATTAGTTGTCCTGCCTGGATTAGGTGGCTGTCATTTTCCATTGAGCATAATTACAGTATATGATAATCCCAAGGACACCCTAAGGATATATATATTGCAGACACGCCCTTCCTTATCTCCATTTGGCAAGTTCCCCTTGCCAGTTAAGATCAATAACCAGAAGTAGCCCAGTAACTCTCTTCCTTGCCTGTTGATTTAGACATGAGGAATCCAAAGCCACTGGGTAACAGTTTTAATTTCCAGTTCTATAAAGGCACTGCTGTGTCTCTTGGTGGAAGCAATCCTTCATTTGAAACAGACTTCTAGGCCAGCAGATCATAAAGTTGTAGGATCAAGAGGCAAACATTTTGCTAGTAGGTCACTAGGAATAACAGTGAGTGAGACCACTTCCACTTTCTTCCCTTGATTCCTGGACCTGTGAATTCTGCCTTTTGGAGAAACAGCATCATATTTTGGATGCTGATTTAAAGCATACAGACTCCTGAGGAATCTTTCCCCAGCTCAGTACTGCCACCTGGCTGACACTGTAACTAAGTCTGCAAAAGGCCATTCCACCATTCTACCAAACCAGCTGCTTCAGGATGGTAGGAAACATAGTAAAGTCGGTGAATTCCATGAACATGGACCCATTGCTGCACTTCTTTTGCTGTTAACTGAATTCCCTGATCAGAAGCACTGCTGTATGGAAAACAATGACTGTGGTTAAAGTATTCTGTAAGTCCATGGATGGTAGCTTGGGTAGAAACATTGCATGTAGGGAAGGCAATTCTATATCCAGAGTGTCTATTCTAGTAAGAATAAAACACTGCCCTTTCTATGATGAAAGTGGTCCAATGTAATCAATCTGTCACCAGGTACCTGGCTTATTTCACCAGGTGCATATCAAGGATTCAGAGTTGGTCTGTGTTGCAGGCATACTGGACCCCAGGTGCATATCAAGGATTCAGAGTTGGTCTGTGTTGCAGGCATACTGGACCCCAGTGCATATCAAGGATTCAGAGTTGGTCTGTGTTGCAGGCATACTGGACCCCAGGTGCATATCAAGGATTCAGAGTTGGTCTGTGTTGCAGGCATACTGGCCCCTCGCAGTGGCCATGGCCAGGTTGGCCTTGGTGAGTGGGAGTCCATGTAGGCTAAGTCTCCATCCCTGCCGCTATGGATACTTTGTTCCTAAGTCTACTGGGAGATGATAGAAGTGGCTGGTGAAAGAGGCTGATAGGTATCCACAGAATGGGTCATCCTTCTGATAAGAAGATTTTTAAAATTCTTCTCTGCTAAGTCCATCCTTTGGTGAGCATCCACATGGGACACAAATATCACCATGGTTTTCTCGCTCATTCAGAGAGGTCCATCCACACATCCCTCTTTCCCAGGTTTCCTTGTCACCAGTCTTCTAATTATGTTTACACATTATGCCATTTGTTCTTTCCAAGCAAAG
Organism: Pongo abelii; assembly: GCF_028885655.2. NCBI lineage: Eukaryota > Metazoa > Chordata > Mammalia > Primates > Hominidae > Pongo > Pongo abelii. The sequence continues at coordinate 18,453,269 of NC_071998.2, read as the reverse complement.
TGAACAACCTGGTGCACTATTTGAAGTTGAGTCCACTGGGACAACTTCTCTTCACCACTGTCCAGGGATGTCCCAGAGAGGGGCTACAGTGCTGCAGCTATCCACTTTCAGATGGTTCCTGAATATTATGCAAAACCCTCTGTAATCCAGGCCCAAGTCTTCTCTTATTTAGTCAACTGATAATGGGAGCTCCCCATGGGACCATAGGTGCAGGCTGGGAGAAAAAAGGCAGTGTAGCAGATGTGGGGACCATGGGCTTTAGGGTCGCTTTTTCATGTAACTTACTTGTGCCTCAGAGCCTGCTCAGACCTAATCATGTGTATACCACTTCCATTAAATGCTGGAGTGCTCCTCTGCACGCCTAGCTTCATAGCTTGGTGAATCAGATAACACCCAGCTCATCACATGCAGCTCAGATCACGTGGTAACTTGGTGGCCCATGGTTACGAGTTCTGTATCTACTAAGGTCTAGTAGCAGGCCAAGAGTTGTTTCTCAAAAGGAGAGGAGTTATTCGCAGAAGATGGCAGGACTTTGCTCCAATATTCTAAGGCCCTGTGCTGTTACTCACTTATAGGGCTTGTCAAAGTCTCCAAACAGCATCCTATCTGCCACTGGCACTTCAAGCACCATTGGATCTGCTAGATCATACGGCCCAAGCAGCAGAGAAGCTTGCACAGCAGCCTGGACTGCTACAGAGCCTTCTCTTATTCTGGGTCCCACTCAAAAGTAGCAGTTTTCTAGGTCACTCAGTAGATGGGTCAGAGTAACACATGCAAATGAGGAATATGATGCCTCCAAAATCCAAAGAGATCCACAGGGTGTTGAGTCTCTTTTTTGGTTGTAGGAGAGACCAGAAGCAACATCACCTTAAAAGGAATATCTTGATATGCCCAACATCACTGGACCCCTCGATATTTTACTGAGGTAGAAGGCCCCAGAATTTTAGTTGGATTTATTTACCGCTCTCTGACATGTATGTCTTACCAGTAAGGCTAGAATACTTGTTACTTCTTGTTCACTAAGTCCAATTATCATAATGCCATCAGTGTAATGGACCAGTAATATCTTGTAGAAGTAAAAAGTAATCAAGATCCCTGCCAACTAAATTTTAACCTCGGCCTAGAAAGTTGACATATCTGTGAGGCAGGATAGCGAAGATGGATTTCTGGCCTTGTCTGCTGAAAGAAAATTGCTTGTAATGAGACTTATGAACAGATACAGAGGGAAAAAAGCATTTGTCATGTCAATGGCTGCATATCAGAGGATGTGTTAATTTGTTCAATGAAACCACATCTGATACAGCAGCTGCAATTGGAGTTACTATCTAGTTAAGCTTACTGTAATCTGTCATTCTCCAAAATTCATTTGTTTTCTGCACAGTTCAAATAGGTGAATTGAATGGGGGATGTGGTGGGAATCACCACCCTTGCATATTTCAAATCCTTAATGGTAGCATTAATGTTTGCAACCTCTCCAGGAATGCAGTACTAACTTTGGTTTACTACTTTCCAAGGCAGAGACAGTTCTAGTGGCTTCCATTTAGCCTATCTCACCATAATAACTCTTGTCCCTTACACAAGTTAGGGAACCAATGTGGGGTTCTTCCAGCCTCTGAGTATATCTATTCTAATCATGCATTCTAGAACCAAGAAATAACCACAGGATGGATTTCGGGACTCACTGGGACCACTGTGAGACAGACATGGGCTAAAACTCCCTGAATCACCTGATCTCCATTAAAAGTCCTTACTTTGACTGGTGACCCACAGAGAGGGTTTAGGTCTCCTGGAATTAGTATCAGTTCAGGGCCAGTGTCCAGTAGTTTCTAATAGGTCTGAATATTTCCTTTTCCCCATTGCATAGTTACCCTGCTAAATGGTACCTTACTTTTGGGGAAGTTGTGAGAAAGTTTAACAGCGTAATTTTTTTTTTGCAGTGTATAGTGCTCCTTCCTCAAGAGTACTTGGCCTCCCCTCCAGGGGATTCTGGGGCTATAAACTGGCTCTAATCTGGGAATTGATTGAGGAGTTGTGACTCTGGTCTAGGTTAAACTTATATTCACTTGACCTAGGAATTCTCTGCTTACCCAATGATACAGTTTGGATATATATCCCCAGTCAAATCTCAGGTTGAACTGTAATCCCCAGTATTGGGGGTGGGGCCTGGCGGAAGATGACTGGATCATGGGGGTGGAGTTCTCACGAATGGTTTGGCACCATTCCCTTGGTGCTGTTCTCATGATAGTGGGTGCCTTCTCATGAGATCTGGCTGTTTAAAAGTGTGGCACCTAACTCTCTCTCTTTGCTCCTGCTTTCACCATGTGACATGGAAGCTCCTGCTTTGCCTTCCGCCATGATCCTGAGGCCTCCCCAGAAGCAAATGTCAGTGCTAATGCTTCCTGTAGAACCATGAGCTAATTAAACTTCTTTCCTTATAAGTTACCCGGTCTCAACTATTTCTTTATAGCAATGCAAGAACAGCCTTATGTATACAGAGAAAGTAAGAATTTAATAGTCTTTCAGAGTATTTCACCTCTAGGAACATCATGCTCAACTAACCAACACCATAAATCTGCACGAGTGAGATGATTCTGATTGCTGCCTTGAGTCTGCCTCCCTTACAGGATCCACACCCACTCTTACTTTGGCACTACCCCTTGGCTCCTGCCATCCTGGGATCCAATTACTCCCATTGTCTAGATTTCCCAAACAGTGACTGCATTCTCCACTGTAAGGTCTGGCAATCACAAAGCTCTTCAGAGATGCTGAGGCTCTCCTTACAAATTGATTTCTCACAATAGCAGTGAAAAGAAGTACATCCTCTGTTCTCTCCCAGTGAGGGTGGTTAGATCTGAAATGGCAAATCTATTATAACATTCCAATCTCCCTAAGTCTTTGAATCCTTTCCTCTACAGATGGTCCCCTTTAAGATGGTTCCTGTTGCAATGGTGTGAAAGTGATGCACATTTAGTAGAAACCACACTTTGAATTTTGAATCTTGATCTTTTCCCTGGCTAGATCTGCTGTATGACACTCTGTTGCAATGCTGGGCAGCTGCAGTGAGTCACAGATCCCAGCCACCCACACCATCACAAGGGTAAATGACCAATACTCAGCTGTGTACTGTGAGTGTGCTGTGTTGCCAGTGGTTTTTATTTTTTATACTTTTAATTTTTTAATTTTTTCTTATTTTTCATAAGTTATTGGGGGTAGAGGTGGTATTTGGTTACATGAGTAAGTTCCTTAGTGGTGATTTGTGAGATGGTGCACGCATCACCCAAGCAGTATACACTGCACCATATTTGTAGTCTTTCATCCCTTGCCCCACTCCCACTTTTCCCCCCAAGTCCCCAAAGCCCATTGTATCATTTTGCATTCTCGAGCTTCATCAGAAGAGAAAGAAACCAATGACCCTGTCACTATAACCTCTCAATCAGCCAGCAATTAATTTTAGTTCAATGTTTCAAACATTCTTCAGGCTCTGTGCACTTTCAGCTGTGTACATTAATGGTTAGTACCCATACAAGTATTCTGTTTTTCACTTTCAGTATGGTATTCAATAAATTAGGTCAGCTATTCATTACTTTATTATAAAATAGGCTTTGTGTCAGGTGATTTTGCTCAACTATAGAATAAAGTAAGTGTTCTGAGCATGTTTAAAGTAGGATAGGCTAAGCTATGATGTTTGGTAGGTTAAGTGTATTAAATGCAGTTTGACTTGCAATATTTTCAAGTTATGATAGCTTTATTGGGATGTAACCTTATAGTGAGTAGAGGAGTATCTATACATTGAACCAAGGCAGGTCTGGCGTTTCTAACTTACTCACTGTAGGCCACCTTTTGGTCTAGGCTTTAGTCAACCAAAGAAAGTGTTAGAGCCCTTTCTGACTTCTAAGATGCACATTAAATGTATAATCTATGCTTAGTAAACACATATTAATAATTTCAGCCTGAGAGAAGTTGGTGTTCCTCCACCGATATCTCACACACTTAATATCCATTCTCACATGTTTCTTAGGTTTCTGTCTGTATAATTTTAAAAACTCAAATAATTATTGTAGAGTGTAGCACACCTCCTCATGGGCCACACTTTATACCTCACCTTTAGGGGCCCGCTGAGATGAGTCTAGTTCTAGATCTAGAAGCAAAGAAAGATGGTAGGCGTGGTTCCTGAGAATATTCAGCATTTTCTTGATGGCAGCTTCCTCGGGGGAGGCCACTAGAATTTCATCAGTCACTAAGAGGTTACTCTCTTCAAATGGGGGTAGAGAGGCGGCTCCCCCTGGGGCTGGGGAGACATCTTCCAGCAGAAAAGAACTTAGTGGTTCAGTGTTTCCAGCTTCATCCAGGTCTTCCCTCACATCACATCCCCACTCTAATATTCAGATTCCATTCCTTCCCAGTCAATGCCCTCACTTTCCCCGTAAATACTCTACAAGGCTGGGAGTTCAAACTTACATTGTAATTCAGCCAGTCACAGGATGAGTTTCTGGGCTTCATTTTCAGCAGTCTTAGACCTGAAATTACAGGAGATAAATGTCTCATTCAGGGCACACATAGAAGCTTTCAGATCATTTAGGTAGCATTTGAGCTGGGAATTTTAATCGTTACGCTCATCTTTCTCTTTCTATACTTTGTCCAGCACCATTAGGAACAATCAGTCCTAAACTGTTATATTCAATAGCTTGTCAGAAATGTTTGAAAGTACCATATACACAGTCATCCATATCCATGCTTTTTATAAGTAGTTAATTAGGACTATCCAAGGGTGATATTTTACATATTTCTATTGCCAAATCATGCCAGGTACTGTGAGTGCTTTCTTTACCACTGGAAACAGAACCACTAGCATCTTTAATTCTAATTAGATTAGAGAGCCAATTCTGGAAACTTCAGAACAAATTCAGGAAATTTATTCTTAAAATTTTGTTTCTATAGAACCACTGTTAGTACTAAATCATGCTAATCTCAGTACTAATCTGTATTAGTCACGTACCTTCCAAAAGAAAAAAGCCCAGAACCAACTAGATGCTTAGATGGATATGTAGACACATAGGTACATTTATTGTAAGAAATTGGTTTATGTGATTACAGAGACTGAGGAGTCCAAAATTTGCAGTTGGCAAGCTAGAGACCCAGGGAAGTTGGTAATGTAGGTCCAGCCCAAATCCAAATGCCTGAGTACCAGGAGAGCTGATGGTGTAAGTTCCAGTCCCAGTCTGAGTCCAAAGGCAGAAGGACACTGATATCCTGTTCAAAGACTATCATAGAGAAACAATTATTTATTACTCAAACTTTCATTCCATTCAGGCCTTCAAGGGACGATATGAGGTCCACCTACAATGCAGAGAGCAATCTGCTTTACTCAGTCGTACCTGGAAGGCTTCAAGACTTCCGAGGAGGGTGTTAAACTTCCTTCAGACATGGAATTAAATTTTGATTCAATTTTATCCAACTGTCTTGGGAAAAGGGGAATGCTTCACCTAATGGATGGTTTAAATTATTTTGTTGTAATCATTATAAAAATGTGTACATCTGTGGACAAAAAGAAACAATGAATGAACCAAATACATATTTGGAAATTCACAAAAATGTAGCTTTGTATAGACGTAATCTGATAAGCTTGGAAATTTTTAAAAAATGCTTTTCGAATAAGCTCAGTATTTACAATAGTCTTGTTTCTTTTACTTATCAAAGGCTCTGCCATCTGAAAATATTCAAACCATGAGTTTCATGGGCCCTGCCTGTGAGAAAATGTGCATTTTCCACATAAAATCCATTTCCTTGTCAGATAATTAACAACTCACCCTGTTTAAACATACTCTGTATTTAAAGCTAGAAGATTTATCACACAGCAAGTTCAATCTCAGGAATTCCATATAAGTCCATAAGCACATGTGTCTAAAAACTGTTGAGTAAGTAAATTCAGTGATGAAAACTGTAATTTATATCAAGGATGAGAAATACTCTCTTTGTAGGTCTATTGTCAATGACTAATATATGAAGAATTAATGCAGTTGATCATCTAAATAATGCTATGCATGTCTGTTTCCATTGGCCTCTGGACAAGAACATGTGTCAGTAAAAAAAAGAGTTTTGAAATAAATCTCAGATATTATGATTAATTGTTTCATTTTCTCTAATAAAATGTAAACATTTATTCATTCTTGGAAAATAATTTTGAATAGAGGTATATTCAGGTATATGTGTTATATTCCTTTATTGTTAACTTTATAGGCGTTAGATTCATTAATTAAATATAATGTGGCTTTGGTGGAATGAAAGAACACTAGCCTGAAGCTGAACTGGTCACTTTTCAGTTTTGTCGTTGGTGGGTGTGGACAGACATGATGTAATTCTTTGGAGAATTGAGACAACTTGGGAGATTTACAGGGCACATGTGATTGTATTTCCATTAGTGAAATTGTCACACATTAAAGACACAGTAGGCATACTAGAGCTAAAATGTATTCAAAGGACCTTTGTCAAATAAATGTCAGTTGTGGAAATAAATGTTAAGTTGGAATATATGAAAGATAAATGGAAAATAAATGGAGACCATTCATTCATGGACAGGTAGAGAAACATTCAGTGAAAGCTAAAAAGATTGAAATAGGGTCGGCTGGGTGCGGTGGCTCACGCCTGTAATCCCAGCACTTTGGGAGGCCGAGGTGGGTGGATCACGAGGTCAGGAGATTCAGACCATCCTGACTAACATGGTGAAACCCCGTCTCTACTAACAATACAAAAAAAAAAAAAAAAATTAGCCGGGCGTGGTGGTGGGCGTCTGTAGTCCCAGCTACTCGGGAGGCTGAGGCAGAAGAATGGCGTGAACCCAGGAGGCGGAGCTTGCAGTGAGCCAAGATCGCACCACTGCACTCCAGCCTGGGTGACTGAGCAAGACTCCGACCGTCTCAAAAAAAAAAAAAGTTTGAAATAGAGTCATGAAAGGCGATTTATTTGTTTTCAGATAAGTGACATTTAGATAACAACTTGAAACATTGATAGGAAAGTTCCAGTAGGATGGGAATGATTGAAAGAACAAGACAGTGGGGAAATAATTGACAGGAGATGCCAGGAGGTGGACGGAGAGCACAAGTAGACAGATTTTACTTTCCCGGAGGGATTCCTCAACTGGATTGGAAGGGAAGGCAACAAAAAGTGACTGGGACATAGCGTGATTTTAAAGGCAGAATACATCAAAGTCTGGGGGTAGTTGATGCAGAAGACTTTGAACAAATGTGAGTATGTCTTTACGGAATGTTCCCATCCTGCACCAATATAAGTGTGCTGCTAAACCAGAGAGAGCTCTCTGGAAGGGACTTCCTTGCTAGTGTTACAGGAAAGGGGGTCCCTATACAGACCCCAAGAGAGGGTTCTTGGATCTCGTGAAAGAAAGAATTCAGTGCCAGTCCACGGTGCAAAGCAAAAGCAAATTTATTGGGAAAGTAAAGTGGTGAAAGAACAGCTACTCCATAGACAGAGCTGGGAGTTCCCAAAAGGAAGAAGAGGAATGAGTCCACCCTAGGTACAAAGCTTGTTTATATATAGGATAAATAAAGATCATGGGAAGATGTGCCATGCTACAAGGGTTTGTGATAAAGGATTAATTTTCTTATGTTTTGCAAGGATCGATATTATTATCTTTAAAGCAAAATTAGGAATGCTTCTGTTCTCAAGATACCAGGATATCAGGACAATCCCAAGTCTGGGCCTGTTTAGTAAACATTATCAATCTGTTCCCTTAGCAGTAAACATCTAGAGGCTAGGAATGCCTAACTTTCTGGGAATGCAGCCCAGCAAGTCCCAGCCTTATTTTCTTAGCCTTCACTCAAGATGGAGTCATTCTGGCTGGAAAGCCTTTGACACTAGGAAAAGCACAAATTTTATAAGTGGAACAATTTGGAAACAAGTGTCAGGTAGTCTTTCTTTAGACACAACACGACTTTGACATAACAATTGCAAATAATGCTTTGCAACCACATCAATAGTGGTATCTTGAGGGGAACTACAGAATTTGAAAATAAATGTACTCTTTACCTAATTACTAATTTGTTTTTCATTTATTCTTATGTCTTACAAATATGATTATATTTGTTTAGGAATAAAAATTTGTTTTTTAAGGAATTCATCTATTTTTGTTGTAGTTCCCATTGGAAAACACATTTTTTTGTTGTTAGAATAGTATAATCCCGATAAGTGACCTGTATTCATGAAGGCTAAGAATAGAAACAAGTAATGGTAGCTCAGAGGCTCAGGTTGGAACATAATGGCTCTGCCTCCTGAGAAGAGGGAAGGTCTAATATTACATTAGACCACATGTGGCATCTTTATATTTGCTAAGGGATAGTTAGTACTTGCATTTCTCAAAACAGTCTTACATTATCACTATCTGCACTCAACTAGTTCAAAATTCAAGCTTAGTGGATTTTTTTCCACTGTAGTCATGCTAATGTAAATAGCACATTTGCAGTGAAAGTATTCCAGTTTTATTCTTAAGATGTTTTAGGGCAGTGCTTCTCAAATTTTAATGTGCAAGATCCTTACCATCATGTTAAATGCAGATTCCAAGTCAATGTAGGTGTAAGTAGGGAAGTCTGCATTTCAAACAAGCTCCCGAGTGAGGTTGGTGCCTTGCATGGTAAAGTCGTCATTTGCAGTTAGATACCCGCTTACCAACAGAAAGTGACCAGTTAAGAAGGAACACATGCTCACCAAATGTTTATCTCAATAAATTTATTTACACAGACTTATTAAAATCAACTTAACATACGATACACATGACACATATAACATCCCTGTCTTTAGAAAAATAAATTGATTGTTTTTTTGTCTGCCATATATGCCAAATAAATGGAAAACTGAAGATAATTTTTTTGGTTAAAATTTGGTCTTAGCATTAAAATTAGTTTGAAGGGTATTTTTCTGAGAAATGAATCTCTCTTTCTCCATATATATTAAAACATATATATAATATTTAACATTTAACTTTAATTTGAAGTAACATTTGCAAGAACCATGCTGTAAGGTAGTTTCCAGGGACCAAATTGTTAAAATAGATGTTTGTAATCAATACTTAACTGATGTGAACATTTTGTATTATGACATTAAAGAGGGAATTCTTATTTGAACTCTGCATTAGCTGAAAGTTCAGTGCATTCTGCAGCTTTCACATGAATTTCTTCCACTACATTAGGTTCTAGATTTTAATATTTGTAGAGTCGGCTGCATGCAGTAGGGAAAATGCCTTTTGCTCTTAGAAGTCATGAGAACTAAGGAGTCACAAGGCGATTTAGTGCATTTAAACCAGATTTCATCCTGTGAAATCCAAGAGCAGATTTTTTTTTTTTTTTTTTTTTTTTTTTTTTTTAGCCAAAATTAGTTACTTTAAGAAATAAAGAATAGAAATTCCTTTAACAAAGAAAATTCTGTCTGGTAATCTAGTTGACATAAAGATAATAAGATATTGAGTTTTTTAATGATTTCTTTGAGTCTAGGATGTGCCCAAGGAAACCTGTCCCTTGGCGGGAAAATAGTAAACATTTTCTTGAAACTATTGACTCACGCAACAACTTGGATAAATCTCAATGGCGTTATGGTGAGTGAACAAAGTCATTCAAAAAGTTCATACTGTATTGATTCCATTATATGACATTCTCAAAAGATAAAACTATAGGGATAGAAAAGAGATCTGTGATTGCCAGTGCTTGGTGGCATAAGGGAGGCTTTGATAAAGAGGCAGCATGTGGGAATTTTTTTAGGGTGATAGAAATGTATCTTATTGTGACGATAGTTGTATATATGTCTTAGAATTTATAGAAATGTGCACCAGAAAAAGGTCAATTTTACTGTATGATAATTATAAAAACAAAAGAAAATAGAAAAAAGTGTGAGACAAAAAATATTAATTTACCTCGGAAACTAAATGAGCTTTTCCCATTGTATTGAGCTGAGGATTTATGAAAATTGCTTTCTTCCATATGCAGCCAGGCATGAAGCTGACTTCTGCCTCCATTCTCTGGAAGAATACATCGGGGAAATGGTGGTAATAGAAGATTCGACTCTGTTTCCTGGATTTAGATGCCGTTACTGCAAGAGCACAGAGGGCTTCATGTAGTTGCAGACAGAAATTATAATGGAAATATTACTTAACAATGTATCACTTTATATTTCTTCTTTCTTTTTCTTTTTTTTTTCTTTTTTTGAAATGGAGTCTCACTCTGTCGCCGAAGCTGGGGTGCAGTAGCACAGTCGAGGCTCACTGCAACTTCTGCCTCCTGGTTCAAGCGATTCTCCTGCCTCAGCCTCCTGAGTAGCTGGGATTACAGGCACGCGTCACCACGCCCGGATAATTTTTGTATTTTTAGTAGAGACGGAGCTTCACCATGTTGGTCAGGATGGTCTCAAACTCCTGACCTCATGATTGGCCCACTTCAGCCTCCCAAAATGCTGGCATTACAGGCGTGAGCCACCGCGCTCGGCTGCTTTATATTTCTTTGAATATAATATCCCAAGTAAGAATATGGGATTGTGGACTGGGTGTAGTGGCTCACTCCTGTAATCTCAGCTACTTGGGAGGCTGAGGCAGGAGAATCGCTTGAACCTGGGAGATGGAGGTTGCTGTGAGCCAAGATAGCGCCACTGCACTCCTCCAGCCTGGGCCACAAAGTGAGACTCGGTCTCAAAACAAAACAAAACAAAACAGAATTTGAGATTGTGTTTAAATATAGGAAGTACATTTGATAATCAACTGCATGGCAGTCAAATCTTAAATTCTAAAACCACTACATCTCTGAGTCAAAAAGTTGTATTTGTGGTGGTATTCTAAAAGAAAAATTCTCACCAACAACACCTCAGGGCATTGTAAAAAGTGTTGCTGATTCTTTTCATTAGGGTGGTAATTGCTAATTAAAGCCTAATGTATAGTGGGCTATAAGGGCTTTTTTCCCTCCATGTTGGAAAAAAACACTGTGTAAGGACAAAGCTGGTGTATATTAAATTAGCCCTGATGCAGATTGGCTTTCCATATTCCGTATAAGGAATCTGAGGTTTATTTTTTATTTTATTTTATTTTTTTCTGAGATGGAGTCTCCCTCTGTCGCCCAGGCTGGAGTGCAGCGGCGCGATCTCTGCTCACCGCAAGCTCCGCCTCCCGGGTTCACGCCATTCTCCTGCCTCAGCCTCCCAAGTATCTGGGACTACAGGCGCCCACCGCCAAACCCGGCTAATTTTTTTTTTTTGTATTTTTAGTAGAGACAGGGTTTCACCGTGTTAGCCGGGATGGTCTCGATCTCCTGAGCTCGTGATCTGCCCGCCTCGGCCTCCCAAAGTGCTGGGATTACAAGCTTGAGCCACCGCGCCCGGCCAGGAATCTGAGGTTTAGAGCGTTGAAGGAATTTGCCCAAAGTCCAGGCACTGGTCAAGAGAAGCTATGCTGAGAACCCAGTCTCATAGCTCCAAGCGTGTCTTGACAGTCAGGTACTCCCTGCTCTCTGCTAAAGGAAGTGAGTAGTTACCATCATTTAGTCATCCACTCATTCAACTAGTATATATCGAATAGATATATACTATCTATACTATATATACTATCTATACTATATACTATCTATACTATATATACTATCTATACTATATATACTATATATACTAGGTGACAGGTGCTGCTCCTGGCAGAAGGAGCTGTTCTATTAATAGATGCTGGGGTTGTTTCTCTCATTAGAAATATATCAAACCCTGTACAAAAACAAATGTCTTCCTTTGAGTTTCCTTTGCACTTCCAGAGTTTAGCTAAAAATGCCGATCAAGTGAAAGCAGTTTTCTGCTCGGAATCTGCAAATAAACGTGGATCCTGAGAATTATTATTTTGGAAATTAAATCTTCCCTTCAATTATGTATAAATAACTTGAAATTACTAGAAATTAAAATCAAAGAAAATCTGGAATTACTGAAAATTTTATTTGGAGTTTATTAAAGAATGAAATTATACACACACAAATACGCATATACACGTATACTAATAAATACTAATTCTTTATATCATGCCAACAAAAAGTAATTCTATTGTTTCTGTTCCTACTACACCTCGCTTTACTATTTAATTTTATGTTAAATTTTGATTATTCACATTTAAACACAATGAGAATGCTTTTTGGTCATTGAAAGAACATGATAGTATCATAAATAAATATTGTAAAATATTAAATATTACTACTAATAAAGAAACTAAATAATTAAAATACTAGTAAATATGGTCTCAATCGTTAAATGTAATGATAATTTTATTTTGATCCTTAGCCCAGACTGATCTTTTCATACAACGTCGTTAGAAGGCACTTTGATTTATATTATTGTTTCAGCACCATGCTGGTAGTACCTCCTAGGAAATAAGCAACTTCCCACATCAGAACGGGCAATGGGAACAACCAGAAACCACATGGAGATCTGGCACGGGGGCCAACGAGGGCAGAACGGGAGTCAGCGTTGCGCTCGTGGCTCTCCGAGAGGGTCTTGGTGGTGGAGCACTCTGAGCAAATGGGAGAGTTAGCCATGAGGCCTGGTACACCAGCATTCCCTCCACCTTTCCTATATGCCAGGGGATTTATGAAAGTTGTTTTTTTTAATAGGAACAAATAGACTATTTATATCCGCAACTATCACCTTTTTTTTTTTTTAGACAGAATCTCAAAGTTTTCAGAAAATATGTGAGGATTTATTGCATTCCAGGTAAAAGCAGCTGCCCATTATATGAAATCTTTTTGTTTTTTTTTTTGAGACAGAGTCTCACTCTGTTGCCCAGGTTGGAGTGCAGTGGTGCGATCTCGGCTCACTGCAACCTCCACCTCCTGGGTTCAAGCGATCTCCTGCCTCAGCCTCCTGAGTAGCTGGGATTACAGGAGTGCACCACCACGCCCAGCTAATTTTTTTGTATTTTTAGTAGAGATGGGGTTTCTCCATGTTGGTCAGGCTGGTCTTGAACTCCAGACCTCAAATGATCCACCCACCTCGGCCTCCTGAAGTGCTGGGGTTACAGGCGTGAGCCACCATGCCTGGCGCAACAATCACCTTTGACACTTCATATTATAGCAGAGAATATCTTTCCTCTTGATTGTTCAAGAGAAAATATATAAATGTATACATTCATTTCTATACAATTATGAGCTAAACAATACTGAATATATCTTACTATATTTAAATAAAATTTAACTAACAATTTTATTTCATCATTTCTAATAAATAGAATGAGTTAAATAGATACTATGAGTAGAATTTGTTGTATGGATAAATGGAAGTAAGCATGGATATGTTTGTATCCATGCTGTATTCATGCTGACTGAATTTTATCCAATTTTTAAATAAACATAAAGTTATAAATTAAAATTAACCAGCCATACCAACCCATTTGAATCCATAGTTTCCTACAAGGGAATGAAAGGAAAAGTAATAGCGAGCCTCCAAATGTTTCAGTCACAAAGTGTAGAGCACCCACAAATCATCTCATCTCTCTGTGGGGGCACTGTGGGGCACCCCGGCTTCACTAGTGGTGCTTCTCTGAGCTCATGTCTGCACCCTTTCTGCTGGAAGCCTGAACAATGATGCAGAGATACTGTTTTCTTTGTTATAGAAAACAGCAGAAGGTATGTGCTCACGAGAGCAATATTAGGTCCTCATCAGCTGTGGCTTGCTGTCTCCAGCACATCAATGAATGGAGAAAATGAGATTTAAACAAAGGTCAGTGTCTCCATTCTCTAACATTTTACTCAAAATATTGGTTAGGTTAGACTCCACACCCAGCAAAACCCAAAAGACTTTCCGTCTCATGGATGCTCTACATTCTTTCAATACAGAAACTGTACCACAAAGCCTACAATATACACTTGTTTTAGTAAAATAATTGGTCCAGTTAGTAAAAAATGAGTTGAATTAGTGTTCTCCCTCTCACAGATTATAACTTTTTTCAAATACAGAGATGTTTACAGAATTTATCTGAGGTGCTTTCTGTGTATCTCTGAAAACACCTTCGTAATAGTAGGCGCACCCTGGCTGGTGGTTCTCAGCCCTGGCTGCTCACTGGCATCACCAGGAGAGCTCTGGACATACTGAGGCCTGAGCCCTTCCCCCAGACACTAATTTAATGGGACTGTGGTGGGGCCTGGGCATGGATGTTTTTAGAAGCATCTGCTGATAGATAAGCAATAAATACAAGTTTATTAACTACACATGGTGATTTGATTTCCTTGGATTCTTCCCTGATTTTCTGATCCATTGGCCCGTATATGAACAGACTAACTTCTCGTGTGTGAAAAGACTGACAGGATATTAACCTGGCTAAGTGTCTTTGAAAATATAAATGGAGGGACCATGCCTGAAAAGAGTTATGGAAAAAAAAACAGAAAATATGCACCTGAGAGGGGCGCAAAGGAAGCAGGCAAATGTGGGGTCTTGGAGAAGTCACTCCTGATCTTGAGTTTCTATGAGTACACATTAAAGGAAGTCATTGCAGTTTTCTATGTACTGTGCATTTGGATATTTTCATAATCTGAAACAATAATTGGCAGGTTTGGGAAGGGGAACAGATAATGTGTTCTAACGTAGCATCTTTACTTTCTCTGTTATTAGAAACATTTTAAAAATCTATCTTTGTTTGGCTTGGCATGGTGGCTCACAGCTGTAATCCAGCACTTTGGGAGGCTGAGACGGGCGGATCGCTTGAGGTTGGGAGTTTGAGACCAGCCTAGCCAATATAGTGAAACCCTGTCTCTAGTAAAAGTACAAAAAAAATTAGCCGGGCTTGGTGGTGCATGCTTGTAGTCCCAGCTACTCGGGACGCTGAGGCAGGAGAATCGCTTGAACCCAGGAGGCAGAAGTTGCCATGAGCCAAGATCGTGCCACTGCACTCCAGCCTAAGAGATAGAGTGAGACCCCCATATAAAAAGAAAAAAATTCTCTTTATTTTGAGTTTGTCAAATGTATTACCGCTTTGATTATTATTAGTGAAATTTGATGAGTTATATCAAATGATCAGTGATAGGAGATAGTATCTACAAGATTTAATGATTAACTGTAGGGAAAGAGAGGAGAAAGGAATAGATTTCTAAGTCAAATTCCATTGATAATGATGAGAGTCGTAGGGGGAGGAGTCAATGTGTAGGAGAAAAAACATTTGGTTTAGGACATGCTGAATGTGAGGAGCCTGTGATAAAGGATAGGATAATATGAAAAGCTTCCAAAAGGAGTACACCAGATTATGAGATCTATCTTTTTCCCAAACTAATAAAGGGAAAAAATATCAACTCCATTGTTAATTCTCCATTGATCCTGATGAAACGTCAGTACTGCTGATGAGATGTAAAAATAAAAAGCAGCAAGACTAAAGTTCTCCAAGATTCCTCTAGGATATGTTTGCTGTCTGCTTTTGGATTTAGTGTTATTTTATCTACGTTATTCAAGATGCTTTCTATTTGGAACCCCAAGACAAATGGTTTAATGGGCTTGCTCTATCTATTTCCACAGAACAACCACCCAAAATTTAGTGGCTTAAAAAATGACAGCATTTATTTTGTTCATGAATATGCAATAACTCCGCATGGTTTGGGGATGGCTCAAAGACCAGGGGCGAGGATCATCTGCAGGCTTATCCACTCACACATCTAGTGGTTGATACTAGCTGTTGGATTTCCACATGGCTCTTCAGCTTCCTCTCAGCATAGTAGATGGATCCAATGGTGAGTGTACCAGGAGAGCAGAAGGGAGCCAGGCATAGGTGTCTGGCCTTTCCTAACTGAGCTGAGGAAGTCAGATGGTGTCATTTCTACCATATTATAGTCATTAGAAGTGAGCCAGTAAATCTGGCCCATATTCAAAGAGAGGGAAATTAGACTCTATTTTTAAATAAGTGTCAAAGAATTTAAGAGCATATTTTCAAACTGCCAGAGGGATCTCAGAAAGCTCTGCCACCTACAACCAACTATTTCTTTGCATTTTAATAGAATTTTTAAGAGAAATCATAGCTGAAGCTGAGGTTATATTTTGGAGTCATCACAGTGAAAGAAATAAAGTACATGCAATTTGATATTTCAGAGCATTTTTTTCCCTTTGTCCAAGACATTTTAAATTTGAAATATGGTTTTGGCAGTTTCGTAAGAGATATTATGTAAATTGAAAGGAGAAGATGAGTTTTGGGGTCAATCTTAAAAATTCATTTTGGAGAAGCACAGCATTTGCACAGCATCCCTCTGATTTGATGCTATTTGTATAAAAGAGCTGTGCTTTCCCAGGAGTGGAAACTACATTATTGGAAAAATATAGGCACTTTAGGGTAAATGATAGCACAAAGATAGTAAATGCCTTTTCATTTGAAATAACCTTTGTGGAAATGCTATTATTCTCAATATATTGTAAAAGAGATGAATCAGAACAGTGTTAGAAACTATTTAATGGATCATCTATCTGTGACATATTATAAAGCTAAATGTTGAATTGGCACTTGGCTAAAGGAGGCCTCATGGCCAGAAAGGGTTCAGCTTTGGAATCCACAACTCTGGTTTTGAATCTTGGTTTGACTTTTCTTTGCTGAGAGATCTTGAAGTTTTGTTATGAGGATTAGAGCACAATTCCTGGTATCTGCTCCCTGGCTGACACTCAGAAACTGAGATTTGTCATTAAGATTGTGATGGTGAGATGATGATGAGAAATTGTTTGACTATCTCAGGAATAGTAGAAGTTATTAAAATATTGAATTGTACCCATGAGACTATGTGGCCAGGCAAGAAGAATGAGATAGGCCCTTTCTTCAAAGTATATGATTTTTTTATTATTGAAGAAATTATTCATAAACACTTGAAAACAAAGCACATTCAAAGTTTTAAACTGTACCTAAAAGATAGTGCCATAGGATATGTGAGATTTTGCTAAAAATTTTGACCTTAAAATGGGAAACTCATGAAATATGAATTATTTTAAGGGTCTAATTTATTGCATTTTTTGATTCATATGAATTTCCCTTGACAATGTTAATTCAGTTATCACAGCAAATGAAAAAGTAAGCTTTGTAAATTAAAATACAGAAATATTTACATATTGTGGCTTGTCTCTGGAACTTTTATAATGGGATATTATATTTTAACATAATGTTGACATAAAATATTGTAACCAAGATATCAGCAATATAATTACAAGTTGTTCTTTCAAAACACAGGGTCATAAGTCACAGGTACCTAATTTCAAAATACTTGGCATAATTTACTATTTTTAAGTCTATAATCTCTTTAAGGTGAATTGTTCTAATGCATAATTAATGCACCAGTGCCATGACTAACTTTTAAGAATGCTGCATTTTCCACACCAGTTTATTGATAACCTAAAATATTGCAGTCATTCTTTTAAAAAGTTGTTAAAGATGTCTGTGTAAAATATAATGGCAAATGCTGGCTATTTTATGAATGTGAATTACAATAGTAAATAGTAAAACTGAAAATATTTTCCAAGAATAAATGTGCTTCATGTGGGTTTGATCAGCACATCTGATTGAAGATTTGAGGTGAGATACATTGTCCCCATTAAGTTTAAGGGTTTCAGCGGAAAATCAGCTGATCTACTCTTTGAAACACAGAGCATTTGTGAAAATGCCAAATGCATCTCTATTAGAATCTCATCCATGAGCAAATGAGTAATGTAAGTCAGATACAACGGTTAATTCTGTGGTTTGCCAAATCTGTACACTTTCCTGTTACTTTGAAGATTGTAAAATAATGATGCAGCGTTCACCCTAATGATCAATTGTTTTCCTTACTAAAATGTAAGCATTTAAAAGATCTGCCTAATTTTTTCTAAGTGTATGTTAGGCAGATCTATACTTCCAACTCCTAAAGCATTCTTCTAAAGCAGTTTATTAGAGCACACACTAATGGCTTATCAATTAAGAAAACATGATCAGTATTGAGTACTTGCTCTGCTCCAGGGTGCTGGTGCTAGGTTCACGTGCATCAGGCAGACACAGTCATTGTCCTCATGAAGCTTACAGGGGGGCAGACTGATTGAACTGACACCTCTGATTCGCTTTTAAGCCTGTAAGCAGCTGCTCTGTAAAGCAAGTGTTTCAAACACAACCACCTTCAGAGATGAGGTGATTCTGCTGAGTGGGTGAAGCAGGCCAGGCATGAGGCCGCAAGCAGTGGTTTAGACCAGTTCATTGGAGAATCCCTGCCTTATTAAAAGTATTTCCTTCCAAAAATGTGAAAGGAAGACTCGTCCTTTTCCCCAAGTCATTTAGAAAGCTTGCTTTGTCACCTCTGCTTCTAAGGAGTCCTGGTTGGTCTCCAAAAGGAAGCTTTCTCTAAAGAACAGTGCAGTACAAAGTAAGACGGGACAAGACTCAGGGGGCCCACTCCTGAGCTGTTCAGCCACTTGCCCACCTCAGGTAAACACTGAGCCCAGTGGTCTTTCAGTCATTCCAGGTCTGATGTTCTACAGTTTTGTCAGGTTATCTGGGAGAAATTTTGATGCTGAAGAGTCCCAAAAGTAGGAGAAGCATTTCAAACTGAGGCCTAAGATGTTTTCAAGTTGTAGCAGAGTTGCCTTGAAGAAGGTAACTCGGGCTTTGCCCTTTGCCCTTTGCCCTCACCTGCAGCCAGCACATCCATACCTCACCTCTAATACAGCAACCCCTGTTTGACATGTTGTATATACTAAGCTTTTACTTAAGATGTCATTTAATGAAAAAGAATTTTGCTGCTTAAAAAGCAGTGGAGAATAATAGCTAGCCTCTTGAATACGCAGTCCTGTAAGATTTGAGCACATGATTTTTAGAAAAAGAATAGAAAATAAGAGAAAATTATAACCTCACTTTACCTGTCGGGATATTGACATCACTGTCAGATTTCACAAAGCCACATGTGCATCTGGTGAAATCCCAGATCCACCCTTTCTAACTGTATGCTCTTAGGTAGCCAATTCATCTTTCTAGGACTCAGTTTTCCATTCATTAAATGGGAAACTTAACACATAGGGCTTTTGAGAGGGTTACATGAGTCAATACAAGCAGAGAACTTAGTACTTCCCCTGTCACGTAGTAAGTACTCCTTGTTATCCTTAGATTTTGTGGTACTTTGGAGGAGAATGGCACTCGGATCTCTGTTGGTATAATTTTTACCAAAGTAAAATCTGGTTGAAATAGCATTCAGATTTAGGTTTAAGGAGAGGATATTTCTTAGAAAGGAAGGCTAAGCTTAATGGGGGAGAAGAGTTATCAGTGAGGCCTTGGGGCAGGGGACTGACTCCACTGGGCATTACTTGTGTAAAAGGGATAAAATGTAGAGATAGTTTTTTTTTCTGGTATATTGTTTTATTCCATTAAAGTCAGTGTTCTACTTTTATTTTGTAAAATCATATTTCTGAGTCCTGAACAAAAGACTTTCAAGATAGATTTTACTGACAGAGAAATGGAGTGCCACATTCCATAGCTTTGCATATAGAGGTTCACATGCAAAGCTCTTTGCATCTCAAGGGCTAAAACAGGCTGACTTACAGCAAGTAGCTTTCCTGTAAACTGTAAAGTAGAAGAGAACAGAGACAGCTATGAAGGTTGGAAAAATGCCTCCTGCAGAAGAAGAGCAGACATAGGGGAGCATAAATAGTATACCCTGCCTGGACCCTGAGAAGGATCCAGACTCACATGCTGCATATTGAGATAGACATGGCTGTGGATGCTCATTACTTGGGATTCTCAGTGATGCCTTAATCCACAATTTCCTATTAATAAAAAAGTCTTTAAAATATGTGCATCTAGGAATCAAAGTGTCATTCAATGACTTATTGGTCCTCAAATGACAGCTTGGGGTTATACCTTATTTTCTATATCGTGGAGTAACTCCTACATTATATTCATTCCAGGAGAATTAACTATGTCAATTCTTATGTTCATCTCTTCCTTAGGTGATTATTCATTAGGGAAAAAGCTTTTGCTTGTGTATTAACTTGTCTCCTTCTTACTCTTCTGATTATTATTTTGTAATCAAAACAGGATTTTAAAATTCATACACACTAAAATATTCTAGACCTTTAGCACTGGTTTCTAATATTTTGGGAGGAGAAGCTTCATTTTTTCTTGAAAATGAAGGTGTAAAGATACTAAATTCCTTGAGTGGAACATCTGGGCTTCATAGAAACTTTGGAGCTATGTGATAGTTAGAGAGAATGTAGACGGGGTTCCTCATTGTATAGATAATGAAACTGAGGACCAGAGAGGCTGAGTGACTTGTAGAAGGTCCCCCAGTGAGTAGCAGATCCTGGATGCATGCAGCATTGCTAACTCTGAGAGCTAAGTCCTCAGCATGCCCCCACCTTCACTACCCCACACAATTCAGGGGAAGGGGCGCATCTCTAGAATGTGGCTAGAAAATACACTAGGGAAAACTTTAGATCCACTGGCAGAGTCCAGTGCTCCTCTTGGAGAAAGTGACCAGAAAGAATAAGGCACAATCAGCTGTTGAAGAAAAGCTGATTTCTCAGCCAGATCATATACATTAGCATCCATGTTAGTTACCTTTGCTGAATAATTCTCTCCTCAACTCAGCTCTCTGAAGAAACCTCCAGGAATTAGCAGGGGTTTGAGTAGAGATGGCATATGTTTGGGCCCTGATGAAAATGATAAAACTGTGGCCTGGTTGCAGCTTGTGTGCTGAAGGAAGAGCATGATGCAGTTCATTGGTATGAAAAATTAATGCAACTAAAACCTAAACATTAAAACTTGGCCTTTATTACCAAAGTGAAAGTGCTTCTAATTGAGACTCCCTGGGTTTCAATTGTTCTTCAGGAAAATTAGATGTTGTCAAAGTAGAATGTTAATGTCTGTTCACAGTCTGGAGTTTTTGGAATAACTTCCTTCACAGCGTGTGTGTTTTAAACATAAAAAGGGCTTTTTGGTTTGTATATAGTTAGTGGGATTACGACTGCCTCACTAGATGCTTACAACAAATATTTAAGAAATCCATAAGGTCTACTATTTATAACAGAATAAACATTTAAATTTAAGATATTTTGACCATTTTGGTAAAACATTTAAAAAATAAACTATCATGAACTGACAAAACCAACATCATTTAAAAAAACTCAACATGGGGAAAACTTTATGAGACTTATACCATAGACCAAATTTGTAACTTTAGCCTTGATACATTACTGCTTGTAAATAGAAATGTTCTTACTACAAAGTGATGTGCTCAGATACACCCAAAATTTATTAAAGGCAAGTCAACAACCAAATTCTGTGGTAGAAGGTTTTTCATACATTATTTTACATAACCTTTGAGGAATTCCAATTTTATATTCCCATTTTCAGAAGAGTTGGTTAGTTACTGAATTCAGCAAATGAGTGTGAGCAGGGGCCTGGAGTACTTAAAAAGAATAAACAAAATGCCTTTAAATCAGAAACACAAAATTGCTAGTAATTTCAGTTAATTGCACTTTACTCCATGTAGCTACAATTGTAGATATCTAGAAAAAATATCTATGCTAAAAGCCTGCCATCTGGAAAAGTCAAAAGAATGATGAGCTGGTATTAAATCTCAGTAGCCCTGGCCTATGGAGTATCTCTGCCATGTAAGAGCAGACCTTGGTATGAGACTGACTCTGGGCTTTACATATGAATTTGGAATTGCCAATATCTCTACTTGAACTATGTGAGACAATAAAAGTGCTCCCTTATACACTTTAGATAATGGGCCCTTTGGGAGATCTGATGTTCATTCTGCCTTTCCCAGAAAAATACA
The DNA here is from genome assembly GCF_028885655.2 of Pongo abelii. Taxonomy (NCBI): domain Eukaryota; kingdom Metazoa; phylum Chordata; class Mammalia; order Primates; family Hominidae; genus Pongo; species Pongo abelii. The sequence goes on along the minus strand of NC_071998.2, from coordinate 18,431,505 downwards.
ACTATAATAAAATGTTGTAATTGGTTTCAGTTTATTTATTGCTGATCTTTTATTTTTGTTTTAATTTAACATGGCAATCCACTTTCTATAGTCAAAAGTGCAATTTAAAGAACTCTAACAACTCACAATCTAGAAGAATGTCTTTGGAAATTTTAGGATTCAAATCTAAAACAAATCTTGAGATTTCTTTTTCCTACATTGTACTGATGTTACAAGTGCCTTATGTAATACCCAGGTCTTCCCCATGGAGATTTCTCAGTGAAAGAGCCACATCACATGTTCACAAGAGCATCAAGAATAAGAAGGCCAGGTACCTAGGAAGAAAGATTGGCCAGCATTCTCTCTCCCCCATCAAATATAAATGGATTTAGCACAGGGATTTGGTTTAATTCATTACTGCCAGCACCTAGAACAATGCTTGAAATTTTTAATATGACAATGCACAATTCAAGAGGAAATAATAACATTGTATTAGTCTGTTCTCACACTGCTATAAAGACATGCCTAAGACTTGGTAATATATGAAGAAAAGAGGTTTCATTGACTCACAGTTCCACAGGCTGTACAGGAGGCATTGCTGGGGAGGCCTCAGGAAACTTACAATCATGGCAAAATGCAAAGGGGAAACAGGCACATCTTCACATGACTGGTAGGAAAGAGAGAGCAGGGAGGTGCTATATACTTTTACAACCATCAGGTCTCTTGAGAACTCACTATAATGAGAATAGCAATAGCAAGAGGGAAGTCTGCTCCCATGATTCAATCACCTCCTCCAACATTGTGGATTGCGATTCGATATGAGACTTGGGTAGAGACACAGAGCCAAACCATATCAAACATTAGTATATGAAAGTAGTTATTATGATAAAACATATTTTAACCAACATACAATTAGTTATACGATTTTTATAATGTTTTCAGTGTTAAAATTTTTGAAAAAACTGCAGAAAAACAAGTGGAAGTGAACAAAATTACATTGACAGTAGTAAGTTGTAATATTTAATTCTTTGAATGTTTCAGTGGGAGCTAGAAATAGGTTTGATATACTTTTTAGTTCAGTTGGAATACTCCACTTCTCCACTTTGCCTAATATATGCTGCAGCAATAAATTAATTTTCCTTCTGAGATTTCTAGTAATTTGGGGAGTGCTTATTTGCAAAGAATTGAAAAAAAAAGTGACACAAATTGATATATCACGCAAACTATGTGGTTTTGTATTTTCAACTAATTGCTGAAGAGCACTTAATACACAAAAAATATCAGATTCCTCAAAGAAGAGATATTTAAGGCAAGCAAAGAAATTTATAGGTCAGTTTCCTTCAAATAATTTTATTTCTTACTCTTAAAAAACTTTTGTTTCAGATTCAGGGGCTACATGTGCAGGTTTGTTACATGGGTGTTTTGCATGGTGCTAAGGTTTGGGCTTCTATTGATTCCCTTACCCAATACTAAACATAGTACCCAATTGGTAGTATTCAAACTCTGCTGCCTTTTCTCCCACCCTATTTTTGGAGTCCCCGGTGTCTACTGTTCCTATCTTTATTTTCCAGTGTTTAGCTCCCACTTATAAGTGAGAATATGCAGCGTTTGTTTTTCTGTTTCTGCCTTAATTTGCTTAGGATAGTGGTCTCCAGCTGCATTCATGTTGCTGCAAAGGACATGATTTTGTTCTTTTTATGGCTGTGCAGTATTCCACGGTATATATGTACCACATTTTCTTTATCCAGTCCATTGTTGATGGGCACCTAGGTTGATTCTATGTCTTTGCCATTGTGAATAGTATTTTGATAAGCATATGAGTGCAGGTGTCTTTTTGGAAGAATAATTTATTTTTCTTTGGGTAGCTACCTAGTAATGGGATTGCTAGGTCAAATAGTAGTTTTATTTTTAGTTCTCTGAGAAATCTTCAAACTGCTTTCCACAGGAGCTGAATTAATTTACATTCTCTCCAACAGTTTATAAGTTTTCCCTTTCTCTACAACCATGCCAACATCTGTTGTTTTTTGACTTTTTAATAATAGCCATTCTGACTCGTGTGAGATAATATCTTATTGCATCTTTTTGATGATTAATGATGTTGAGCATTTTTTTCATATGCTTCTTGGCTACTTGTATGTCTTCTTTTGAGAAATGTCTGTTCCTTTTGCCCACTTTTTAATGAGGTTATTTGGGTTTTCTGTTGATTTGTTTAAGTTCTTTATAAATTCTGGATATTTGTTTTTTGTTGGGTACATAGTTTACAAATATCAAATATTTTCAATCTAGAAACTTGGATCTTTGATTTTTGCGATGATAAATTGAGGCATATTGCAAGAAAAACATTTGAATCAGAATATTTACCAACATTATCATAATAGTGAATTATATTTTTACTTGTCCCTACATTTTGGTAATAACAATTAAATTTTGCTAAATAATAATTAAGTGCTGGTCCAAGATGGTGGACTGATTATTCTTACAGGGGGCCAATTTCAATGACAATAAATGAGAAAATGATGTGAATCAGTAACAATACTAATTTAAGCTAATTTCTATAGTGTACATGTTCTTTGAAGAAACAAGTATCTATCACTGTAAGAATAAGACATTTGGAAAATTTCTTATATATATGAGTTATATACATATATATGTATGTATATAAACCATAACGTTTCTATGGTATATGATGTGAGCTATTTTCAAATATGTGAGTTCCAACTTCCCTCTGTTAAGGAACATTTAACTTTGAGTGATTCATGTGACTTCTGAGACCAACTGTCCCCAGCCTCTGAGATTCAGATAAAAACAAGTATCCTTAGCTCTAGATTAATCAAATGGCACTGAGCATCTATGGTGATGAAGGATATATTTTTGGTAGTCATTTTACCAAAGATGGTGCTGTGAAAACCATCAAAATATAACTCATGGCCTTAACCATCTATCTGAGAAGACAAGACTAATACGCCTGAAACACAAGAAACAAATGCAAGAGAATATAAATATACTTGTCATTGAATTTTGTAATACAGCCTACAAATGTTATACAGGTTCATCTAAATGAGGAAGTCAATGATGCATAGTATAATAAAGATATGCTTCCTAGAATACATTGTGTAGATGGATTTGAATAGGCAGATGGATAAAGATGAACATTTAAGACATGAGCAAATGCCTACACACCTGAAAAAATGTGGCAAGTCTGTATAGGAGAGAAGAACATATCTGAGGGCTTGAACTATGGTGTGATAAGGAGCTCATTTGAATAATCTGGTGGAATCAGATGGGCTATGGAAGCCTGATGGAGTAACACAAGCAGATAATCAACAAAGATACTTATCAGCTCTAAGAAGGAATAGAAAAAAATTTCAGAATATAAACAATGGAACATGTCTCAAGGAAATAATTTTTAAATGTATAAAATTTAACCTAAATATAATTCTATAATGTAAACAGAAAAAAATAATGCACTGGAAACTATTTTCATCAAATATGAACATTATAAATTACTACCATGGGTTACTCAATGTACTTTAAATTTTAGACATTTTAAAATGATTCAATTTTTAAATTTGTCTTTAAATTTATATATAATATATTTGAGATATTAAAAAACCAAACTGTTTTTCTTAGTCTCACACACTCACCACTCAATACATTACTTCACCTCTGGTCACCAAAATATGTATGGATTTTTCCCTGTATACGAAGTAATTCTCCAGCAGACACCACCAGGGTGGCCTATTATTGAATTCAATTCTGACACTATCTACTTGGATATAGGGTCAGATCCCACACAGTAAGAGCACAGTCTCACAAGACTTCCCTTCACTTCAGATGCCAATTGCAGGTCCCAGGATGTGACCTGTACTTCTGGCCAACTGGCTATAAATTGGAGGTTCCCATTACCCCCTGTTTAGGTTCAATTAATTTGCTAGAGTGGCTCATAGAACTCAGGGAAACACATTATTTACATTTACTCATTTATTACAAAGGTTATTACTAAGGAAACTAATGAACAGTTAGGTGGAGAAGCTGCATAGGGCAAGCTTGTCCAACCTGCCTTATTTTGTTGAGGTTGTTGTTGTTGTTGCTGTTCTGTTTTGTTTTGCTTTAGACTTTTAGCAACCTGAAGCCATGGTTTTTAGTTTCTGTCTATAGTGATAAGCAGAAAAGAGGAAGGAGGAAGGGGCTTTACTGGCCCAACTGGGAACAGAAACTAAGTATCCATGACTGTATTCCCTCCCTTGGGCATCACTGAAGGCATGAGGGAAGGGGTAGGGAGCTTCTGTGCCCTCTCTGGTGTGCCACCCTCAGGTACCTCCATGTGTTCAGCAATTCAGAAATTCTCCAAACTGATTTTGGGGTTGTATGAAAGCTTCATTATGTGGAAATGATTGATTACATCATTGGCCATTGGTAATCAACTAAATTTTCAGCCCCTTTCCTCTTCCTGGGGAATAAGGGGTTGGGGCTAAAAGTTCATATCCTCTAATTACATGGTTGGTTTTCATGGCAATCAGCTCCTATTCTAAGGCTATCCAGGAGCCTACCAAGAGTCACCTCATTAGAGCAAGAGATGCTCCTATAATCCAGGATATTCCAGGGATTTAGGAGCTCTGTATCAGATACTCCTATCACTCAGGAAATTAAAAAGTTCTTCGGAGCTCTGTGTCAAGAACCAGGGTCAAAGACCAAATATAAGAACAAAAGATACTCCTAGCATCCCTATCTGCAAGGGATTTAGAAGCTCTGTCTCAGGAATCAGGGACAGAGACCAAATACATAATTTTTATTATATCACAATATCACATGGCATAATTCACTTTTATATTTTGTGTATAGTTCAATAAGTTTTACCAAATGCATGAAGTAATGTAGCCACCACTACAATCAGTAACATGGAATAGTCTCATCACCACAAAACAACTCTCCCTGGAATCCCCTTTGTAAGCACTCTCTACTGATATGTAACCTCTAGAAACCACTGATCTGTTTTCTGCTCCTATAATCTGGTGTACTTCAGAGTCTCAGAAAAATGTGATAATAGGAAATGAATGACAAAAAGCTATAAAACCGACAGAAAACAAATAGCAGAATGCCAATAGTAAGTTCTTCCCTTTAAATGTAAATAGATTAAACTCTGCAGCCAAAAGATATAGATTGGCAGAATGGATTTTTTTTTAAAAAAATCCACACAGGATCCAACTCTATTCTGTCTATAATAAACTCACTTTAGCCCTAAGTACAAGCACAGGTTGATAGTGGAAATATGGCAAAATATATTCTATGCAAATAGTAATAAAAAGAAAGAAGGGTGCCTATACTATCAGTCAAAATAGACTTTAAGTGAAAAACTCTTATAAGAGACAAGGAAGGGCATTATATAATGATAAAAGAATCAGTTCACCAAGAAGACATAACAATTTTAAACATATATGGACCAAACATCAGAGCTTCAAAATATACGAAATATTTTCCTAAATCAAAGTCATGGGTATTTTCTCCTAGATTATCTTGTAAAGTTTTATAATTTTACATTTATGTCTATAATCCATTTTTAATTGTTTATAAAGAGGGAGTTATAAGTAGAGGTTTACTTTTCACATAAGATGCCAAATTATTCCAGCACCATTTATTAAAAAGAAAATTCTATCTTTTCTTTGATCTTTATCAAAGATCAATTGACCATATATGTGGGCATCAATTTATGGATTCTCTATTCTGTTCCATTGACCTGCATGACTATCTTGATTACTGTAACTTAAGTCTTAACATCAGATAGTCTGATTCCTCTAACTTTGTCATTTTCAAAATTATTTTACAATTTTTGCCCCTTTACCACGCCCTATGCAATTTAAGAATCAGTTTGTGCTTTTTCAGGATAAGAAAATTGCCTTTATTTGTACTTTGCTGAGAGTTTTCATGATATGTGGATATTCAATTTTGTCAAATATTTTTATGTAACTAGTTATGTGACTGTTAGATTTTATCAAAGCATTGTAAGAAAATTGCTATGAGTAATGCAGAGGATTAGCTCTTCTTGTTATTCCCAGATCAGCCCTATATTTTGACTGGCATTTTTCATTTTGCTAATATGTATCTAGAGGATTGTATATTCTTCCCTATTTATTTAAGCAATTATTTACATACATTTAAAATTAAAAATAATTTAATACTTTGGGATATAATTCAATACTACTTTGTTTATTTTATTGCACAAATTGTTCTAGTTTGGGCCACTGGGAGTTCTTTCAGTTGGCTCCTGTATTCCTTTGATATACCCCCATCATTGAGGGTTTTTTAAATGTGGTTTATTATTAATGAAATTAAAATGATCTATTCATAGCACCTGAGATTATTTCAGATATCATATTGTGCAAGCATTAAGATAGTATTAAGAATTAGACTGGTAAATGAAAATCATAGAATCAGAGTACTTACTCAATGTCAAATTTTGCTAATAATTTCAATGACACAAGTAGTTATATGACACAAGTGAAGCAGAAAGTGTTCTGGGACCCCAGTGTGACTTACTGGGTCCTTTCTTCTCACATTAGATGTGTTCTGGTACAGATCTTGCACAGAAGAAGCCACTTAGGTCATGAATTACTCAGTTACATAGTTTATGTGACATTTTCCTTGGAGCCATCCCCTGTAAAGCTAAAGATTCCAGGTCTATTTACCACAGGTGATTCTAGATAGGCAGCTACATTTTACTATATGTATTTCATAGTTCTCTCTTGCTAGCCCAGATCACATACTTTGTTTGCCAGGAGAGCTGCCATTATAATGTTTACAAGGCAATTAGACAAGATAATATGCTTTCTTTCTTCCTTTAATGCATCACCCAAACTCTGCAATGAGAGAGAAGGGCATGCAGGTCTACTTCATAAGTCCTTTCTTTCTAGATATTCTGGTACAGTATTTTAATGTATTTTATGATACAGATACTCTAGCATTTAATATATTTTAATGTATCATGTTTAACATAAGCTTGATAAAGAATCATCACTTCAAATACTTTGGATAATAATTGTACACAGTGCAAATTCATGGAGAAAATAATCAGAACCATTAATGCTGATAATTTTGGGGCATTTAAACCTTTTTCAGGTCAATGGATAATAGATTTATTAGCTCTTGCAGAGTGCAAGCATATTACAGATTTATAGTATAAGTGGTTAAAAACATTTTTATTTCACTGAAAATTCACGTAAAGCAAAGCCTTTGCAAAACTGTAACCTTTATGCTTTTAATAAAACAGTATTTCTGTTGTACATGGTAATGATTTCGTTCTGGAACACTATGTATAAGCAGGTTTTGAATTGAAGGCAGTGGAGCAAGTCTGTCAAAAATCAATTCAGTTGATTTCCATTTATGTGGATGCGTTGAGTTTTACAGTGGTTGAAGCTCTCTTTAAATTATTTGGATTCAGAATGCAGGCCAGTGGTCCACATCCATATTCTACACCATTTCTCCAAAACTTGGTAAAGAAAAATGCTTTAGAAACTTTCCTGAACAAATAATATAAAGATCATACCAACTATATGTTAACCAATTAGTTATGAAATCTAAAATCATTAGAGTTACATTTCAAAAGTGAAGTTACTAAAAAGGTGAAATTCAAATCTAATAGAAATAGGGTAAAATGCAGAACATTTATTAAACATAAAGGAGGGCCTATCTGTGTTAGCAATTAAGGGCTGTAGCAATTTCTGATATCAGATTCCAAATTTGAAGAGAGCCAGACACTTCATACACAGGTTTATTTTGCCCTAATATTTTGTCTTATTGAGAATTGTGGTAAAGAGAGAAGACCTGAGTTTCACTCTTATAATGGTTTGAGACATGAGGAAGTCACTGAACATTTCTGGACCTAACTCACTTGCATGATTTCAACTATCACATATACTTGGATGCTTGAATTACAAACCTATGTAGACTAGACTTTCCTGCTAAGCTGAAAAGCTGTATATGAACATTTCTTTCATGTTAGCTCCAGTTGACTGTTTCTCAGGTACTTTCAATTTCACATGTCCCAAATTTTTCTGATCTTCCTCTGGCCTCTGAATGCCCTTTCTCTGTGAGCAGCATCATCACACACCTTGTCACACAATCTCAAAAATGGAAGGACACCTTCCAAATAGCCTCTTCTCACCACCCTTATCCTATTCCACACCCTGTTTCAAACACTGTGAAGGTTTTTGGGGTAGCCGCTCAAAGGACCTACCACAATTAGCTTCTGAAAAGAACAAAAAAATTACTAGCTCCAGCTGGTTGACTATCACAATTGAGATCATGCTTTATTCTGCCTCTGATGTAAGATTTTCATTGCTCAAGGCAGTCAATAAATTTTGATTCTTAAAGACACACTCTGATAATTTTCTGTGAAGTAGGAAACTCACTCAAGAAGACCAGCCTTTGAGTGGTATCACAGTCTAGACTTTAAATTATAAGGTGGAAATGGGCTATAGTTGGAATAGATTCTTAGCTCTGTGGATTCTATTTCTATCACAGCTCTCCTATCCACCTCCCTCTCCATTGCCCATGAAACAGCCTAAATCCAAGCTTTTAACACTTTTTATTTGAATTATTATGGAAATAATTAACTGTCTTTACTGCCTCCAGACATACTTCCCTCTAGCTTCCTCCTTCATATTGATGTGCAATGATATAAACTCCAAATCTGATCCAAATCTGCTGAAAAGCCTTTAATAAATGACTTCCTACATTTTTCAGGAAAAAGTTTAAGTTTTGTGGATCATCACATACCACATTGTTTGAATGAATATAGAGTAAAATAAAAAGTAGTAGAAATACAATTTGACCCAGCCATCCCATTACTGGGTATATACTCAAAGGATTATAAATCATGCTGCTATCAAGACACATGCACACGTATGTTTATTGCAGCACTATTCACAACAGCAAAGACTTGGAACCAACCCAATGTCCAACAATGATAGACTGGATTAAAAAAATGTGGCACATATACACCATGGAATACTATGCAGCCATAAAAAATGATGAGTTCATGTCCTTTGTAGGGACATGGATGAAGCTGGAAACCATTGTTCTCAGCAAACTGTCACAAGGACGAAAAACCAAACACCGCATGTTCTCACTCATAGGTGGGAATTGAACAATGAGAACACATGGACACATGAAGGGGAACATCACACACCAGGGACTGTTGTGGGGTGAGGAGACGGGGGAGGGATAGCATTAGGAGATATACCTAATGCTAAATGATGAGTTAATGGGTACAGCACACCAACATGGCACATGTATACATAAGTAACAAACCTGCATGTTGTGCACATGTACCCTAAAACTTAAAGTATAATAATAATAAAAGAAAAAAAAGTAGTTGAATGAATATAGAGTAAACAAAAATGGGTGGGCCTCATGCTTCTATAAAATACAAGGTTTTATTAGGTAAATTAAAAGTTTCTTAAGCTTCCAACATTTTCTTATTCCACAGGAAGCTGTAAAATTTTCTGCACTGGATCCACACTTTGTCTTTATAGTCTCCTCTCAGCACACCATTTCCCAATATTTGGTAACGCACAGGTTAACATAGAAAATAAATGAGTCAGGGTGGCTGGCAAGGTGGCCAAATAGGAACAGCTCTGGTCTGCAGCTCCCAGTGAGATCAACACAGAAGGCAGAAGGTGAGTGATTTCTGCATTTCCAGCTGAGGTACCTGGCTCATCTCATTGGGACTGGTTAGACGGTGGGTTCAGCCCAAGGAAGGTGAGCTGAAGCACCTTCCTTCACTCACTGAAGGTGAGTGAGGTGGGGCATCACCTCACTCACGAAGTGCAAGTGGTTGGGGACTCCCTCCCCTAGCCAAGGGAAGCCGTGAGGGACTGTGACATGAGGAATGGTGCATTACAGCCCACGTACTATGCTTTTCCCATGGTCTTCACAACCTGCAGACCAGGAGATTCTCTCGGGTGCCTACACCACCAGGGCCCTGGGTTTCAAGCAAAAAACTGGGTGGCCATTTGAATAGACACCGAGCTAGCTGCAGGAGTTTTTTCATACCCCATTGGTGCCTGGGAATGCCAGCAAAACAGAACCATTCACTCCCCTGGAAAGGGGGCTGAAACCAGGGAGCCAAGTATTCTAGCTCAGGGTATCCCACCCCCACAGAGCCCAGCAAGCTAAGATCCACTGGCTTGAAATTTTCACTGCCAGCACAGCAGTCTGAAGTTGATCTGGGATGCTCGAGCTTGGTGGGAGGAAGGCTACTCAAGCCATCACTGAGGCTTGAGTAGGCAGTTTTCCCCTCATAGTGTAAACAAAGCTGCCAGGAAGTTTGAACTGGGTAGAGCCCACCACAGCTCAGCAAAGCCACTGTAGCCAGACTGCCTCTCTAGATTCCTCTTCTCTGGGCAGGGCATCTCTGAAAGAAAGGCAGCAGCCCCAGTCAGGGGCTTATAGATAAAACTCCCATCTCCCTGGGACAGAGGACCTGGGGGAAGGGGCAGCTGCGGGCACAGCTTCAGCAGACTTAAACATTCCTATCTGCCAGCTCTGAAGAGAGCAATGGATCTCCCAGCACAGCGCTCAAGCTCTGCTAAGGGACACACTGCCTCCTCAAGTGAGTCCCTGACCCCTGCACGTCCTGACTGGGAGACACTTCCCAGCAGGAGTCGACAGACACCTCACACAGGAGAGCTCTGGCTGGCTCCTCTTCAAGGAGAACTACAAACCACTACTCTAGGAAATAAGAGAAGACACAAACAAATGGAAAAACATTCCATGCTCATGGATAGGAAGAATCAATATTGTGAAAATGGCCATACGACCCAAAGTAATTTATAGATTCAGTGCTATCCCCATCAAGCTACCATTGATTTTCTTCACAGAATTAGAAAAAAACTACTTGAAATTTAATATGGAACCAAAAAAACAGCCAGCATAGCCAAGACAATCTTAAGCAAAAAGATCAAAGCTGGAGGCATCATGCTACCTGACTTCAAACTATACTACAAGGCTACAGTAACCAAAACAGCATGGTAATGGCACCAAAACAGATATATAGACCAATGGAACAGAATGGAGGCCTCAGAAATAATGCCACACATCTACAACAATCTGATCTTTGACAAACCTGACAAAAACAAGCAATGGGGAAAGGATTTCCTATTTAATAAATGCTGTTGGGAAAACTGGCTAGCCATATGCAGAAAACTGAAACTGGACCCCTTCCTTACAGCTTACACAAAAGTTAACTCAAGATCGACTAAAGACTTAAATGTGAGACCTAAAACCATAAAACCCCTAGAAGAAATCCTAGGCAATACCATTCAGGACATAGGCATGGGCAAAGACTTCATGACTAAAACACCAAAAGCAATGGCAACAAAAGCCAAAATTGACAAATGGGATCTAATTAAACTAAAGAGCTTCTGCACAGAAAAAGAAACTATCATCAGAGTGAACAGGCAACTTACAGAATGGGAGAAAATTTTTGCAATCTATCCATCTGACAAAGGGCTAATATCCAGTATCTACAAGGAAATTAAACAAATTTACTAGAAAACAACAACCCCATCAAAAAGTGGGCAAAGGATATAAACAGACACTTCTCAAAAGAAGACATGTATGTGACCAAAAAACATATGAAAAAAAAACTCATCATCACTAGTCATTAGAGAAATGTGAATCAAAACCACAATGAGATACCATCTCACGCATTAGAAAGGCGATCATTAAAAAGTCAGGAAACAACAGATGATGGAGAGGATGTGGAGAAATAGGAATGCTTTTACACTGTTGGTGGGAGTATAAATTAGTTCAATCATTGTGGAAAACAGTGTGGCAATTCCTCAAGGATCTTGAACCAGAAATACCATTTGACCCAGCAATCCCATTACTGGGTATATACTCAAAGGATTATAAATCATCCTACTATAAAGACACATGCACATGTATATTTATTGCAGCACTATTCACAATAGCAAAGACTTGGAACCAACCCAAATGCCCATCAATGATAGACTGGATGAAGAAAATGTGGCACATATACACCATGGAATACTATGCAGCCATAAAGAAGAATGAATTCATGTCCTTTACAGGGACATAGATGAAGCTGGAAATTATCATTCTCCGCAAACTAACACAGGAACAGAAAACCAAACACTGCATGCTCTCACTCATAAGTGGGAGTTGAACAATGAGAACACATGGACACAGGGAGGGGAATATCACACAATGGGGCCTGTCAGGGGGTAGGAGGCTAGGGGAGGGATAGCATTCGGAGAAATACCTAATGTAGATGATGGCTTGATGGGTGCAGCAAACCACCATGGCACATGTATGCCTATGTAACAAACCTGCACGTTCTGTACATGTATCCTAGAACTTGAAGTATAATAATAATAAAAATAAAATGAACAAGTCTTTAAATGAGTTTGGAAACATTTTGTTTGTATAAACTTTATAAGATTTTACCTATTGTCCCAATGTCCTCATATCAGGAGAGTAGGCCATGACATTTCAGTCTTGACCCCTAGAAAGAAATATCCTAAAAGTTTTTTAGAAATGACTCCCTATCTATAACAATATCGCTATCTTTTTCCATGCAGTCATTTGTGGCCCCATAGCAACCCACATGTTCCAATCACAAAGGAGGCAAGAGGTTTTGATATGCATTTGTGGAGGGGATTAATTTCTTCTTTTTTCTTTCCAACTTTTATTTTAGGTTCAAGGTGTACATACTCAGATTTGTTACATAGGAAAAGTGTGTATCATGGGGGCTTGGTATACAGATAATTTTGTCACTGAGGTTATCAGCATAATATCTGATAGGTAGTTTTTAAATCCTCACCCAGCTCCCACCCTCCACTCTCAAGTAGGCCCCAGTGTCTATTGTTTCCTACTTTGTGTCCAATTTATATTCCGAAAGGAATATAAATTGTTCTAACATAAAGACAAATGCACTCATGTTCATTTCAGCACTTGTTCACAATAGCAAAGACATAGAATCAATGCAGATGCCCATACATGGTGGAATGGATAAGGAAAATGTGGTACATATACATGATGAAACTTATATTCAATATTTAGTTCCCACTTATAAGTGAAAATATGCAGTATTTGGTTTACTGTTCCTGCGTTAATTCACTTAGGATAATGGCCTCCACCTCCATCGATGTTGCTGCAAAGGACATGATCTCAATCTTTTTTATGGCTATATAGTATTTCATCATTTATATGTACCACATTTTCCTTATCCAGTACACTATTGATGGGCATCTGCATTGATTCCATGTCTTTGCTATTGTGAACAAGTGTCACAATGAACATATGATTGTGTTCATGTTTATGTTAGGACAATTTATATTCCTTTGGGTATACATCCAGTAATGGGATTGCTGGGTCAAATGCTAGTTCTATTTTAAGCTCTTTGTGATATCTCCAGGCTGCTTTCCATAGTGGCTGAACTAATTTATATTCCCACCAGCAGTGTATAAACATTCCCTTTTTTCCACAACCTTATCAGCATCTGTTATTTACTGACTTTTTAATAATAGTAATTCTGACCAGTGTGAGATGGTATCTCATTGTGATTTTGATTAACACTGTCCTAATGATTAGTGATACTGAGCATTTTTTCCTGTGCTTGGTGGCCCCATGTATGTCTTCTTTTGAGAAGTGTCTGTTTATGTCCTTTGCCCATTTTTTAATGGAGTGGTTTTTTTGCGTGTGCATTTTGATTTGCTTAAGTTCCTTATAGATTCTAGATATTAGACTCTTGTTGCATTCATAGTTTGTGAATATTTTCTTCCATTCTCTAGTCTGTTTACCCTGTTGATAGTTTCTTTTGCTCTCAATAAGCTCTTTAGTTTAATTAGGTCCCACTTGCCAATTTTTGTTTTTGTTGCAATTGCTTTTGGGGACTTAGCCATTTTTTTTTTTTCCTAGGCTGATGTTGAGAAGGTTATTTCCTAGGTTTTCTTCTAGGGTTTTTAGAGTTTTAGGTTTTACATGTATGTCTTTAATCCACCTTGAATTAATGTTTGTATATGGTAAAATGTAGTGGTCCAGTTTCAATCTTCTGCATATGGCTAGCCAGTTATTCCATCACCATTTATTGAATGAAGGGCTCTTTTCCCATTGCTTGTTGATGTCAGCTTTGTCAAAGATCAGATGGTTGTAGGTTTGCAGCTTTATTTCTGGCTTCTTTATTCCATTTCATTGGTCTACTGTTTTTGGACCAGTACCATGCTGTTTTAGTTACTGTAGCCATGTGGTATAGTTTGAAGTCAGGTAGTGTGATGCCCCCAGCTTTGTTCTTTTTGCTTAGGATTGCTTTGGCTATTTGGGCTCCTTTTTGGTTTCAAATTAGTTTTAGAATGTTTTTTTCTAATTTTGTGAAAGATGTCATGGGTAGTTTGCTAGGAATAGCATTGAATCTGTAATTTGCTTTGGGCTGTATGGTCATTTTGACAATACTGATTCTTCCTATTCATGAGAATGAAATGTTTTTCCATTTGTTTGAGTCATCTGTGATTTCTTTCAGTAGTGTTTTGTAATTCTCATTGTAGAGATCTTTCACCTACCTGGTTAGCTGTATTCCTAGGTATTTTATTCTTTTTGTGGCTACTGCAAATGGGATTACATTCTTGATTTGGCTTTCAGCTTGGATGTTATTGGTTTATAGAAATGCTACTGAATTTTGGACATTGATTTTGTATCCTGAAACTTTGTTGAAGTTGTTTATCAGAGCTGGGACCCTTTTGTCAGAGACGGGGATTTTCTAGGTATAGAATCATATTATCTGCAAACAGAGATAGTTTGACTTCCTCTTTTCCTATTTGGACACCTTTTATTTCCTTCTCTTGCCTGATTGCTCTTGCTAGGACTTCCAGTACTACAATGGCTAGGAGTGATGAGAGTGGGTATCCTTGTTTTGTTCCAGTTCTCAAGGGGAATGTTTCTGGATTTTGCCCGTTCAGTATGATGCTGGCTGTGAGTTTGTCACGGATGGCTCTTATTATTTTGAGTTATGTACCTTCAATACCTAGTTTGTCGAGGGTTTTTAAACACGAAAAGATGTTGAATGTTATTGAAAGACTTTTCTATGATGATCATGTGGTTTTTGTTTTTAGTTCTGCTTGTGCAATGAATCACATTTATTGATTTATGTATGTTGAACCAACCTTATATCCTAGGAATAACACCTACTTGATTGTGGTAGATTAGCTTTTCGATGTGTTGCTGGATTTTTGTTGAGGATTTTTACATCTATGTTTATCAGGGATATTGGCCTGAAGTTTTCTTTTTCCATTGTTTCTCTGGCAGGTTTTGGTATCAGAATAATGCTGGCCTCATAGAATGAGTGAGGGCTCAGCTCAGGCTCTTTGTTCCCTCCCCAGCTTGCAGGCAGAAGGGGAAGGGACCTTGGCAGTGACAATGTTAGAGGGCCTTACACTTACCTCTTGGAGCTCCAACCCAGAGAAATGCAGAGCCTCTGCTAACCAAAATGATCAGACCGGGGTGGAGTGGCTATGTCACACACCCAAGTTGGGGGCCTTGCCTGGTGATGAGCAGGGGGTGGGGGCTCACAGGGAAGACAGTCTGGCCTCTTTGGGAAAGAGCAAAGAACCTGAGTGCCGGTGGTGTGCTGGAGGTGTAATAAGGCACTCAGGTTCTTTGTTCTTTCCCAACCTGGTGGCAGCAATAGCAGGTACCGCTGTAGCAGTGGTGTCAGAGGGATTGTCAGTTGCCTCTGAGAACTCCACCCCAGAGATACATGAAGCTACTGCCAATGGGAATGATCAGCTGGGGGTGGGGTGGCTGTACAGCAGGCCCAATCCAGGGGCCCTGCCTGGTGTAGAGCAGGGGGTCGAGGGTTCACAGGGAAAAGAGACTGGGTTCCTGTCTGTATGGCAGCTGCAGCATGCTGGAGGTACCAGCAAAACAGTCAGGATCTTTGTTCTTTCCCCAGCCCGAGGGCAGCAAGGGCAATATCCCTGCAGCTGAGATGGTAGACAGCCTTTGGGTGGTCTCTGGGATTTCCTCTCCAGATAAACGCAGTGCCACCACTGACTGAAGTGCTCAGGCGGGGGCAGGATGACTGTGCTGGGGTCCAGGTTGGGAGGCCCTGCACAGTGAGGAGTAGCAGGGGCAGGAATCCACATGGGAAATAGTCTGGCTGCTTTTCTGTATGGCAGCTGCACTGCGTTGGAGACACACAATAGTCCTTAGGCTCATCACTTACTCCCTCTGCAGCCTCAGGGCAGTAGGGGTGCGGGCTGCAGCAGCAGCAAAAAGGCAGAACTGTCAGTTAACTCTGGGAGCTCTGGCCCAGGGAAGTGCAGAGTTGCTACTAGCCTAAGTGTTCAGGCAGGGGTGTGTTGGCTGCGCTGGGGACCTGGGCCAGTGGGCTTTGGCTGGCAAGGTGTGGCGAAGGTAAGGCCTGTAGTCTGTCTGCTCCTCAGCACTGTGAAAGCAGCATGTATCTTGGGAGCATGCAAGAGGGCCTGGCCTCGCCTGCTGGCAGAGCTATGGCAGCTGACCCTGGGATGCTTAGGAGCCAAGGCCCTTGGGGCTCCATATGTGCCTGAGTGGCAGCTCTGCCCAGACTCCGCACAGCGCTCTGTCAGTCTGGAGGCCCTGGAGATAGAGGGTCAGGGGATCTCCTGTGCCCAGGATTGCAGAGATTCATGGCAAGAGTATGGGCTCCTGGGGGCTCTTGCTCACTCACCGTTTCCCTGTGGTGAGAAGCCTTCCTTGGCTCCATGCCAATCCCAGGTGGGCAGCTGTCCTGTCTCACTCTTCTCTGTTCTCTCTGGGTGGGCAGCTGTCCTGTCTCACTCTTCTCTGTTCTCTCTGGGTGGGCAGCTGTCCTGTCTCACTCTTCTCTGTTCTCTCTGGGTGGGCAGCTGTCCTGTCTCACTCTTCTCTGTTCTCTCTGGGTGGGCAGCTGTCCTGTCTCACTCTTCTCTGTTCTCTCTGGGTGGGCAGCTGTCCTGTCTCACTCTTCTCTGTTCTCTCTGGGTGGGCAGCTGTCCTGTCTCACTCTTCTCTGTTCTCTCTGGGTGGGCAGCTGTCCTGTCTCACTCTTCTCTGTTCTCTCTGGGTGGGCAGCTGTCCTGTCTCACTCTTCTCTGTTCTCTCTGGGTTTTGTTGCTTCCTTGATGAGTCCCAGCGTGTCCTCCTGGGCAATCTAGTTGAAGAGGTAGTGTTTATTGGCCATTCTGTCCCTTGATATTACGCAACCCATCCGAGCCATAGTCCTTCAGCCACATCCATGACCAAGTGCCTGGGAGATTTAAATAAACTCGGTGCTCCGCTTGTGTAGTAAAAACAGACTACCATCTAAGCTGAGATTTTTAATCATCACTTATGGAAAGGATATCCATGAAAGTCCATTAAAACTATGAATATATACAGATTGAATATCTGATAAGACACATCTTGAAAATATGTAAATATTTTGATGCATAATGTTTAAGGAAGGAGAAAAGAACAGAGACCTTTTTTTAAGCTTTTCATCCTATGTGATGTCTGTATTTAGAATATAGTTAACTCATTTGCAAATCCGATTCTAAATAATAGAGAAAAAAATCTATGTTCATTTTTCCCCATTTCACTTGTATTATTTGGGGATATGTAATTTCTAAAAGGCAATAGGCAATACAACGATATTTTCATTTTTAAAAGCAAGCAGTTTTTTGTGTTTCTTTTTTGCTTTTCTCACTTGGAATGCCAATCAACAAGGGTTTTTTGTTTTTTTGTTTTTTTGCTTGTTTGTTTACTCCACTTATAATGAAATCAAGTAGTTTTTCTGAACAGAATAATATATTTAGGGGAAGAAATAGCTTATAAGATTATTGACTGAATGTGAAACTCAAACATTAAATGAGATGAAAAAACTAAATTAGTTACTCCCTGAGACAAACAGGGATGGGAGAATACCTCTGGGAGGCAGCTCCTTTTCCTCAGTTTTACTTATGTATTTAGTTCAACATATCCACACATAGTGCTTATCATATACCAGGTACTATTGTAAAATACATAACTATTGATTTACCGGATTCTCATAACTCCCTAGGAAGGTTATTATTATCATTTTGCCCTTTTACCTGAGGCAAGTGAGGCTCATACACGGTGTGATGGTTGATTTTATGCATTTACTTGACTGGGCATGGGGTGCACAGACATTTGATCAAACATTCTTCTGGGCATTTCCATGAGGGTGTTTTCTGATGAGATTAACATTGCAATCAGTAGACTAGTTAAAGAAAGCAGATTGTCCTTCTTAATGTGAGTGGCCCTCATCTAATCACCAGAAAGTCTGTTAAGTAGAACAAAAAGGCTGATTCTTGTGCAAATAAGAAAGAACTCCTCCTGCCTGGCGGTTTGAGCTTAGACATTGGTGTCTTCTGTCTTCAGACTCAACTGAAACATTGGCTCCTCAGACTCGCACTGGAACTACACCATTGGCTCTCTCAAGTCTCTAGCTTGTCAGTTGCACATCTTGGGACTTCTCAGCCTCCATAATTACATGAGCCAATTCCTTATCATAAATTTTCTTATATATATGCATGTGTACACACACACACATGCACACATACGCGCACACACACGCACACAATCTGTTTATCCAGAGGACTCTAATACAGGGAGTAAGTGTCTCAAGGCCACATAGTTACAAAGCTCACCCAGGGAGTCTGACTCCAGGGCCCATGCTCTGTTGCCTCTATTGGCCCTTCAAATACCACTCAATGTTCACATAAAACATAATGTCTTAGGCACATTACATGTACAGTAAGTCATAACTTAATGTCATTGACAGCTTCTTTGAAATTGCAACTTTGAGTGAAAAGACATACTGTATGCCATAGGAACTTAACTGTTATTTATATCAATCAGCCTATGGTAAAATTGGTTTCGTTATATAGTACAACATTTTACTTAAAGTTGCAGTTTCTTTTTTTTTTTTTTTTTTGAGGCAGAGTCTCCCTCTGTCGCCCCGGCTGGAGTGCAGTGGCGCGATCTCGGCTCACTGCAAGCTCCACCTCCTGGGTTCACACCATTCTCCTGCCTCAGCCTCCCGAGTAGCTGGGACCACAGGCGCCTGCCACCATGCCCGGCTAATTTTTGTTGTTGTTGTTGTATTTTTTTTTAGTAGAGACTGGGTTTCGCCATGTTAGGCAGGATGGTCTCGATCTCCTGACCTCGTGATCCGCCCACCTTGGCCTCCCAAAGTGCTGGGATTACAGGCATGAGCCACCACGCCCAGCCTAAAGTTGCAGTTTCTAAGAACCTGTCAATGCCATTAAGTGAAGACTTACTATACTCCTGTGAGATCAATACTAATATCTCAATTTGAGAGATGAAAAATTTGACTCTCAGATGATTTAAGCAAAATACCCAAGGTTACATAATTCTATGTAGCTGGGGTAGAACTTGAACCCAGATCTCTGTGGCTCCAAACACCATTTTCTTTCTAATTTGCCTTCTGTCAGTTATCTACCTTTAATTAATATAAGTATTTATCTACCTTTAATTAATTGATGTACATAATCATGAAATAAGCTGAATTATCTCTGCATTTTAAGATCTAGATAAAATGGGTTTAAAACCACACCGGTGGAAAATCCCAGTAGCCCTCCTGCATTTATGTGAATTTCAGATTCCCTGACTCTGAATTGACAAGTTCTCTAAACTCTTTTTTCTCTTTGCAGCATCTAGAAACTTCTTACTTCCACATGAGGAATGCAATGTCATTTGTTGGATTTTCACATGACAACAAAAGAAAATAACAAAAAATAATAAACAAGACCTTGCTTGAATGGAAAATTCATTGCCTATTGTAGGAAAAGTCAGGGATGTCATTACACAGAGCAAAGAAAATAACAGAGGTTAATCAATGTTACTGTTAGCTTGCTCTTATATATACTTATTTTCATTTCTGATGTTTTTTTTCCTCTCAAGGGTAAAAAAACAAACATCAAACCTCTATAAATCTCTCATGCAGGGCACCCAGCTTTCTGCAGCTCTGTCCTTCTTTGGTTTGTAATCCACACTTTTGAAGCCCATCTAAATGCATTCATAGACGAGGGCATCTCTCCCCTTGGCCTCTGACTGCGGGGCAGGGGGTAAGAAGTGGGAGGTGGGTTATATGCTTCTAGTTGGGTAAATGCTAAGCGTTTTTATGTGGGTTGCATTTTATTATCGCTTTCTAACAAACAGATAATTGAACATTCAGAAAGGGTAAGTAACTTTCCAAAAGTTTCACAGATACTGAAAGATAAGTCAGGGATCATACTTTGGTCTGTCTGATCACAAGCCAGACTGATTTGAACTTCTCTGAGACTGTTTCCTCAAATTTAAAATCAGAATCATGTTATCTAATTCACTGGCTGAACCAAGCTCATTCCTCACCCATTTTTTATTGGTACTTCTTAAAGAATGTGGTCCTCACTCTCTAGGTTCCATGTTTTGAGCGTGAAATTCCTATCCCTGTACCCCAGGCAGAGAGGACTGGACCAGGTGTGGACCTCTGACCTACAAGATCCAAGGCATTACGTTTGCCTGGTTCATCACCTCCTTCAATTGTAGATGCTGCAGATGGAAGTAAATTGGTGTGAGGTGACTGAACTGCAAGACGAGGTGGAATTTCAACATTCAGGCTGCCCTCTCTGTAGAGGTTTGAGTAAACAGGAAAGAATGTTTAATGAAAATAAGGGGAACAAAGCAACCATGTGGAGAAAAGCAGAGATGACACATCAGGAGGCCACAAATGAACAATAAGTGAAACATTAGTTCCTGGACCTCAAACCTTGATGCCAGCGTTCAGGAGGCTTCCTAGGCAAGGCCTGTCAGCTGTCCTATTTCTTCCACTGGATTTCTTTCTTTTGTTTTGTTTAAGCTAGTTTCAATGACAGGCAACTATCTCTTGTAATGAAATGATCCTAAGATAAAGGGTTATTGTAAAGTTCAAATGTAATTAGATAAGGAAATATGCGTACATGTGGTTAGCACATATCTAGAAAATGATGATTATTAAAGAGTAACTGTTTGGTTACAATTATCTCAATCTTATCACTATTAAAATTTCCCCAAGGTCAGCCTGCTTTTTTCAGGACAAGGATCATAATATTCCATGAGATTCAAATTAGTCATATATTTTTAATTTGAAAAGAAAACTACAAAAGATGTTATAATTCAATGTAAGCACACTGTATAGCAAATTTATTGTTTGATTTCATTTTCATGTTATATTAAAATTTTTTTGTATCAGTGCTTGTCCAACATGGTACAATGGAAACAATCACATTGGAATAATCAAATTTTTGAATTACTTATGCTCTTTCATTTTACCAGATTTTTTGAAATAAAAAATGAATATTGAAGAATATTCATAGTATCTATAGCTATTTTCTGTTCAGTTTCTGAAAGAATAAGGAATAGTAGCTTTTCAAAAGTTGGATTTTGGTTTTTGTTTAATTATAATATCATTCAAAGGACTAATAAAGACTAAAAGGAACAATGACTTTATTGTAAAGATACATATAGACTGACTCTTCAAAGTCACCATGAGGAAGGCTGCACTGTGGCTATTTAAATGTAAATATATTTAAATTAAACAAAACTAAAAATATAGTTTTTTAGTTACATGAGCCACATTTCAAGCGCTCAATATGTTGCTACCATATTGGATAGGTATGGAAGATTTCCTTCACCCCAGGAAGTTCTGTAAAGCACTAGCTTTCTCCACATCTTTCTTTCTTTATTAGGCATTGTTTTCCATAAAATTTTCTACCTGCTATGACCACTCAAAGCCCTACTTCCGTCTCACCCATGGCCAAAATATCCACGACAGTGGCCCTTTACCTTTTTGTTAAAGTCACAGAAAGAATGTAGTAACACTCTGTTATTTTTTTTAATCCAACAACCTCTTTTAATGTGAAACTGCTGCCTCTGACTACAAGCATGAGCAATTGACCAGGTCTAATCTCATCAAACATGGCTCCTTATATTCCTTACTCTAGCTGTGAGTCCAAGGGTAGGCATGGAATCGTATTAGGATCATAGACCCTCTACGAGATTATAATATTCCAATATTGGGGCAAGATAGGTCTGTCTTGCTTTTATTTGGAACAAGTGATAGATGGAGATGGCAGAGACCATCCTGGCACCACAGGGAAAAGGCCTGCTTGAGAATGAAGCTAAGCAAATGCAAACAGTGCTGAGAGATGTTGCTTTGTTCCTAAATCTCAATGTGTGAAAAAACCAATTCCTTTAGCTTGAATGTGGTTACAGCTGTTTGCAACCAAAATATTTCTGAGGCTGAGGAGGGAGGATTGCTTGAGCCCAGGAGTTTGAGACCAGCCTGGGCAATGTAGCAAGACCCTGTTTCCATGAAAAAAAAAATTACCTGGGCCTGGTTGTGTGTGCCTGTAGTCCCAGCTACTTGGGAGGCTGGGGTAGGAGGATGTCTCAAGCCCAGGAAGTCAAGGCTGCAGTGAGCCATGATGACACTGCTGCACTCCAGCCTATGCAACAGAGTGAGACCATTTCAAAAAAAAGTGTGGCTAATATATGGGTATTCATGCATTTTATAGCATTGTGTATTAAAAGACACATATTTACAATACTACATTATTTAACTCTCTAAGTAGATTTCTATATAGTATAATACTGCCATTATGTTTTGCGTTTGACATTGCATATTGTCAATTTTATTCAGTTTATTTACTGCATACTTCATGTAAGGTACTCTCATATTCAACAAAAATTCTTCTAATAAAATAAATGGACAAATCAAGAATGTATCAAAGAATGTGAGTTCTGTCTTGATCATTGGTACAGTTTGGATATTTGTGCCCTCCAAATCTCATGTTGAAATGTGATCCCCAATGTTGGAAGTGGGGCCTGGTGGGAGGTGTTTGCATCATAGGGGTGGGTTCCTCATGAAAAGCTTGGTGTCCTCCCTGTGGTAATGAGTGGTCTCTGGTTCTATTAGTTCACAGGAGGTCTGATTGGTAAAAAGAGTCTGGCACTTCGTTCCGTCTCTTGCCATGTGAGAGGCCAACTCCCCCTTCACCATCTGCCATGATTGTAAGCTTCCTGAGGCCTCACCAGAAGCAGATGCTGATGCCATGCTTTTTGTACAGTCTGCAGAACTGTGAGCCAGAATAAATCTCTTTTCCCTATAAATCACTCAGCCTCGGCCGGGCGCGGTGGCTCACGTCTGTAATCCCAGCACTTTGGGAGGCCAAGATGGGTGGATCACGAGGTCAGGAGATCGAGACCATCCTGGCTAACACGGTGAAACCTTGTCTCTACTAAAAATACAAAAAAATATTAGCCTGGCCCGGTGGCGGGTGCCTGTACTCCCAGCTACTCGGGAGGCTAAGGCAGGAGAAATGCATGAACCCGGGAGGCGGAGCTTGCAGTGAGCCGAGATCGTGCCACTGCACTCCAGCCTGGGCGACAGAGTAAGACACCGTCTCAAAAAAAAAAAAAAATCACTCAGCCTCAGGTACTCCTTTATAGCAACGCAAAATTGACTAATACAATCACAATTACTTTTTAAATGCAAACTAGCTGTGAGAGTTGTCTGTCTCAAATATTTAAGACTATAATTTTATGATCATACAACTCATACTCCCAGCACTCAGTAAAGACAACTTATATTATATTTTTGTCAGTCTTTCTTATGCACAATTAGAAAATGATTAAAATAGTCTGATAATAGGTTCCCCTGTTAAGTTCAGAAGCCCAGTATTCTTTCTTGGTTTTTAACTGGCATGCTCCCTTTAATTTTATATTTCTTTCTTTTAACGATGAATGTAGAGGCAATAAATAGTACTTTTCTTTATATAGGATTGGATTACAATTAACTGATGAATTTAGGAAAGGACTTAAAGATTTATTTTTATCATCTTGTAACTTAAAACAAAACAACAGGGCTATAAACTCCAAATATGCAAGTAGATGTAAAGCTCAACTTCAAAAAAAAAAACGACAGGCCGGGCGCTGTGGCTCACGTTTGTAATCCCAGCACTTTGGGAGGCCGAGGCGAGTGGATCACGAGGTCAGGAAATCGAGACCACGGTGAAACCCCGTCTCTACTAAAAATACAAAAAAATTAGCCTGGCGTGGTGGCGGGCGCCTGTAGTCCCAGCTACTCGGGAGACTGAGGCAGGAGAATGGCGTGAACCCGGGAGGCGGAGCTTGCAGTGAGCCGAGACTGCGCCACTGCACCCCAGCCTGGGTGACAGAGTGAGACTCCGTCTCAAAAATAAATAAATAAATAAATAAAAATAAGACTTGACAATGAAGAAAAAGTAGGAAATGCTTGAGAAACTTTATAGAAATATCCTTTTACTTCAAAAATAGGAGAAATGTGTACTACAGGTAGGCCCCTACTTACAGACTCCTAATTATTCATATGTGAATTCTCAGAAGGCAAGGGCTGGGGGTAATACTGCTTTTAATGAAAGTCTGCTTTTATGAGTTTTCAGATGCCATAACCAAACTGACATTGTGTACCATTGTTCTCTGGGGAGCTTCATGCGCAGAATGAACTCATATGTTCCATGACCTTGGGCCAAACAATATCTTAAAGAAGTAATCAGTATAACATTTCAGAAATTGAGGTGGCCAAAGTCGGTCTAGGAAACTCTCTCAGGATTTGATATGCTGAGTGCAGAATTCATTTTCCATTCAGAGAAAAGGTCATACAAAGTATTCATGTGCTTCAACTGCTGAAAGCAATATAGAAAAAGAAAAATTGGGCTTAAACAAAATTTTTAAAAATCTGTCTTCATCTTCTCCCCTGTGATCCTTTATATCTAGGAAGGCTATTACTGTGGAGAGGCCTTAATATGGACTATTTAGACCAGTCATTTGAAAAATGTCCTAACAACAGCAGAAAAACATTATCAGTGTTCTGCAGAATCCGGACTTGTAATCAAGTAGTCGGTGTTTAAGAGACAAGTTTAGGTCATGGAAATATACTGGAGCCAAGAATCAGAATTCTAGTTTTTGCTCCAGCACTGATTTGTTCAGTTATGAGTGATGTTTTCAGATAGATTTCTTTAGGGTAGGAAGCAATAATGTTATATGACTTGGAAAGGCTTGATGAATGTTACTGAGTAAATAGATGTTTGCTGATTGCTGTTGAACAGTGGATCAAATTATTAAAGAAAAGTTAGGATAGAAAAACCCAAATACAGGCGGGGCGCGGTGGTTCACGCCTATAATCCCAGCACTTTGGGAGGCCGAGGCGGGCGGATCACGAGATCAGAAAATCAAGACCATCCTGGCTAAGACGGTGAAACCCCATCTCTACTAAAAATACAATAAATTAGCAGGGCATGGTGGCAGGCGCCTCTAGTCCCAGCTACTCGGGAGGCTGAAGCAGGAGAATGGCGTGAACCCGAGAGGCGGAGCTTGCAGTGAGCCGAGATCGCGCCACTGCACTCCAGCCTGGGAGACAGAGCAAGACTCGGTCTCCAAAAAAAAAAAAGAAAAATCTAAATACAAAATTATAACAGTATATAGCCATTTAGAGTTCATTAGTTACAAAGCTGTTAAGATTATAGATATTGCATATTATAATATATACGTGTGGAATTTCTGGAACTGATACTGTTTTTGTTTAGGCCGTTGCCAGTTTGGCAAAATTTTACATTTTCTGTAGTTAGTGAAAACAAATTATTTGATCTGAAATTACTATTTTATGAAACATATTATTTGACTGTTAAACCATCAATTCTTTTGGAGCTGGCCAACAATGTACCAATTTATTTTTAGTAGTGCAGCCCATGATAAACAAAAGCAGAAAGCCACCAAGGACAAAAAGATTACTGAGAGCTCCTCCTCATTGTACTTAAATTTTGTTTAGGATGAGATAAATGGAAAAAGAGCTTCAGACTTTGAAGATCTAGAAATTTGGGCAAATTTTCCAAATGTTCATGTGGATGAGTAAACTGTCACATTTCCAGAACGAAGAACATTGTTTTTTATTCTGCCTGGACTAGTATTAGGGAAAATGTTCAATTGAAAAAGTTACCATATAAGAATTATATCCAGAGTATCATATTTAATTGTTTTTTTGCTTACGCAAAAAAAAAAAAAAAAAAAAAAAAATTCAATTATCAATGTTTTTGAGCAAAAATAAGGCAACAGGTCAGGCTCTAAAAATAAATATAAGACTATAAAAGATGCATGTCTTATATTCTACCATGGTAAATGGGGCAGTGGTAAAGGAGAATGCAGAGTCCTCCTTCTGGTATACAGAATTTATATTATTGCTTTATTATTGCCTCACACACATCAGCCCTTGAGGCAGGAAAGATGTGTTCATAGAAAGCAACTTACCTGTGACCATGCCAGAAATGTTCAAATATACTTCACTATGACATGGTAAGAATACACTAATATTAATGTAACATCGACAGGAATTCAGTAAAGATAGAAATCTGATAATAGTAACAACCATCATTAATTAATGAGTCCTTGTTATATACCAGGCACTGTGTTAGTGTTCTCTGTCTTTCTGTCTGTCTCTCTCTCTCAGAAACTATGCATATTCATATATATTTATATAAAATGATCATACAATTCCAGCAGCCACATAAAAGTTTGGAAGCGTTCCCCCTTTTTTCTCTTTTTGAAGAAATGGGGAAACACAGGCACAGACAAATATGGAAACTTTGCAGCATTCACACAGAGGATGCAGAATGGAGCCTGAATTAAAATGCTCCCTCAGATAGAAGAGGCTTCATTCTTCTTTCTAGAAAGACTGTGGTGAAGGTCCTGGATTGTGACAAATATGCTATTTCCTCTAAACCCGGACTCCCTCCTCTTCAGGTAGTTTGAACCGTCTTTCCTACCCCTAAACCTGTAGATTATGCCTCCATCTCTCCCATCCTTACACTCCACTCAAAAGATAAGCTGCTCTCTTCGTTCTTTCTCTTAGTCCATTCTGCCTCCAAATGTCTCCACCATACTCTCTCTGGAACACCATTCCATTCTCATCAGCTCCCTCCACATCCTCTACCTTACACACCTTGACTTAAGTGAGCCTTCTATAAAGACACTGCCCACCTCCCACCTCCAGCAATTGCAAAGGGATGCTTCTCAGAGTTGGAGGCTTCTTGGGGTTGGGAGGAGAGGCCAGTGTTCTCCACCCTCAGTGCAGTTCCAGACCATTCCTCCTATGAAACAAACCCTTTCCCTTGTGGCTGACAACATCCAGCCATGTGACCCTATACTTCTTTCTCACACTCCTTTGCTTTTACTGAAGACTTTGAAGCTTTTTCTCTATGTCTAAGTTTCACCATCATTTTTGTATCTGGCACATAGTAGTTGCTAAATTATATTATTAAAAAATTCACAGTGATTATTCTTAATAAATTATGTGTGGTACACTCACAATTCATGGTGAAATGACCATGTATCTCGAGAAGAGAGTTGAAAAGGACAATGAGGACACCCCTTCCCATACTCCGAACTCTAAGTTGCATGATCTTGTCAGTCTCAGGAGTGTCAGCCATCCACTTCCGCAGCCAAATCCTAGACATGCTGGAACTTCGAAATATTCAATTATAATATCACATACATACACACTTACTCCAAACCGCATTCCTCCAGCCATCACTCGTCACCTCCACTCTGCCTTTCTTCATTGTATTGTAAAGAATGAATTGGGTTATTGTGACAGTCTTTATCAGTATTCCCATTACTCTACTACTTTGTCTTTCTACTGTACCTCCTGTGGAAAAAAATTCCACATCATCATCCACCAGACTGTCTTTTGTTCTCCTCCTACACAAACAACTCTCCTACAGATGGAGAAACTCATATAACTGCATTAAAAGTTCATTTGAAAGGCACAGTTGCCAAACTCAATTGGAATACCACCTGGTATTTCTATATTTTCCTGGGCAACTTTCTCTTTCACTTCCCACAGAGCATATTTCAAACTTCTATTGTGCTTTAGTTTTCTTTATTACATCACTATATGAAAGTGTAATTCATTTATTCTGCACTTACTTACTAGACATCTGTTGTGTGCCAGGCAAAGGGTGCTAGGTATTATGGTAGAAAAAAGTATAACATTTGAGTTTGTTCCCTCTCACTTCTGCCTTCATTCCTAAAAGCATTCACCTATCTCTGGGCCCACCTTGCCTGGGGGAAGATATATCTCCCTCCATGCCCAGCCTTTCTACCTGTACTCTGTTAGCTCAGCCATTACCTCAGTTAGCTTATCCCTGTCTCCTCTACCTGAAAATTTTCCATCCTACTGGCTCTTCCCCAGCAGCACTTACACTTATTTATTTCTGTCCTATCTTTAACCAATCAATATGACCACTCTCAACCATCATGTTTGCTTCTAAGTATTTCCCTATATTTTCTACATTCTTCAGACCCGCGGTACAGTTGTCCACGCTCCCCTCCTCGTTCATTTCATTCTCTCTCCAGCCTCCTGCAGTTTGGCATCTTCTCCACTATTCTACTGCAGCCGTCCCTTCCAGGGTCAACAAAGCCTCTTTATTAGAAAATGCACAGGGCACTCACTTTCTTCGGTCTTTGAACTCTGCAGGCATTTCTTTTTTTGTGTGGATGCGGGGAGACAGAGTTTCTCTCTTGTTGCCCAAGGCTGGAGTGCCATGGCACAATCTCTGCTCCCTGCAACCTCCACCTCCCGGGTTCAAGCGATTCTCCTGCCTCACCCTCCCAAGTAGCTGGGATCACAGGTGCCTGCCACAACGCCTGGCTAATTTTTGCATTATTAGCAGAGACAGGGTTTCACCATGTTGGCCAGGCTGGTCTCGAACCCCTGACTTCAGATGATCTACCTGCCTCAGCCTCCCAACGTGCTCGGATTACAGGCGTGAGCCACTGTGCCTGGCCAGGCATTTCTTTATATAAACCGTGTACCCTGCCTCTGGGCCACCAGAGGTTCCTGGTCTTCTCCCATTCACCTCTATGTTCGGTTACTCTGCCTGCCATGACATGCGGTGATCCTCGATGTTCATTCTTCTGTCCTTACAGTTTGTGTGTTCCATGAATGACATCTACTCCCTCAAATCCAAGCGCATATTTTATTTGTGTGAATCCCCAATAAGTAAGTTCCTATGGACAGAGGCTGTGCATGTTCGTTGTTTTAGTCCTGACACCTATCACAGAGTGCCTGACAACCCAGTGCCCAGCAATACAGAAAAATGCACAGACTGAATAATACAGGAAATTGTAGGCTGGGCGCGGTGGCTTAGGCCTGTAATCCCAGCACTTTGGGTGGCCGAGGTGGGTGGATCACGAGGTCAGGAGATCGAGACGACGATGAAACCTCGTCTCTACTAAAAATACAAAAAAAAATTAGCCGGGCGTGGTGGCGGGCGCCTGAAGTCTCAGCTACTCGGGAGGCTGAGGCAGGAGAATGGCGTGAACCCGGGAGGCGGAGCTTGCAGTGAGCCGAGATCACACCACTGCACTCCAGCCTGGGCGACAGAGCCAGACTCTGTTTCAAAAAAAAAAAAAAAAAAAAAATACAGGAAGTTGTAACCAGGAGGACCCATTGAAAGTGGAGCGTATTCTTTCACTCAGTGTTCACCGGGAATGCACTATACACTAGTTCCACTGCTTGTGTTGGGAATTCAGTGAAGAGCGAGAAAGACAAAGTAGCCCCTGGCACTTACATTCTAGTAAGGGAAAGAGTCATTAAACATATGTACTATATAGAGTGTCAGAGAGTGACAAGTGCCACGAAGAAAATAAAGCACGGAAGGGAGTTACAGAGTGATAGAAGGTAAAAGTGCGCCAGCTAGTTAGGGTAGCCTGGAAAGGAAGGCTTTTGGTGGCATTAACCCTGAAGAAATGAATGTAATGAGAAAATGTCTAGCGGCTATTTGAAAGAAAACCATTTCAAGAGGAGGAAATGGTAAGTACAGTGAAGTGGGAAAGGCTTTGGGGTACTTGAGGAGCAGAAATCAGGCCAAAGGGATTGGAGCTGAAATTCTGATTCTAGATAGAATATAGGAGGCAGTGGCACTGCATCACTCCCACTGGAACAAATAGTTCAAAAAGTAAATAAATTGGAAATGTAATCGTTTTAAAGATATCAGAGAGCTGTGGTGGCATAGATGATTAGATGGACTACAAGTGAAGTTGAGATGACTCCCTATTTCCTTCACTGAGAGGCAAGGTTTCCGTTCAGACTTGCCCTAAGCTGAGGTGTTTCGCCAGGGGAAAGAGAAGACGGTAGAGCTTACTTTCTAGGTAGCTTCATTGAGGTACGACTCATGCACCGTACAATTCACCCACAAAAAATTTACAATTCAATAATTTTTAGTGTTTTAGAGATATGTGCAACCATCCCCACAGTCAACTTTTGAACATTTTTATCATCTCAGAAATAAAAACCACGGCCGGGCGCAGAGGCTCACTCCTGTAATCCCAGCACTTTGGGAGGCCGAGGCAGGCGGATCACGAGGTCAGGAGTTTGAGACCAGCCTGGCCAATATGGTGAAACCCCGTCTCTACTAAAAATACAAAAATTAGCCAGGCATTGTGGCACGCGCCTGTAGTCCCAGCTACTTGGGAGGCTGAGGTAGGAGAATTGCTTGAACCCTGCACTCCAGCCTGGGTGACAGGGCAAGACTCCATCTTAAGAAAAAAAAAAGAAAAAAAAAGCCACATGCTTCAGCTATCACTTCTTGTCTTCCTAAACAGCCACTAGGCTTCTTTCTCCCAGTAGATTGTCCTACTGTGGACATTTCATATGAGTGGAGTCAATAATATGTGGTCTTTTGTTACTGACTTCTTTCAGTTAACATAATGTTTTCAGGGTTCTCCATGTTGTGGCATGTATCAGCTCCTCATTCCCTTTTTGTGAGTAAAGAAAAAATAACAAAATTTAACATTTTAACCATTTTCAAGTGTACAGTACAGTACTGTTAACTGTATGCAAGTTGTTGTGCAATAGGCTTCTGTAACTTTTTCATCTTGCCAAAGGGAAACTCTGTACCCGTGGAAAAACTCCCCATTTCCCCCTGTTCCCTAGCTCTGGTTGTCACATTCTACTTTCTGTTTCTATGAATTTGATTACTTTAGAAAACGTATACACAGGGAATCATGCAGCATTATTCCTTTTATGACTGGCATATTTCATGTAGCATAATGTGCTCAAGCCTTATCCATGTTGTAGCATATGGTAAGATTTTCTTCTTTCTTTAGGCTGAATAATATTCCAGTGAATATATGGTTTATACATTAATTTGTCAGCAGATATTAGTCTTCTTCCAACTCTTGGCTATTGTGAGTAATACTGCAATAAAGATGGATGTGCAAATATCTTTTCAGAATCCTACGTTAAATTTTTTTGATATATACCCAGAAGTGGGATTGCTGGACTATATGGTAGTTCTGTTTTAAATTTTTTGAAGAACCTCTGTTTTCCATAGTGGCTACACCATTTTACATTGCCACCAACAGTGCACAAGGGTTTCAAGTTCTCTATATCCTTGCAAGTATTTCTTATTTTCTGTTTCTGTTTGGTTTTTTTGGATAGTGATCTAGCTAAGAGATGTGAGGTGACATCTCATTGTGGTTTTGATTTGCATTTCTCTGATTAGTGATATTCAACATATTTTTATATGTTGGCCATATTTATGTCATCCTTAAAGAAATGTCTGTTCAAGTACTTTGTTAATAGGGTTTTTTGTTTGTTTGTTTGTTTGTCTAGTTTTGATATTGTTGAGTTGTAGGAATTCTCTGTATGTTTGGATATTAACCCTCATCAGACACATGGTTTGCAAATATTTTCTTCCATTCTGTAGGTTGCCGTTTCACTTTCTTCATTATTTCCTTTCCGTGCAGAAGATCTGAAGTTTGATTTAGTTCCATTTGTATATTTTTGCTTTTATTTCCTCTGCTTTTGGTGTCATATCCAAGAAATCATTGCCAAATCCACAAACATGAAGCATCTCTCCTATATTTTTATCTCACTAGATAATTTTATAATTTTATAAATTTTAGTTTTATAAATATAATTTTATAAATTACAGTTTTATAATTTTAGGTCTTACATTTAGATCAATAAGCCGTTTTGGTTTGTTTGTTGTTTTGAGACAGGGTCTCTCTCTGACAACCAGGCTGGAGTGCAGTGGCATCATCACAGCTCACTGCAGCCTCAACCTTCTGGGCTCAAGCAATCCTCCTGCCTGACCCCC
Source organism: Pongo abelii (assembly GCF_028885655.2). Classification (NCBI taxonomy): domain Eukaryota; kingdom Metazoa; phylum Chordata; class Mammalia; order Primates; family Hominidae; genus Pongo; species Pongo abelii. The sequence continues at coordinate 18,399,310 of NC_071998.2, read as the reverse complement.
ACCTCTCCCAGTAGGTGGCACTACAGGGTGCGCGCCACCACACCCGGGGGAGTTCTTACATTTTTTGTAGAGACGGGTTCGCAGTGTTGCCCAGGACTCGAGCGATCCTCCCACCTCAGCCTCCCAAAGTGGTGGGATTACAGGCGTGAGCCACTGCACCTAGCCATTAATTCATTCTGAAGTGATTTTCGTATATAGGTACAGGAAGGTAAGGGTCTAACTTCATTATTTTACATGAGAATATCAAGTTTTCTCAGCACCATTTGTTGAAGACACTATCTTTTCCCCATTGTATAGTCTTCATGCCCTTATGGCAGATTATTTTACCATATATGTGAGAGTTTATTTCTGGGCTCTCTATTCTGGCCCATTGGTCTATATGTGTGTCTTTATTCCAGTATTATGCTATTTTGATTACTGTAGCTTTACACTGTTTTTTGAACTTGAGAAGTGTGAGACCTCCAGCTTTGTTTTTCTTTCTCATAACTGTCTTGACTATTTGGAATACTTTGAGATTCCTAATGGATTTTGGATTTTTTTTTCTATTTCTGCAAAAAATTCCAATGAGATTTTTATATGGACTGCATTGAATCTGTAGATTTGGGGGGTAGTATGAACACTGTAACCATATTCTTTTCCAATCCAGGAACATGGGATGTCTTTATATTTATTCGTGTCTTCATTAATTACTTTCAGCAATATTAAAAGTATTCAGTATACAGGTCTTTTGCCTCTTTGGTTGGGTTTATTCCTAAGTATTTTATTCTTTTTGATGCTCTTATAAAGGGGATTTAAAAACATTTCCTTTTCTGATTATTTATTTTTAGTGTCTAGAAATGCAACTGATTTTTGTGGGTTGATTTTGTTTCCTGCAACTTTACTGAATTAGTTTATTAGTTGTAACAGTTGTCTCTGTGTGTGTGTGTGCACGTGTGTGTGTGTGTGCGTGTGTGTAATCCTTCAGGTTTTCTACATATAAGATTATATCATCTGCAAACAGAGATAATTTTATTTCTTCCTTTCAAAATTGAATGCTTTTTACTCCTTTTTCTTGTCTAATTGCTCTGACTAGAACTTTCAGTACTGTGTTGAATATACATGGCAAGACTGGGCATGCTTGCCTTGTTTCTATTTGTAGAGGGAAAGCTTGAGTATGATGGTAGCTATGGGCATTAACTATAAGGCTTTTAATATGTTGATGTAATTTTCTTTTATTTCTATATTATTGAATTTTTTTACATGAAAGGGTGCTGAATTTTATTAAATGCTTATTATTGCACTAATTGAGATGATCGTGTTACTTTTTTACCTTTCTGTCAGTGAATATAGTGTATTGCATTGACTAATTTTTGTATGTTGGACCATCCTTGCATCCCAGGAATAAATACCACTTGGTCATAGTGTACTGCTGAATTAAGTTTATGATTTTTGTTGAGGATTTTTGCATCAATATTTAGCAAGATTATTGGTGTGTAGTCTTTTTGTGGTGTCCTTCTTTAGCATTGGTATTAAGGTAATACTGGCCTCATAAAATGAGTTTGAAAGTATTTTTTCTTCTGAAATTTTTCAGAAGAGTTTGAGAAAGAGTGATGCTAACTATTCTTTAAATGTTTGGTAAAACTCATCAGTGAAACCATCTAGTCCTGGGGCTTTTCTTCATTGGGAGATTTTTTATTACTAATTCAGTCTCCTCAATTATAGATGTGTTCAGATTTTAATTTCTTCACACTTCAGTCTTGGTAGGTAGTATATTTCTAAGAATTTATTTCTTCTAAGTTATCCAATGTACTGGAGTACTGTTCATAGTAGACTCTCGTAATCTTTTTACTTCTGTGTCCTCATTTTTAATGTCTCATTTCTGATTTGTGTTACTTTAGACTTCTATTTTCTTACTTATTGAAAGAATTTGTTAAATTTTTTATTTTTTAAAAAAGAAACTTATTTCATTGATTTTTCTATTTTTTATTTATTCTCTATTTCATTTATGTTTTCTGTAATCTATGACCTTCCTTTTGCTAACTGTAATCTAGGACCTTCCTTTTACTAACTTTGGATTTAGTTTGCTATTCTTTTTCTAGTTCTTTGAGATACAAAATTATCTCCACTTATTGATTTGGGATCTTCTTTTAAAAATACAAACATTTGCTGCCACAGTTTTGGCGTGTCGTGTTTTCATTTTTTTAATTTGCTTTAAAATACTGTTAAATAGTGATTTCTTGACTCATCAAGTTGTTCAAGAGTATATTGCTTAATTTCCACATCTTTGTGAATTTTCTAGTTCAGAGTTTTCTAGTCCAGATTTTTAGTTTCATGGTGATTAGAAAATATAGTTGGTTTTCTTTCAGGTTTTTTTTGAATTGTTAAAACTTGTTTTGTGTCCTAATATGTGTTCTGTCTTGGAGACTGTTTTATGTGCACCTGAGAAGAATGTGTATATTAACATAGGGTGGAATATTGTTTATATATCTATTAGATTCAATTCACTTACAGTATTGTTCAAGTCCTTTATTTCCTTACTGTTTTTCTTTCTGGTTGATCTATTTATTACTGAAAGAAGAGTATTGTAATCTCCTCCTATTATTATTTTTTATCTAATTCTTCCTCCAGTTCTATCAATGTTTGCTTCATGTATTTGGGTGCTCTGCTGTTTGGTCCATATAGATTTATAAGTGTTGTACAGTGAATTGACACTTTCATCAATATGATGTGTATTGTTTTTCTCTTGTGACAATTTTTAGCTTAATGTCTATTTTGTCTGATATATGTATGGACACCCTTGCTATTTTGGTTACCTCTTGCTGGAATATATTTTTCTATTCCTTCATTTTCAGCCTGTGTGTGTTTTCAAAGCTAAGTGAATCTCTTGTAGATAGCATGCAATTGGATCTTTTTAAAATTGATTCTGCCACTTGGTCTTTTGACTGCAGAGTTTAATCCATTCACACTTAAAGTAATTATTGAAAGGGAAGGACTTACTATTGCAATTTTGTTAATTGTTTTCAGTATGTCTTGGAGTTGTTTGTCCCTCTTTTCCTCTCTTGCTGCCTTTGTGTTTCATTGATTTTTTTTTTGTAGTGATATGCTTTGAGGACTTTCTTATTTTCTTTGGTATGTCTTCTATAGCAATTTTCTCTGTAAGTTACCATGGGATTATATAAAACATCTTATAGCTATAACAATTTATTTAAACTAAAAATTTAATTCAATTGCATACAAAACCTCTACTCTTTTACCTCCAATTCATCTTACATTATCAATGTCACAAATTATACTTTCAGTATTCTGTATCCATTAATATAATTTAATAATTATGGTTATTTTTATGCTTTTATTTATACCTGATTTAAAAAATGATTTATGGACCACTATTGTAGTATGACAAGATTCTGCATTTTTTTTTTTTTTTTTAGACAGAGTCTCACTCTGTCACCCAGGCTGGAGTGCAGTGGTGCAATTTCAGCTCGCTGCAAGCTCCACCTCCTGGGTTCATGCCATTCTCCTGCCTCAGCCTCCTGAGTAGCTAGGACTACAGGCACCCGCCACCACGCCCTGCTACTTTTATTTTATTTTTTATATTTTTAGTAGAGACGGGGTTTCACCGTGTTAGCCAGGATGGTCTCGATCTCCTGACCTCGTGATCCGCCCACCTCAGCCTCCCAAAGTTCTGGGATTACACGCTTGAGCCACCACGCCTGGCCTAGATTCTGCATTTGACTATATGTTTACCTTTACCAGAGAGCCTTATACTTTTGTATGCTTTCAAGTTGGTATCTAGCTTTCTTTTATTTCAACTGGAAGGACTACTGTTAGTAATTCTAGCAAGGTAGGTTAATGGTGACGAACTTCTTTAGCTTTTGTTTATCTGGGAAAATCTTTATTTCTCCTTCATTTTTGAAGGGCAGATTTGCTGTGTATTCTTAGTTGGCAATTTTCTTTCTCTTTCAGCCCTTTGAATATACTACCCCATTCCCTTTCAGTCTGGAATGTTCCTGCTGATGAGTTTGCTGATAATCTTATGAGAGTTCTCTTGTATATAAGTCACTTTTCTCTTGCTGCTTTCAAGATTGTCTGTCTTGGATTATAGTGTGTCATGGTGTTGGATCTTTAGGTTCATCTTAGATAGAGTCCTTCAAGCTGCTGAAATTTGGTTGTCCATTTCCTTTTTCAGATTTGGGAAGTTTTCAGCCATTTCTTCAAATAAGCTCTCTGCCACAGGCTACTCTTCCTTGTGCAATCTGTGGACCCAGTTGTCATCTGCACCACAGTCTAGTTATCTTTTGACTGCCACAAATGGACTCCAAAAAATCTCCAAAATAAATGGTTACCATAATAAGATGGCCAACTAGACACAGCCAGGAAGCACTGCTCCCACTGAGAGAGACCAAAATATTGAGTAAGCCAACATATTTTGAGCCCATCTTCAGAGAGAAAATGCTGAGAGTCATTACAGAGGTGATGCAGACAACAAGGCTGAAGAGGGAGGAAGCTGGGAACCCTGCATAGGATACTTGCATGACAGGGCTAGTTCCCAGACCTGAATGCCTCCTGGGGAAGAGATAAGTGAAGGGATGGAGGGACAGGCCACTCTCACTGTGGACCTCTGGGATCCTAGGTACATAGAACTTTGCATTCTCCATGGACATTTGAGCTGGCAAGGGGATCTTCAAAGACAGTAGGCAGAGACAGGGCTTCACTGGCATGGAGCCTAGGAGCTTTTGTGCATGTGGCAGCTGGGGCAGAGCATGGCCTAGACACCCATCCCCCCAGGCTCCCCACCTCCCTACAGGCAGCTCTAGCCTCAGCTGATTGCTGGCCCGGGAGAGAGTGTGGCTGGCTTCCCTGTAGGACTGGGAAACTTCCAGGGCCCCTGCCTGGCCACCCTGCAGGAGGTGTGCACAGAGTAGCCTCTGCTGCCAAGCCTGGGTGCTTTGCTTCACCTAAGTACCTTCCTGGTGGCCTGGGAGCACTTTGGATCCCCCAGAACAGCTGGGGCCCAATCTCAAGGGTCTGGAGGATGAAGCCCAAAGCCAGTCCTAGCTCCCCAAAACTACACAAATACATGGAAATTGAACAGCTTGCTCCAGAATAACTCCTCGGTGAACAATAAAATTAAGGAAGAAATAAAAAAATTATTTGAAATAAATGAAAATAGGGACACAGCTTACCAAAATCTCTGGGACACAGCTAGAACCGTATTAAGAGGAAAGTTTATAGCACTAAGCACCTTCAGCAAGAAATTAGAAAGGTCTCAAATTAACAATGTACCTTTGCAACTAGAGGAAATAGAAAAAAAACAAGCCAACCCCAAAGCGAGCAGAAGATAATAAATATCTAAAATTAGAGAAGAACTGAATGAAATTTAGACACAAAAATCCATAGAAAAGATCAATGAAACAAAGTGTTTTTTCTTCAAAAGAATAAACAAGATCAATAAACCACTAGCTATATTAACCAAGAAAAAAAGAGAAGATCTAAGTAAGTACAATCAGAAATGACAAAGAAGACATTGCAACTGATCCCACAAAAATACAAAAGATCCTCAGAGACTATTATGAACAGCCCTATGCACATACAAATTAAGAAAACCTAGAGAAAATGGATAAATTCCTGGAAACACACAAACTCCCAATATTGAACCAGAAAGAAAGTGAAAACTTGAACAGACCAATAAGTTCCAAAATTATATCAGTATTAAAGAAACTGCCAACCACAAAACAAAAAAAAGAAAAAGAAAAAGAAAAGCCCTGGACCAGATGGATTCACAGACAAATTCTCTCAGACATAAAAAGAAGAACTGGTACCAATCGTATTGAAACTATTCAAAAAAATTGAAAAGGAAGGGTACCTCTCTAACTTATCCTACGAAGCCAGAATCAGTCTTATACTAAAATCTGGCAGAGACACAATAAAAAAAGAAAACTTCAGGCCAATATCCCTAACGAACATAGGTGTGAAAATTCTCAACAAAATACTAGCAAACTGAATCCAGCAGCACATCAAAAAGTTAATTTACCACAATAAGGCAGGCTTTACTCCTGGGATGCAAGGCTGGTTGAACATATGCAAATCAATAAATGTGACCCCCCACAGTAACAGAATTAAAAGCAAAACCCATATGATCATCTCAGTAGATGCAAAAAAAGCTTTCAATAAAATCCAGCATCCCTTCATGATAAAAGCCCTCAACAAACTAGGCATCTAAGGTACATACCTCAAAATAATAAGAGCCATCTACACCAAACCCACAGCCAACATCATACTGACTGGGCAAAAGCCAGAAGCATTCCCCCTAAGAACAAAAACAAGACAATGATGCCTACTCTCACTGCTGCTATTCAATGTAGTACTGGCAGTCCTAGCCAGAGCAATTAGGCAAGAGGAAGAAATAAAAGACATCCGTGGCTGGGTGCGGTGGCTCACGCCTGTAATCCCAGCACTTTGGGAGGCCGAGGCGGGCAGATCATGAGATTAGGAGATCGAGACCATCCTGGCTAACACAGTGAAACCCCATCTCTACTAAAAATACAAAAACAAAAACAAACACAAAAAACAAAAAAACAAACAAAAAAGACATCCGCATAGGAAAAGAGGTCAAATTATCTCTCTTCACCGACAGTATGATTCTCTCTTTTTTTGAAACTGAGTCTCCCTCTGTTGCCCAGGCTGGAGTGCAGTGGCGCTATCTCAGCTCACTGCAGCCTCTGCCTCCCGGGTTCAAGTGATTCACCTGCCTCAGCCTCCAGAGTAGCTAAGATTACAGGCATTCACCACCACGCCCGGCTAATTTTTGTATTTTTTAGTAGAGATGGGGTTTCACCATGTTGGCCAGGCTGGTCTTGAACTCCTGACCTCAAGTGATCTGCCTGGCTCAGCCTCCCAAAGTACTGAGATTACAGGTGTAAGCCACCATGCTTGGCCACTGATAATATGATTCTATATCTAGAAAACCCTAAAGACTCTGCCAAAAGGCCCGTCAAACTGCTAAATGACTTCAGTAATGTTTCAGGGTACAAAAATAATGTACAAAAATCAATAGCATTTCTATATATAACTGAGTACCTCAGCCTCGAAATACATTTTTAAACTATCTTTTTCCTTTCCTTCCTTATCTCAGAATGTAGCCTTGTAGTGTAAGACTCTTTGTTATGCCCTTTCCCAACAGGCATATCTGTGCACAGTGCTTGCTCATCTAACTATGTGCTTGCTTAGAAATTCCAGGAGCCAGTTTGGAAACAAACCAGGCAGAGAGATCAAGCCGCAGATCTTCCCACTCAAGGGGAGTTACGCCCAAGTCAGGATGATGCAAATCAGATCTCCAGATGGGCGATTACTTGAGATAACTATGGGAACAAGACATGCAGCTATGCACTCCCTTTTCACTACTCATGTCTATATCCCACACCTTTTTCCTTCTTAAACCCCTTCACTCAGCCCAGAAGACTGAGATGGCTGTTTTGAGGCTTATGCCCAGACATTCTCTCATCTGCTAGCATGTGACCAATAAAGGTTGCTTTCCTTTCACCACACCTCAGTTCTCATGCTTTGACTTCTGAGAGGAGAACAACTGGACTTGAGCTGGTTACATATACACCAATAATGTTCAAGCTGAAAGCCAAATCAAGAACACAATCCCATTTACAATAGCCACACACAAAAATGAAATACCTAGGAATACAGCTAACCAAGAAGGTTAAAGATCTCTACAAACCTGACAATGTTGGTGTTGTCGTGTTTGGAAATGATTAACTAATTAAGGAAGGAGCTAGAGTGAAGAGGACAGGAGCCATTGTGGACGTTCCACTTGGTGAGGAGCTGTTGGGTCATGTAGTTGATGCCCTTGGTAATGCCATTGATGGAAAGGGTCCATTTGGTTCCAAGACCCATAGGTGAGTTGGTCTGAAAGCCCCCAGAATAATTCTTCAAATTTCAGTGCAGGAATCAATGCAGACTGGCATTAAGGCTGTGAATAGCTTGGTGCCAATTGGCCATGGTCAGCATGAGCTGATTATTGGTAATGGACAGACTGGGAAAATCTCAATTGCTATTGACACAATCATTAACCAGAAATGTTTCAATGATGGATCTCATGAAAAGAAGAAGCTCTACCGTATCTATGTTGCTATTGGTCAAAAGAGATCCACTGTTGCCCAGTTGGTGAAGAGACTTATGATGCAGATGCCATGAATTACACCACCGTGGTGTCAGCTATGGCCTCGGATGCTGCCCCACTTCAGTAACTGGCTCCTTACACTGGCTGTTCCATGGGAGAGTATTTTAAAGACAATGGCAAATATGCTTTGACCATCTATGACTACTTATCCAAACAGGCTGTTGCTTACCATCAGATGTTTCTGTTGCTCTGCCAACCCCCTGGTTGTGAGGCCTATCCTGGTGTTGTGTTCTACCTATACTCTCAGTTGCTAGAGAGAGCAGCCCAGATGAACAATGCTTTTGGTGGTGGCTCTTTGACTGCTTTGCCAGTCATAGAAACAGGCTGGTGATGTGTCTGCTTACATTCCAATGAATGTCATTTCTATCACTAACGGACAGATCTTCTTGGAAACAGAATTGTTCTACAAAGGTATCCACCCTGCCATTAATGTCAGTCTGTCTGTGTCTCGTGTCGGATCTGCTGCCCAAACCAGGGCTATGAAGCAGGTGGCAGGTACCATGAAGCTGGAATTGGCTCAGTATCATGAGGTCACTGCTTTTGCCCAGTTCAGTTCTGACCTCGATGCTGCCACTCAACAACTTTTGAGTTGTGGTGTGTGTCTGAGTTGCTGAAGCAAAGACAGAATACTCCCATGGCTATTGAAGAATAAGTGGCTGTTATCCGTGTGGGTGTTAGGGGCTATCTTGATAAACTGGAGCCCAGCAAGATTACAAAGTTTGAGAATGCTTTCTTGTCTCATGTCAGCCGGCACCAAGCCCTGTTGGGTGCTATCAGGGCTGATGGAAAGATCTCAGAAGAATCAGATGCAAAGCTGAAAGAGATTGTAACAAACTTCTTGGCTGAATTTGAAGCTTAAACGCCTATGGATTTACATCAAATACCGGTTCAGTTTTGTCATTGTTTATTCTAGTAAATTAGTTTCATTTGTGAAAGGGTTACTCTCATACTCCTTATGTACAGAAATCACATGAAAAATAAAGGTTCCATAACGTGAAAAAGAAAAAAGATCCCTACAAGGAGAACTGCCAATCACTGCTGAAAGAAATCACAGATGACACAAATAAATTAAAAAAAATTCCATGCTGATGGATTGGAAGAATCAGTATTGTTAAAAATGACCATGCTGCCCAAAGCAGTTTAAAGATTTAATGCTATAACTACCAATGTCATTTTTCACAGAACTAGAAAAAACTATTCTAAAATTCATATAGAACCAAAAAACAGCCCGAATAGCTAAAGCAATCCTAAGCAAAAAGAACAAAGCTGGAGGCATCACACTACCCAACTTCAAACTATACTATAAGGCCACAGTAAGCAAAACACCTTGGTCCTAGTACAAAAAAAGACAGATGAATGGAACAGAATAGATAATCCAGAAGCAGTTCTGCACACCTATAGCCATCTGCTCTTTGACAAAGCCCACAAAAAAATGGGAAAAGGATCCCCTATTCAATAAATAGTGCTGAAATAACTAGCTAGCCATATGCAGAAGAATGAAACTGGACCTCTACCTTTCATCGTATACAAAAATTAACTCAAAATGAATTCAAGATTTAAATGTATGACCTCAAACTATAAGAATCCTGGAAGAAAACCTAAGAAAAACAGTATTCTGGACATCAGCCTTGGCAAAGAATTTTTGGCTAAGTCCCCAAAGGTAATTGCAACAAAACCAAAAACTGACATGTGGGACCTAATTAGACTAAAAAGCTCCTGCTCATTGAAAGAAACTGTCAGTAAACAGACAACCTACAAAATAGGAGAAAATATTTGCAAACTATGCATCCAACAAAGGTCTAATATCCAGAACCTATGAGAAACTCAAACAAATTAAGAAAAAACAAACAAATAACACCATTAAAAAATGGGCAAAGGACATCAACAGATACTTCTCAAAAGAAGGCATACAAGTGGCCAACAAACATATGAAAAAATGTCCAACATCACTAATCATCAGAGCAATGCAAATCAAAACCACAATAAGATACCATCTCGCCCCAGTCAGAATGACTATTATGAAAATGTCAAAAAACAACAAATGCTGGTGAGGCTGTGTGTGCATAAAAGGGAATGCTTTTAAACTGTTGAGGGGAATGTAAATTGGTTCAGCCACTGTGGAAAGCAATTGAAGATTTCTCAAAGAACTTAGAACTACCATTTAACTCACCAATCCCATTATTGGGCATATACCTAAGGGAAAATAAATCATTCTACCAAAAAGACACTTACACTTGTATGTTCATAACAGCATTATTCGCAATAGCAAAGACATGGAATTAACCTGGGTGCTTATCAATGGTAGATTGAATTTTAAAAATGTAGTAGTAGTACATATACACCACTGAATACTACACAGCCATAAAAAAGAACGAAATCATGTCTTTTTCAGAAACATGGATGCAACTGGAAGCCATAACCCTAAGTAAATTATTATAATATAGGAATGGAAAACCAAACACAGCTTGTTCTCACTTGTAAGTGGGAGCTAAACACTGAGTACACATTGACATAAATATGGTAACACTAGGCACTGTGAACTACTAGAAGGGGCAGGAGGGAGCAGAGATGGGTTGAAAAACTACCTGTTAGGTAATATGCTCACTACCTGGGTGATGGAATCCATATTGTAAACATCAGCATTATGCCACATACCTGTGTAAAACCTTGCAGCTATATCCCCTGAATATAAAATAAAAGTCAAAATTATTTTTTTAAGAAGAAATTGTTGTCATTACAGAAAGTGGTAGATATTTTGGGTTCTGCCTAGGCTGTTTCTGAATCAGAAGGGAGTCCATGTGATTCTGTTTGACATCAGTATCCCTGCTCAAACCATTCTGGAAGGAATCAACTTTATACGTGGAGACATCTGTCATCTCTCTGAGGTAGAGAAAGCCTTCCAGGATATAAATGTTACTTGTGTGTTCCATATGTCTTTTATGTTATGTCAGGGTGGAAACAATTGAATCAAAAACTGCTTGAAGAAGTCAATGTGGGGGACACAGGCAATGTCCTTCAGGCTTGCAGGAGGATAGGAGTAATAAAATTAGTTTACACTAGTGCTTTTAATGCATATTTGGAGGTGAAATGGTCAGAAATGAAGATGAATCTGTCTTTCTTAGCTCTTCACCTCTATAGCAATCACTACTCTCAGACGAAATTGACTATGGACAAAAAGATAGGGGAAGTAAGTGGTGTTTTTCCTCCCCTACATCCCTAACATCCTGAATCCCTTCCCTTAAGTCTGTGACCAATAGGATACTTGGTCCCACTAAGATAGCTTTCCTCCACTGTGATTCCTCATCTACATGTTCAGTGTCATCAGAAGAATGATGCCCTTTTCCAGATAGCTGAATTACACAGCATTTAAATTTATCTTATTTCATTTTTTATGAGAAGTTATAAAATTGGAATAAAAAGCAGAAACAAGGAAAGAGATTTTCTGAAGTACACATTTTATATGAGCCAAGGAATTAGTACCTGGAAAAATAAACTGTAATATTTAAAATAAGTTTATATATGGAGATAATTATGTTTCTTGCTAAAATGCCTATCACCCTACTGATTCTCAGTTTGAAATAAGCATTATAACTTTTATATGTCTGAATATGAAATTTTACAAATTTGCCAGGAGAGGCCAGAGAATTAGCTTGCTCTTTTTCCACCACGTAGGAATAAAATAAGAAATCAGCAGTCTGCAATCAGCAGTTACTGGAACTCAACCATGCTGATGCCTTGATCTTGGACTTCCCAGCCACCAGAACTATGAGAAATAAATATTTCTTGTTTAAGCCACCCAGTTTATGGTAATTTGTTATATCAGCCTAAACTGATTAAGACAAAAATGCTAAGAAACAGAAGGACCACACAGTAAAATTCCATAACCTGTTCTGGAGTTTTAGATCTACTACAAAGGTCTAGAATCCAGTAGGTCCTCATGGATTGAATATGGCACCAGCAAGGGCGATGTGGACATGAGCCAGATCCTAACACAAAGGATATTTGTCCTCAAACCTCCTTTATGGTTCCTTCCAGGAGTGTGCAGCCCAGAATAAAGGTTTGATGGAGTGACTGGTGCCACAGGTATGAACAATCGGCTCATAATGGGGGCAACAGTTTGGAATCAGAGAATCATGATTATTCTTGTAAATGATACTTATGGACCAAAGAGGCACATTAGGCTCAGAACATAGCAATTTTTCCCCTAGATCTGTCAGCTATATCTTTTACAGGCCAGATATGTCAAGAGTCTACATTTGGGAGAGGCCTTAAAATCCATATAATATACACTTTGTACACAATTTCAGAATTTGTAACAGATTATACTCAAGGTACTGCATTTTATCTAGTGTGTTTTTACATTATAATTTCACAGGGTAACAGCTTCTCATTTTCAATGCTAGGTTACTTTTATGTGATATTCACATTTTGTACCAATCTGGTGTTCAGATTTTATATTGCTTGATACAATTTTTTAAGTGCATAATCACTTTCTTAAAGTTTCTGTTTAAAAACTTATGGGAAGCATGACATAATATAAATTATATTAGAGATGGAATATTTAATATCCCCTAAAATACCAAATAACTTAGACCAGTATCCCAGTATTAAATATATAGTTGATAACTCAAAGTAATTTATCACTGTTTCTTTGTAATCATTTTGATGTCACAGGTTGTTTAAGGCTTAATGATGATTAAGAACATTTAGTGAATTTATGCACACTTTAATGAATTGATTTAACATTTCAGCTATTTATGTGCAAGGACCCACAAAACTATCAATTTAAATGACTTGAGAATTAAAATGTAATAGTTTATTCTTGGAGCATCACTTTTTCTCTCTCCAGTTATTGGTCAGGGTACCAAATGCTTTTTTAAAAAATCTAGGTTTTAAATATTTTTATTTATTTATTTATTTTGAGATGGAGTTTCACTCTTGTTGCCCAGGCTGGAGTGCAAAGGCATGGTCTCGGCTCACTGCAACCTGCACCTTCCGGGTTCAAATGATTCTCCTGTGTCAGCCTCTTGAGTAGCTGGGATTACAGGTACCTGCCACCATGCCCGACTAATTATTGTATTTTTAGTAGGGGCAGGGTTTCACCATGTTGGCCAGGCCGGTCTCAAACTCCTGACCTCAGGTGATCCGCCCCGATTAGCCTCCCAAAGTGCTGGGATTACAGGCGTGAACCACTGCGCCGGCCTAGATATTTTTACATGAGATTGTGGATGATAATCTCATTTTGGGTAGATTTGTATTTTGGGTAGATTTTTATCAGGCATCCTGATTTAAAAAGAAAAAAATAAAATTTTTTTCTGGTTAAGATTAGCATTTTTCATTAATTACCACCTATTTTAGTCAAGGTAGCTTCATTTAATTCATACAACATTTTATTTGTTAGTGTATGGTGCAATTAAAACAATAGTTGCAATGTCATGAAGGACCTGCGCCAAGAATCACATGACACCACATAGACATCAGTACCTATGACAATGCTACTTTTAAATTCTCATTTTTTAATGAGAATATTGAGGCTCCAAGATGTTAAGTAACTTTCCCAAGAATATACAGCTAGTAGATTCAGATGTATAAGGCCACAAAGCCTGGGTTCTCAGTTACTACTCTGCTCAGTGGAACTTGTGGGAGCAAATTCTGATCAACTTATAAGCTCTTCTTCCCCAAAAGATCTTAGCTTGGAGAAGAAGGAGACCTCTATACTGCAGAGCTAAAGTTTTGAGTAGGTCGTGCTTGACTTCTGGGGCATGTGACATGTGAATAAAACTGGTTTTATGATGGTAAAATCATCAGCATTTCCATGGAGCATCTTGTGTTTCTCAGGGCATGGGAACAAACCATCTGCAGTATAAGGTAAATTTTTAACTCATAAGTCAATGGAATTGTTGTTGCTACGGATATCACCATATTATTTGGCAGGCGATTCTTATTGAAATATCATAAAGGGCAAATATTGTGACTTTTCTCCATGATTAATAAAACAAACAGATAATCTTTACAATACTAATCATTGCTGTGTTTCTTTATAAAATGTTCTTGATTACTTAAAGTACTATTAAATTAAAAAGCAGATTTTTGCAACATGTAGAAGGCTCTTTTAAAAGAAACTATAATATTATTCTATATTGTATTTCTGTAGGTATAATATCACATCACCATAATCTGCATGGTCTAGTAAAATAATAAACTGTTTCTCAATAAATAACTTACCCACAATATGGAAACATTGGCAATGTTTTGTTTTGTTTTTTTGTTTGTTTTGTTTTGAGATGGAGTCTCGCTCTGTCACCCAGACTGGAGTGCAGTGGCATGATCTCGGCTCACTACTACCTCCGCCTTCTGGGTTCAAGTGATTCTCCTGCCTCAGCCTCCTGATTAGCTGGGACTACAGGCATGTGCCACTACACCAGGCTAATTTTTTGTATTTTTAGTAGAGATGAGGTTTCACCGTGTTAGCCAGGGTGGTCTGGAACTCCTGACCTCGTGATCTGCCTGCCTCAGCCTCCCAAAGTGCTGGGATTACATGCATGAGCCACCACGTCCAGCCGGCAATGTTTTTTAATATGTAGTTTAGTCTTCAGACCCTCTCAAATTACTTACTGAGTTAAAGTATGCCTTTTATAAGAAACAACATTCAGTAATATAAAAATAAACTCTCATCTCTTCTTTACTTTCCATTTAATTTAAGGTACATTTTGGAGGACATTCTTGTGCTTACTTCATGTAACCTCACTTGCTTTTAGGTGAATTCAAAATTCTGATGTTAATCCCTTGTATTAGGGTTCTCTAGAGGAACAGAAGTAATAGGATATATGTATATACAAAAGGGAATTTATTAAGGAGTATTGACTCAGACGATCACAAGGTAAAATTCCAGGATAGGCTGTCTGCAAGCTGAGGAGCAAGCAAGCCAGTGGTGGTTCCGTCTGAGTCCCCAAACCTCAAAAGTAGGGAAGCTGACAGCGCAGCCTTCAGTCTGTGGCCAAAGGCTCAAGAGCCCCTGGAAAACCACTGGTGTAAGTCCAAGAGTCCAAAAGCTGAAGAACTTGGAGTCTGATGTTCGAGGGCAGGAAGCATCCAGCACAGGAGAAAGATGAAGGCTGGAAGACTCAGTAGTCTGCTCTTCTATCTTCTCCTGCCTCCTCCCTGGCAGCTGATTAGATGGTGCCCACCAGATTGAGGGTGGATCTGCCTCTCCCAGACCACTGACTCAAATGTTAATTTCCTTTGGCAACACCCTCACAGACACACCCAGGAACAATACTTTGCATCCTTCAATCTAATCCAGTTGACACTCAATATTAACCATCTTCTTACTAAGCAGTTAACTCATAATAACACTGCCAAAGAGAACTCTAACAGTTAACAGAAGCATTGTTTGTTGTCCTAAGTCTGTCATAATATTCTGTATAACCTTTGAAGAAACATTTAAATTTTCCTCTTTCAAGCAATGAAATGTGCACTCCTTAAATTGAAAGAACATGAGCCTCCTTGATGTGTTGCCTGACATGGTGGGAAAGGTGAGCCCCTGAGTCGGAGGACTCATCCCGGATTCCATTCTCTCACAGGCTTGTGAAAGCAGAAGTCACTTTCCTTCTGACCTTGGCATGTATCCTGCTTCAAGAATGGAACTGGAGGCATATCTATTCTGATTACAAAGAAAATTTAAGTCACTCTCCTATAGAATTTTAATTTCAATCATTGTTTTAGGAATTCGCAAGTATATGGCATGTTTTGTCTTAATTAAGACAGAACATTTTCTATTAGTTAATAGAAAAAGTGTCCTTTTTCAAAAAGAGAAGTGTTAATGTAATGATAATAGTAATGACTTCACAGAGTGTGTGTTCTGTTCCAAGCACTTTAAGCATATTAACAATTTAATCCTCACAGTAATCCTTGGAGGATGATATCATCCTGATTTTGCAAGTGAGACAACTGAGGCACAGAAAGGCCAAGCCTTATATAGCAGAGCTGGGATTTGAACCCAGGATGTCTGGCTCTTAATGCTGTTAGTTTACATTCTTAACTGTGGGCCAGATGTGTGTAACTGACTATCAAACATCAAACATTTGATGATGATCATCAAATGATGTCAGAACTATCAAACATTTGTTCTGACACAAAATTCTACATCTAAATTCCAATCTCCATTTTACATTTCTGCTAACCTGACGGGGGAAAAACTTTTATTTTAATATGACCAGGGATCCACATTTTGAAAAATATTGCCAGTGCAGTCCTGACAGCCACTTCTTCATTCTTAAGCACCTGGGAGGAAACTGTTCAGAAGTGGTTTGTTATGAAATGGTAAAATCAGCTCTGCCCTTGCTGATGAATCCAGAATAATTACCAATGACTAAGTCCAGCCTCATGACCACTTTCTTGAGTGACATTGAGTTTGCATCCTAATTTGAAGTTTACAATTCTGGCAAGATATTGGACAGCTGCATGGATAATTTTGTTCACAAATATAGATGCAAAACTCTATGCTGCGTTAAAGCTGTTTTAAAGAGCATACTTTAGGACTAGTGTTTATTTCCTTGTGTCTAAATTTCCTGTTTTGCATTTGCTTCAGCTGAGATTGTTTTGGGCTAAACTTATCATCCTACACAGACCCTTGGTATCATGTAAATCAAAATAATCATTAAAACACAGACATATTTAATTATATGAAATTTGTTGTCTCTACACTAAAGTTTTTCTAACATTCTTAAATTTTGTCTACATAATGAATATATTTTTAACAGAAAAAAAACTATAGGTTTGATTGCCTGCTTATTTAAATAAAAAGAGAAAGAAGAGATAGAAGAACTATGAACTCTTTATTGGTTACCAAACAATAAAAATACTTTTTTGGGAAAAAAGTAAACCCTATTGTTTCCTTGAATGTGCTTGTTCTTTCAGCTCAGTCCTAAGAGTGGATGATTACTGAGCACAGGGCCCTGAGATGAACTGAGGGACTCGCATCTCATTCAAGCCTCAGAAAGCAGTGGAAGGATTAACGTTTTCTTCATTTTATAAAGAGCACACTGAGACTAAGAATGGTTGATTAGTTTGCCCAAGTTCTCAAGAGTAGTAAAATTTTGAGCCATTAATTTAAACAGACATCTGGAGGTAGACTAGAGCTGAGAATGATCTCAATTAAAGGAAGGAATTCTGTCACTTTGTGGAGTTTTATGAAGAGAGAAGATAGAAACCAACTTACTGAGTATTAAACAAAAGACTATTTCCCGAAAACATCTTTCCACATTCATTCTTCAATCAGTAAAATTTTACTACCATTAAGGCAGAAAAAGGGTTAGACACAATTTCTTCCTTCAAGAAGTTTAGAGGTTAATAGGGACACCACAATATTCGTGACATAACTTAAAAGCTACATAAAAATGGTATAGAAAGGTAAAGATTTCTCTGTGAAAGGGGTATAAAAAAGAAAATATTTTCCTCACGGTAAGCTTGAAGTTTCTTCCTCCCTGGGAGGCTTAAAGGAGTCTTCATGATGGAGATCTAGAATCCATCTTTAGTTGGTTAGTGCATGCACATGTGAGAGGGAAAGCCATGCTGGACCTGATCCAAGAATGAGGCTGGAAATGGGTGTACTTTTAAGATAATGAATAAATAAATAAATAAATGATCTTATTTGCCTAGGAGCCTGCAAGGGACTAATGGAAGCTGTGAATAGAAATACCCTTTGGAACCAATTTGGAGATGGCCTTGAAAACGAAGGGAGTATAGAATTTTCTCCAAAAGAAAATAAGAAAACTTTAAAGGATTGTATCTGCGGAAGGGCAAGATAGTAACTAAATCTTCGAGGAGGGAATAAGCCCTTACCTCACCGCTGTTCACCTTTTTGAGGGCTTACCATTCACAGCATGGGCCCCTGCTCCTGGCCCTCCCCAACACCTAGGCAGAGTTTCACTCTTAGCCTCTGTCAAGTGTGATCACCAGCTGACTTATCTATCTCTTTTTTTTTTTTTTTTTTTTGAGATGGAGTCTCGGAGTCTCGCTCTGTCGCCCAGGCTGGAGTGCAGTGGCGCCATCTCGGCTCACAGCAAGCTTCGCCTCCCGGGTTCACGCCATTCTCCTGCCTCAGCCTCCCGAGTAGCTGGGACTACAGGTGCCCACCACCACACCTGGCTAATTTTTTGTATTTTTAGTACA
Organism: Pongo abelii; assembly: GCF_028885655.2. NCBI lineage: Eukaryota > Metazoa > Chordata > Mammalia > Primates > Hominidae > Pongo > Pongo abelii. Next base: position 18,380,967 of record NC_071998.2, on the reverse strand, counting down.
GACGGGGTTTCACCGTGTTAGCCACGATGGTCTTGAACTCCTGACCTCGTGATCCACCCGCCTCGGCCTCCCAAAGTGCTGGGATTATAGGCGTGAGCCACCGTGCCCGGCCGTCTATCTCTTCTTATCAGTAACTGGGCAGTCTTGATACTGAGCTTCCCAGCTGTGGACCCACAACTAAATTAATGTAAGACCCAAAGATCTGAAACGCCCTTTAAGATGCCACCCTTGAGAATAAAGAATGTTAGATACCAGCAGAGGTTTATGCAAGAAGAAGATGGAGTGGTGGAGAAAAACTGGGAGTAAGAAAATTAAAGGAAGAGAAAATAATAAAAAAGAACAGTGATCATTTGTATTAAATAATGAGAGTGAAAATAAGGCTAACAGTATTTTACAGGTGCAGTGGATCACAGGTTGTTGACATGTAACCAACAAGAATTGGACGATATGGCTACAACCCTTTGTCTGCAAAAGCTCACATGTATTGGCTAGTAATGTTCAAGTAATTCAGAGGACATTAATCAGTTAAATATCTATCCACACATGTCTTCTCTAAAAAAATTCAAGTCTCCATTTTTTTCTGTCTAATACTTCTGACTTCAAGGATAGAGTCAAGAGAACTGGGACCAGGAATTGCAACTATTGCAGTGAGGCAAATCCCCACAATGTCTCTTGACAAGAGTCAAGAGAGAAGCAGCTAAACAATGGGACTGTACCCACCTATGACCTTTTAAAACAGCTCTTTTTTTGTGCTTCTTTAGATGGATAGAAGTGAACTTATATGTATGCTTTGATTTTTGCAAAATTCTTAGTCTGTAAAAGATGTAGTTGTGACTAGGAGACTAACTCTCATTTGCCTCAGTCCTAAATTCAGTGTGTTCAGTATAACATTGAGGAAATAAAAATCATAATAATGATTTCAGAAGTGACATATTAACGCCATGTTTTTGAAAGAAAGTGTGGTCAGGCTCTGTGCTAAAAAAAATTCTACCTACTGATGTTGCAAAAGCGTGTCATGAGATGATCTTTATACTGAAAACTAGATTTCTGTGAATGTGCAATGACTTTTGGGTCCTTTTCTTTCCATATTCAAATCTTATTTCACTTCTGTGAGGTTTCCCCTTATTTATGGGTTTCTTTAATCATATGCATATATTTTTTATGTTGAAATCTAGTAAAGGTATAAGCTTTTGTTTCATTTTTAGCATGGACCTAAGAAGCTCTTCCATCATAATCTATGGCTTTCATTATTGATTCTGTTTATAGACAGGATATAAATATAATATGAAAATCAAAAACAAGTTTTAAACAAAAATTGTTTTTAAAATTAGATTTTTCTCTTCAACTTAAATATTTTACCCTTCCAAAGGGCGAGGGAAGGGGGAAAGATGAAAGTGGCAGAATTAATGTAGAAATAAAATGTTTGGAGCAGAGCTTGGGCTTTTTCCCATAGAGTGAATACTAAATTTTATCAGTATAATAATCCATCACAGTTTAAAAAGAAGCAACACATTTTCCAATTACAATGATAACTTTTAACATATCTAACATTTTAACATCTCTGTATCTTCTAATACATTAGACTTGAAAAATTCTGTAGTGATTGCTTGTCTCAGCATTTTGCAAACATCATCATTGCTGTACCAAAACAGAGTTCGCCAATTTTGGAAAGATGTGTGCGTGGCTGAACCTCTTCTGGGACTGGACCACGGACAGCAACTACTATATGTGCAAGTAGTTGTTCTCTGGTGAGCTGAAACAGTTACTCACATCCCTTCCCGTGCTCTGAGGTTCAGATGAGGAGCCCTGGTAGAGAAAGGCAGCTCTAGATCTTTGTAAGAAGGTATAAGACACCAAACTGTGCCCTTCAATGGAAAGTATTAATATAATACATGTCTCCAAGGAAGGGCTGACAATGGGAGTTGAAAGCCACCAGACAGCAAGCGCAGGGTGCAAACTCTGCAGCTCTCAAAATGAGTGGGAAGGTAGTTACACAAAGTTGGTGCCCCCCATACTTGTCTGGAGGCCTGGCTGAAGAGCCAATCCTAGCATGCCTCTCCCATCATCGTGGCCACTCTAGGAACCAGCCCCAGCCACAGGTTCCCTGCTAGGCAAGAGTTGTCATGCTTCTTTTAATAACTTCGAGTAGACTTAAAGTTTTCCTTTTGTCTTCTTCACCAGAGAAAGAAAAAGTTTACTTTTGGACAGGTTGCACTAAAGCACTTTAGATGTTCTCTTTTCTCTGGTGGAAGCCTGTATCTTAGGAGACATGGGGAGCCTGCTGCTGGCTCACCTGTCACGGAACTGAATCTTGAAGCTTTCATCTGGTTTTTCCCAGGTGAGCATTTTAAATTTCTGCTTCAAAGTCTGTCTTTGTACTTTTAATAAATAAGGCATTTGTACTGATGGAATCTGCAAGACAGGCTTGAAGGAAAAAATAAGTGTCTCAAAGTCTGTTTCTTTTTACATGAACAGTCATGTAAAAAATGTATTAAAAATAGCCTTTTTGACTTGGAGATCTATTATGTTCAGTAGCTAAACTATAACACAGAAGACCACATGGAGCATATACATGAAATATTGTTGAGGTGGCCATTTGGAGTACCGGGTTCTAGTAAGGACTCCACTTCAATTGGCCGCATGATCCAAGGATGGGCATATCACTTCTCCAGGACTTAGAGTCTTCATCTCTAAAGTGAAGGCTGAACATAACAGGTACCCTTAAAGCTGCAAAGCATCACACAACATTTCACACCTGTTTACCCTCTCATTCTCTTAGATAACACTTTTTCTCTTTCCTCAAAATGCCAGTGTCTCCTCTCCCAGTCTCATTCTTAGCTCTCTACTTCACCAGAAAACTGAGGCAATCAAAAAAGAATGTCCATGAGCTTCCAACATCACATTGGCTTATGGCTGTGATCTGAATGTGTCTCCTCCATAATTTAGGTATTGAAACTTAATGGCCAATGTGACAGTATTAAAAGATGGGCCTTTAAGGCCATGCGGGCTCCTCCCTCATCAAAGGGATAAAGGTCTTTCTAAAAGAGGCTTCACACAGTGTCTGGCCCTCTTGCCATGCTACCTTCTGCCAGGTGAGAATGCAGCGAAAAGGACCTCACCAGATGCCAAAAAGGACCCCACTGTCTCCTTGATCCTGAATTTGTCAGCCTCTAGAACTGTGAGAAAATAAATTTCTTTTTTTTTTTTTTTTTTTTTTGAGACAGAGTTTTCTCTTGTTGCTCAGGCTGGAATGCAATGACACAATCTCGGCTCACTGTAACCTCCGCCTCCCAAGTTCAAGGGATTCTCCTGCTTCAGCCTCCCAAATAGTGGGCATTACAGGTGTGCACCACCACGCCTGGCTAATTTTGTATTTTTAGTAGAGACAGGGTTTCACCATTTTGGTTAGGCTGGTCTCAAACTCCTGACCTCAAGTGGTCCACTGCCTTGGCCTCCCAATGTGCTGGGATTACAGGCATGAGTCACTGCACCCAGCCAATTTCTTTTCTTTACACATTACTCAGGCTGTGGTATTCTGTTATAGTAGCACAAATAGACTGAGACCAAAACTGATACCAGGAGAATGGAGTGTTGCTACAACAAATACCCGAAAATGTAGAAGCAGCTTTCGAACTGAGTAATGGGTAGAGGCTGGAACCATTTTAAAGGGAATGCTGAAAAAGCCTGTATGGCCCAACCTGGCACATTAAGGGTGATTCTGGTGAGGGCTCAGAACAAAAGGAGAGCTGTAGGGAAAGCCTGAACCTTCTTAGTTTATCTTAGACAAGTTGTTATATTATCTCAGTGGCTGTGACCAGAATACTGGTAGAAATACGGACAGTGAGGGCCTTTATTATGGTATCTTAAAGAGAAATCAGAAACACCTTACTGGAAACTGGAAGAAAGGCCATCACTGTTACAAAGTAGCCAAGAAGTTGGCTGAATTATGTTCCTGCCTCAGTATTTTGTGGGAGGTACAACTTAAGAGTGATGAACTAGGATACTTGATGAAAGAAATCTCTAAGCAGCAAAATGTTGAAGGAATTGCACGGCTTCTCTTAACTGCTCATAGCAAAATGCAAAAAGAGAGAAATGACTTAAAGATGGAATTTATAATCAAAAGGGAAGCTCTCACATGTAAAGAATGTAAAGATTTGAAAAATTCTCAGCCTGGCCATGTAAATAACAAAAAAGCATGCTTAGTAGAGAAAACCAAGGGTGTGCCCAATTGACAGTCTGATAAGCAGATTAGTGTGAATAGCAGGAAGCCAGGAGCAATTTATCAAGATAATGGGAAAATGACCCCAAAGACATTTCAGAGATCTTTGAGGCCGCCACATTCTTCACAGGCAGAGTGCTAGGGCCTTGGGGGTACAACAGGTTTGAGGGAGGGGCCCAGGGTGCCCATGGGAACTTGAGGCTTACCATCCAAGGCCGCCTCAAATCTCTGCTCCCTGCATTCTGGCACAGTGCTCCTTGGCTGCCCCAGCTATGGCTCAAGCAGGCCTAGGTGTGGCTCAAGTCACTGCTTCAGGAGGTATAGGCCATAGCACTTGGCAGCATCCATGTAGTGCTAACTCTGCAAGTGCACAGAGTTCAGGAGCTTTGAAGGCCTAGTTTCCTCCCCTAGGTTTCAGAGAATGCCACAGAGTGTGTCCACCAGAGGAATGCACGGTGGAGTTGTGTGAGTGGGGCCACCTCAGAGAGTACTCACTAACACAAAATCTAGTGGAACCATGGGGGTAGGGCCATGCTGGAGACCTCCACATTTTAGAGTCACCAGCATGCAATGCCAGCGTGAAAGAGCTGCAGGCAGGAGACTCCAACCCATGAGGGCTGTGGTTTGGGCTGTGCCCAGCAAAGCTATGGGGCTGTGGCCTTTGGAGCCTTGGGGATCCAACCCCTGCCCCAGTCTGCCTTGAAGGTAAAACATGAGTCAAATAAAATTATTCTCAAGCCTTAAGATCTAATGTTGTTTGCCCTTTTGGGTTTTGGATTTACTCAGAACTTGTTACCCCTTTCTTTTAGCCAATTTCTGCCTTTCAGGATGGGAATGTCTATCCCACACCTATACCACCATTGTGTTTTGGAAGCAAATAACTTATTCAACTTTGCAGCCTCATTGCTGGAGGGAAATTTGCTTCAGGATGAATTGTTCCTTGAGTCTCACTCATACCTGATTTACATAAACCTCTGGACTTTAGACTTTTGAGTTGTTTTTGGAACGAATGAAAACTTTTGGGGCTATTGGGATGGAATTAATAATGTATTTTGCACATGAGAAGGCTATGAATTTTGAGTGGCCAGAGAAGAATGCTATGATTTGAATGTATTTCTGCCAAAATTAATATGTTGAAACTTAATGAAGAATGTGATCATATTGAGAGGTGAGGCCTTTAAGAGGAATTAGGCCATGAGGATTCCCCCTCCATGAATAGGATTAAGGACTGTCTTAGTCCATTTTATGCTGTTACACAGAATACCACAGACTGGGTAATTTATAATAAACAGAAATTTATTGGCTCACTATTCTGGAGCTGGAGAGTCCAAGATCAAGGGACTGACTCCTGGCTAGGGCCTTCATGTGTGTCCTTTCATCGTGAAGGGCATAAAAAAGGGGTGAGAGAGAAAAAAGCAGGCCAAATAGGTCCTTTTATAAGGAGCCCACTCCCACAATAGCAGCATTAATCCATTTATGAAGGCAGAGCCCTCATAGTGTAATCACCTCTTAATACTATTTTAATGGTAATTAAGTTTCTAACACATGCTTTTTGGGAGGACACATTCAAACAGCAGCAAAGCCCTTAAAAAAGAGGCTACATGCAGCATTTGGCTCTCTTGCCCTTCTGCCTTCTGTCATGTGCACAGGCAGCAAGAAGGGCCTCAACAGACATCAAATTCTGGCATCTTGATTTTGGGCTTCACAGTTTTTATACCTGTGAAAAAATTAATCACCCGATCTGTGGTCATCTGTCACAGCAGCACAAAATGAACAAAGACACTTACCCACCAGTACCTACACCCACAGAGTCTGCCTTCTCAGCTTTTAACTTAGACTAACTACCCTTACTCATATACAAAGCTCATACTTCACCTATTCAAAAATAGAAGTCACAAGATTAGCTCACCTCTGGCCTTTGGATTTTTCCTTTGAAAATTCTATTAGTATCCAGTCATGCTATATTCCCTATCCTTAAGGGCACAACAACAATAGAACACAAACAAAAATAAACTTTTCTTGGCTTTACATTCTCTGCCAGCTCCTGTCCCATTTCTATTCTCTTTTGCAACACAATTCCTTGAAGGAGTTATCCACACTCTTTTAAAAAAATATTTTTCTCTGTTATTCTTGTAAACACAGTCCAATCAGATTTTTCAGCACTCCCCCTACACTGCTCTTGTCAAAGTGTCCAACAAACCTCACATTGCTAAAATCAGTGGTCAACTCTCAATTCTCACATTACTCACACTATCTGCAGCATCTGATATAATTCGTTACGACTCTTCCTTGTTATTTTTTTTTCTTGTTTCAGTCAGTCTTTTGGCATTAGTTCCATCCATATGCCACTGACTTCCAAATGTGGCTGTCTAGCCAACACCTCTCTCCCAAACTGCAAACTAAAATTCCAAAAGGCTTATTTGACTCTTTTTAGATGTCTTAGAGATATCTCAAACTTATCAAATGTTCAAACCTGAACTCCTGATCTTTACATTCAAAACTTTGTTTACCTGTAAACTTCCTAATCTCATCTGGTGGAAACTCCATTCTCAGACTTGCTTACACCAAATATTTAAGAGTCAGACTCATTTGGTGGTCTCTTATGAGCTCACACTTGCAGTTTCACTCCTATGGAGCTCAGCCAGGGCTAGAACTTCCATTATGGTTTAAATCATATGGCTGGTAGTTGTGCTGACTATTGGCTGGTTTTTGGGGCTCTGTTCTCCGTCAGTCTAGCTTAGCTATCTATCAGCATGGCAGCTGCATTCCAAGACATAAAAAATGGAAGGTGTGGGGATTCTTGAAGTTTTGTCTTTGGAGTTGCACATTGTCATTTCTACCACATGATATCCATTAAAGCAACTCATAAGATCAGTACAGATTTAAGGGGAGGTAAGATAGAGTCTATGTCTTGATGGAAAAGTGGAAAAGTCATATTGCAAAAGGGCATGTAAGATAAAATGGAGTGTTGCAGTCATCTTTGGAAACAATCGACCGTATAGGACATCTTCAAATTACAAAATAAGCTACTTGCCCTAGAATGCGCCCTCTTTCCCCTTCTGTTACAAGCACATGACCCAGCTGTGATTAGGCAGATATGGACCATACCCTAGGGCATGGAATAGCAAAAAGTTGAAAGAAACCTGTACTCGGATAATCATGCAAAGCTGAGTTGCTCATCCCATGATTGTTAGGTAAAGACAAAAAACTTTCTTCCATCTCCCTTTCTACCCATTCCCTTTCACCCTCACCCCTTGTATCTTTAATGTTCCCTGAACTGGCCAGGCACTCTCCAGCCTTAGTCCTTTTAATTGTTCTGTCCACCTGAAACATTCTTTCCACAAATATATACAGGGCTCGCTTCTTCACTCCATGCAAGGGTTTATTTAAACATCACCCACTTAATAAAGTATTTTTGACCACACTTTTTAAAATAAAAATCCATGACTAATGAAGACTGACACACATTTAGTCCTTTGAACAATACCTAGATAAAAATGTCTGTGGAGTGAAAAGAAAAAATGCTGACTTTGCTGTTTACTGGTTTTCTTCAGGAAAGTCTCATTATCTCTTAGACTACTTCATCAGAAAATGGAGATAACAATGGCTTTCTTTTACGGTCACTGTGAAACTTAGATGGCCCCGTGTTTGAGAAGTCCTCCTTATGAGGTCTCCCTCATGATTGCTCTTCACTTGAGTTCAGGCTCCTGCTCTTTGTCGCTCCCCTTTGTGGAGACAGACAGACTTTCTGGAGCTGACTAACCTTGACTAACCTCTCAGTACCCAACCCACATCTGGCTACAGGGGAAAGAACATGTTTGTCACAGAAACTAGGCTGGTTGTACCATCCCCACAAGAGTGTATTCAGATTCTTCTTCAGAAGAGTCTAGAATTGCACCAGAACTCTGACCCCCAGCCCAAAAGCTTGCATCAATGTGGTATTTTTATAAACGTGTACGTAGTGAAATGACTACCATAATTAAGCTAATTAGCATATCTATCACCTCACATATTTACCTTCCTTTTTTATTGTATGAGAACTCTTAAGATATATTCTCTTAGCAAATTCCAAGTATACAATACAGTATTATTAACAACAGTCACCGTGCTGTACATTAGATCTCCAGGACTTATTTCTCTTACATAACTGAAATTGGACTCTTTAATCAATGTCTCCCAATTTCCCCTACCCCCAACCCCTGGCAAACATTATTCTACGCTCTGCTACCCAGATATTTTGTCTCTCTATGTACATTTTAGATTGCACAAAATAATTTGCTGTTGTAATGAATGGCATTGCATTGGATCCACAAATCAAGTTAGGAAGACATCTTGACAACATTGAGTCTCTCTATCCATGTACGTGGAATAACTCTCCATGTATTTAGTTCTTTGATTTCTTTCATCAGCTTTATAGCTTTCCTCAAATAGATCTTAAACAAATTTGGTAGATGTATACCTACGTTTTTAATTTCTAGGGGTGCTAATGTAAATGATATTCTGTTTTTAATTTCAAATTCCACTTGTTTATTGCTGATGTATAGGAAAGTGATTGATTTTTGGATATTAGCTGTGCTCTTATTTTTATTTCCCTCATTTTCCTTGTTTTGAATTTACTCTGTTCTTCTTTCTTATTTCTTGAGTAGGAACTTAGGGTATTGACATGAGGACCCAAATGATGCTGAATAGCCAAAACAATATTTAGCAAGAAGAACGAAGCTGGAGGCATTATACTCCCTGATTTCAGAACATGTTATAAGGTGATATTAATTAAAACCACATAGGTACTGCTATAAAAACAGACACATTGACCAATGGAACAGGATAAAAAGCCCAGAAATAAACCCAGCCATTTGATTTTTGACAAAGGTTTCTAGAACACACAGTGGGGAAAGCACAGCCTTCTCAATACATGCTGTGGGAAAAACTGAGTATCTGCATGTAGAAGAATAAAATGAGATCCTTGTATCATACCATATATAAAAATTAACTCTAAATTGATGAAAGACTTAAATATAAGACTTGAAACTGTAAAACTATTACATGAAAACACAGAAAATGCTCCAAGATATTGGTTTGATCAGCGATTTTTTGGATATAACCCTGAAAGCATAGGGAAAAAAAGCAAAAATAGACAAATCGGATGACATCAAGATTAACTATCTTAATTATATTATTTGATGAATAGAAGTCATTAATTTATAGAAGTTCAATTTAATAAACTTTAAAAATATTTGGTGTCTTTTTCGTCCTGTTTAAGAAATCTTTCCCTATCTCAAGGTCATGGAAGATATTTTGTACTGTTTTGTTACATAATTTGTATTGTTTTTATTGTCTAAGCTTCCACATTGTGGCCTATGATCCATCCTGAATAAATGTTGCTAAAAATTAAACTTTGACTTAGCTTACTATAAATTATATTTATATTTATGTATTACATATGAGAATTATTTTACTATAAAAACTATAATTAAGGCAGAATAGAAAGTTTAGATACATATTCATGAAGATGCCACTTCCATTCAACGGACAAAAGGATAGTCTTTTCAATAAAATTTACCAGATCAGTTAGATATCTGTAGGTGTGGTGGGTAACTTTATCTTTAAACTTGGCTGGGCCACAGTGCCCAGATATTTGGTCAAACATTATTCTGAATGTTTCGGTCAAGATTTTTTCGTTTGGATAAGAATAATACATAAATCAGTGGACTTAGGGTATGCACATTACCCTCCATGGTGTGAATGGGCCTTCTCCAATCAGTTGAAAGACTTAGTAGAGCAAAGACTGGCCGGGCACGGTGGCTCACGCCTGTAATCCCAGCACTTTGGGAGGCTGAGGAGGGCAGATCACGAGGTCAGGAGATAGAGACCATCCTGGCTAACACGGTGAAACCCCATCTCTGCTAAAAATACAAAAAATTAGCCGGGCATGGCGGTGGGGCGCCTGTAGTCCCAGCTACTCAGGAGGCTGAGGCAGGAGAATGGCATGAACCTGGGAGGCAGAGCTTGCAATGAGCTGAGACCGTGCCACTGCACTCCAGCCTGGGCGATAGAGCAAGACTCCGTCTCAAAAAAAAAAAAAAAAGAAAGAAGATGGGCTTAAAGTTTCATAAAATATCAGTCATATGAGAATAAGGAAAAGGAAAAAAGAATGTAAATGAAAGATAAAGACAGAGAACAAGAAGAAAACACAGCGGAGAATCAGAAATAAAGAAGATTGTTGAAAGAAGAGAATATATTACTATATTTATTTATTGAATACATTGATTAGGCTCTGTTCTAGGTGGCAGGATAAAGATAGATGTATTATCTATGTAGATAATATATAAATAATAAATATATATTATTACATAATTTATAAACAAGATAAATTATCTATTTATAGTCTAATCATGAAGATGGCACATTAATACCTAACAATAACAGGTAGAAATAGAGCCGGTGAAGATGAGACAGAAAGCATCATAAGGATGGGGGAAACACAAGGACACCATGGAATGGGCTGGTTTTGGAGTTTTAACTCTGCCTCAAGAAGTTATGGTACTTGCCTAAGCAAAGAGGTGGAAGTCTTACAGAAAAGGAAAATGTGAATGGACACAGTTGAGTGTTGGAAGAAAGAATGAGGGTTGAGCTAAGTTGAGCTGCCAGGGTAGAGAGTAGGGCAGAAGTTAATTTCCAACAAGGTGCTCAGAAGGATCTGATCATGGAAAGTATGGGTTTTATAGATTTCATCCTTTTAACAGAGGAGCATCTGAAGCAGACCTTTCCTTTGGGACGATTATCAGGACGGAGGACACAGGGTCCATTAGAGAAGGGTAACTGAGAAGTGAGGCATGACCATGGAAGCTTATGGGTGGTTTAGGCATAAGGTAACCAGGGCCTGAGACCAGAGAAATTCCCGCAGCAAGAGAAATAAGAGAAAATAGAAATGGGAAGTATAGGAAAAGGAAACATTTTACAGCTCTTATTCCATCTCTGGGCGAGCTTATACATACACAGTCTAGAGTTTTTTCTCTTGTTGATGGTGAAAGGGAATAAACAGCATGAAACTCACCGTGGAGGCTAAGATAGTTTGACTCAGAACTCTCCCCACTGCTTGACCTTTCATGACCCCGGGTACACACTAACTCTGAAGTTAGTGGGCAAGGTGGGCAGGGGCTCAGGGACTCCATGAAATCCATCTGAATGTTAGCTCTGTCTCTCACCAGGTTGGGGGGCCAGGGGCTGTGGCCTAACCTCATTGTGCCTCAGCCAATTCTTCTGCATGTAAAATGAGGATATTCACTATGTGGCCATTGTGAGATGATCCATGTAAACCTGTGTAGCACTGAGCACATTGTTGTTCTCAGTAAATGCTGAGCCCTAATACCCAATATACCCACAGCTCCATGCATGTGCTCCTTAGCAAGCATACTCAGACAGCTTGGCTTGTCTGCTTGTGTCACATTATAAAAGTTGGCTTCCTGGTTATTTCTACAGTGCAGCCCATAATACCGATTTCCTTAAGAGCAAAAAAAAAAAAAGCCTTATTTCTTTCCTCAAAGATGAGAATTGGCCTTTTAAAATTTTTCCTCAAATGACAGGACTGGTGCTGTAAATGCTTATGAAGACTGGTCCCTTTGCATGTACGGGCTTATCTTCCTGAAGATACGAAGCTGTGGCTAGCTGCTTTCTTCTGTTTTAATGACCTCAGAATGCACAAAGCAGAGGTGCAAGTGGAAGCTGCAAAGAGCTCTACAACCTCTGTCAAGGTGCTTGTCCTTGCCCAAGCTGCTACTGTTCTTGGTGGAGATTATTCCCCGCTGATCTAAAATATGCTCTAAGGCCAAGGTGGGTGGATCACACGAGGTCAGGAGTTCGAGACCAGCCTGGCCAACATAATGCAACCCCATTTCTACTAAAAAATACAAAAATTAGCTGGGTGTGGTGGTGCACACCTGTAATCCCAGCTACTCAGGAGGTTGAGGCAGGAGAATCGCTTGAGCCCAGGAAGTGGAGGTTGCAGTGAACCAAGATCGCACCACTGTACTTCAGCCTGGGTGACAGAGAGAGACTCCATCTCAAAAAAAAGTAATAATAAATACATCATAAAATATGCTCTAATGTTGGAGTCAAAGGTCAGCACTGTCACTACACAAAGCCTCACTTTGAGTAGAGATGCCTGCTGCTGCTATTTCTTGGGACATGAGCATTCTTTAACTGAGTTTAAAGTTCTTGAATTACAAATGGATAGCAATACAGCTTCACAGAGGTATGCTCATAAAGAAGTCTTCACACTTGAAGATAGAGTGGACACACACACACACACACACACAGACACGCACACACATACACGTTTAGAGAAGTTCCCTTAATCAATCTGACAGCATGTAGTTATAAAAAACACGGATTTTATGAGGTGATGGTACAGCTTCTGCTGCCCTATATACTATACCTCTGGAGAACGAAGAGCACTGAATGCTATATTTTTACTTTCTATGTTTGGAACTACACTTATTATCATGCCATTACTCAATAAACATGCATCACAATGTCCCCATACCACCATGAATGGGCACAAATAACCCCATCCTATTGTGGTGGGGTTAATTTTTTAGGACACCAGGTGCTGTCCACTGTTAAGAACATCAGTTTGCCTGATTTTTTCAAGTTTATTCTCCAAGAGCCCTTTCACTCAGGTTGGGTCTGCAAAGCACCAGCAAGTCCAACAACTCAAACAAATGTCTACAGCTGCACGTGACAGATAAGTATAGCAGCTAACCCAAAGCAAATAAAAACAACTCCTAGGGAAAATAAGAGGGTTGCTGGGAGGGCTTTTACTTTGAGTGCCACTGGGTCTTACTGATTTGAGTGCCCACATGTTTCAGAATTTAGGGTGTGGGAGTGACCAGGGAGCACAGTGACTAGAGGAAACAAGAAACAAAGTAGACATTGTTCACTTTGGTTGCTAAATTTAATATGTCCCTATTGCACTTTTAGTTTTGGGAAATTTTTCCAACATTAAAAAAAAGAAAGCTCTTTTAAAGAAGAGTGTTAAAACATTGGTTACGTGAGACCCAAGGAGGATTCACCTTACAAGGTGAAATTATGTGTTTTAGTCAATTTTCACACTACTATAAAGAAATAACTGAGACTGTGTAATTTATAAATGAAAGAGGGGTTTTTTGTTTTGTTTTGTTTTCACTCAAAATTCTTCCGTTTTTACAAAACTAACAGGGTGGAGTGGGGAGACTGGGGGGCAGGCAGCCTCAGGACTAGGGCTGGTGAGAGGGGCTATGCTTCTGTCTCCACCTGAGACTGGCTCCCTGCCGTGTTGCTCTTCCACTCCGCCTTCATCTCTGTGTCAGTGGGATGGTCTCCTGAGCAAGGCTCTGCGTTGGCCTTGTTCTCCTCCTCAGCCAGCCTCTCAAACATTTTGGCATAGAACTTCTTCCGGGCAAGCTGCCTGCGGATCCGCTGCTGACACACAGCCAGCTGGGCCCTGGCGGCTTTGTTGTTGGGGTAGAGCTCCAGGACCTTCTGGAAGTCAGCCCGAGCCAGTTCAAAGTAATTCACCACCAGGTGGGCCTCTCCCCGGCGGAAGGGGCCCTTCTCGTTGTTACTGTCCAGTTCTAGGGCCTTGTTACAGCTTTCAATGGCAGCAGAGAAGGCCTGTAGTTTCAGCTGACACATGGCCAGGTCGAGGTGAGACGCCAGTCGAAGGGCCTGTGCCTTCTGTGCTTCCTCATTGGAAAAACTAGACTCATATTCCAGCCAGGACACAATCTTCTTACACTGTAGTAAAGCTTGCTTGTATCTGCCTTCCTTGAAGTACACTCTGCCCTGCTCTTTCACTATGGTGTTCTGTTCCAGCTTCTCTTCTGAAATCATCTCCCAAGATTCTTTGGCCTTTTCAAAACTCTTGAGGTGTAATTCATATTTCAGCTCGGCATTTGATGGGATTTGGAACTTTTCCTTCCCAACACTGCCAAAAGCATAGCTGGGCCTGAGGTACACAGTGGAATGTTCTCCTTTCTCCAAGTGCTGAATGGCCCTCTCCAGATCATAAGGCAGATCCAGGTTCTCCCCCACGCTAACCTCAAAGCGGAGCGCCCGTTGGTCAAAGAGCTGGTCCTTGCAGCACCCTTTCAGCGCAACCTCCAACATAGTGCCCTCATCGGGCTTGACATAGCCTTCACCGCGAGTCCCTATTCTGCGGACGATTCCCCCATCTTCCTCTTCCGTCAGATCTTCTTCCTTAAACAATTCCACCTCAAACACAAGCGTGGCATTATGGGGGGACCGTTGGAGGACTGCCTACTGAACCCTAGGCATATTCTGGTTTGCAGGTGATGTGGCACACCTCCCCCACCTTCATGATTGCTACGGCAATGTCCCAAGCCTTGATGACCTCCCCTTTTCCCAGGTCAAAGGAGAGTCTGTCCTTGCCACCCACACTGGAGTCAAACTTTGTGCCCTCTAACAGCCAGCCAGTGTAGTGGACAAAGACTAGGTCCCCAGTCATGGGCATCTCTGTACCTGTGCCCTCTCTCTTGATGACCTTCAGCACTCCTTCATCCTGTTTGGGGCTGACTTCCACTTCCTTCTTGGGCAGCGGCTCCGGCTGCGCCGCACTCTCGGTCGCCTTCATCTCCTTGGCTGTCATCTCCGCGTGGCGCGAAATTTTTCCGGGAGCTGGCGCAGGCGCGAGTGCACTCTGGGCCGCAGGCGGGGGCGCCACCTGCAGGGCATGCGGGAGGCCGCGCACTGCGGCGCTGACTGCTGACCGCGCAGAGGCTGCAGCACCTCTCAGGAAACAGGTTTAATTGACACAGTTCCACGTGGCTGGGGAGGGCTCAGGAAACTTACACCATGGTGGAAGGCAAAGGAGAAGCAAGTGTCTTCTTCACGAGGCAGCAGGAAAAAGAAAACAGGCGAAACTTCCTCTTATAAAAAAAACCGTCAGATCTCACGAGAACTCACCAGCAGGAGCACAGCATGGGGGAAACTGCCCCTGTGATCCGATCACCCCCCACCAGGTCCCTCCTCTGACGTGTGGGGATTACAATTCGAGATGAGATTTGGATGGGGACAGAGAGCCAAACCATATCAGTATGTCTATTCAGAAAAATGTTTATGTGTATATATATATATATATATATATATTTTTTTTTTTTTTTTTTTTTTTTTTTTTCAGAGTCTCACTCTGTCACCCAGGCTGGAGTGCAGTAGCGCGATCTTGGCTCACTGCAACCTCTATCTCCCGGGTTCAAGCGATTTTCCTGCCTCAGCCTCCCGTGTGGCTGGGATTACAGGCGCTGACCACCACGCCCAGCTACATATATATATATATATATATATATATATATGTATTTTTAGTAAAGACAGGGTTTCACCATGTTGGCCAGGCTGGTCTTGAACTCCTAACCTCAGGTGATCCGCCCGCTGGTGTAAGCCACTGAGTCTGGCCAGAAAAATGTTATTTATATTCTAATGGTACCAACTTCAATACCCTTTATCACTCTGAACCACAGTTTTTTAATTTAATAAGGAAAACTTGGGTAGAAATATGTATTAAAATATATATTAATCTATCAAATACTACACAAAGACAAGTCTTTAAATGGGTTAGGCAATATGCTGAAGTTGAACACCAGTAAAACGTTGAGTAACCCCTCCATAGAATTCCCATAGAAATCTCTTTCTGACCATAAACCTAAGATCATTGCTCTCCCTCACTACCACAGGGATGTGATTTTAGCATTTGTATCCAATTTGCGGGTAGCCTAAGCCATCAGTGAGATATTTGGCATTCTGTATCTAAGCCTGTTCCCTCACCACCACACTGCTTCATTTCTCTTGGTTCTATTCTATCTGTAGAAAACACTGAAAAGTGACAAGATGTGCTGTTGAAAATCTATTTCAAAATCATACACTCATTGCTCACTAAATATTAGCTCTTCAATCTTCTGGAGGCACCTGGGATCAGTCTCTCCCGCCTCTCTATATAGAAAAGGGAGGGATACTCTGACTGTAGGGCGGTTGTATATTCTCCCGGTTTTCAAAAATGTCTACTAATTAAATGCCATTGGACATGTGCTCCTACTTCCTGTGGGGGATGAGACACAGTGTGACACAAAAGACAAAATGTCCTTTCTGTATGTTATTATGTCACTTTGTTCATATTCTGTGACCGTACACATTTATAATGTCACCTTTACCTTTCATTATGTTCATACGTGCACACTATATTCTGAGACCCCTCATTTCATTGTTGATTTGTCGATTTCTGAACAAACAGCACTGTTTTAATTATTTTAACTTCAGACTTTTCAGTAGGAGAAGTCATATCTGATTTTTATCTTGCTTGAAGATGCTTCTTACTCATATTCTCCTCAGGATGAAATTCCCCTCATCCTGATACTCAGTAACCTCATTCATTCCATCCATTCCACCTGACTTTCTCCCCATCTATTAATTAGCTCCTGCTGTATTCGTTTCTCATCTTATCAAGTTTAGGAAGAATATCGTCTGTTATTTACCATTTCCTCTCTTCTATCATTAGTCAAAACTGTGTTTCTCCAAGTGTGATCCATGAACTATTGCCTCTGAATTACCAGGAGTACTTGCTAAAATGCATATTCCTAGGCCCCATTCAATCTGGAATGAATGGAGCTTAAAATCTGCAAATGTAATATGTGCCTCTGAAGTAGATCATCGTTTGATAGCTGCTTCCCTAGCCTCTCTGCCCATTGCATGGCATCACTCTCACAAACACTGACTCAGGATGAACCTGCCTTTCTGCCTTCTTATGGCCTTTAACTAACTGGGGTGAGTGGTGTGACTGAACGAGCATTCACCACAATCCACTTCAACAGGCTTCAAACACCACTGATAATCCTGATACAGAAGTCAGCATCTGCCACACATTCTCCCTATCAGCAGTGACCCAAGTGTTCAGTCCCAGCCAGTACCTCACTTCACTTATATTGAGTTTCCTTTAATGGGCCACTGTTGCTCTTTTCTCCCAATATTTGTGAGTCTGAGACACCCTAGTTTATCAAACATATTCTAAATGGCACTGAAGCTCAAAGAGAAATGGTCTGGATGCCACTTCCCTTCTGCACAAATGGCTCTTTTATATCTCTATAAATTTGCAAATAAAAAATAGATACTTCTAGAAGCAGGAGCAACCTCACTTATCAGACCATTGATAAGACAAACATAGTTACAACCATCCCCTGAACCACGCGTTGGCACCTGCCTTATACCTGTTGTCATGAGAGGGACTGTCCAAGTGGTTCATGCCAGAGAAAAAGAGAGTTTTCCCAATGTAAATGAACTTAACCTCTAAGGATTTAATACTTCTAGTAATTTTGAAATGATTTTAAAAAATTAAACTTCTTCTTTGCTCCTTAAATTTCCCTGTACCTCACACTGTAAATGAGTGCACAAGAAAGATTAAAAAAAAGATGGCACTAAAATTTTAGCTGTTATTTGAGAATGATGAAAATAGGAGTGATTTTTAAATTATTATTTTTACAAAGTAACATTTATTAATTTTGTAATTAGAAGGAAGAAAGATAATACTCATTTCACAAATATGCTCCAACTTGAAAATGCTTTGAAGATGAAGGGTGAGGTCAGCAGTCCGCTGTGTCAGTAAGGTACTTTAGCCTTGGGTCCTGTACACACTTACAACAGCAGGACAATCTGTTGCTTTGGGAAGAGGTGTCCACAGGGGCTAAGGCACAAAATAAGAGGACTGCATATGGACTGTGTGAAGTGATAAATTCCTGAAGGCCTGCTTATTCTATGTATTTAAAATTTAAAATTACCCATTCAAGCATGGAAAAGACAATTTAGGGTCTTTATAACCAAAGAGGATAAGAATGATCTGTTCTCCTTAATGGAACCCCAGAGACTAGAATTTAACTGTCTCCTGGCTCCATTCCACTTCTACCAACCCAATTTGAGTCTAGAACTCAAAGTACAATTCATCCTAGATTCTATGCACATGTACAAATCATCACATTTGTTTTATCTAGAAGTGTAATGATGACTTAGTGTTGCAAGAAAAGCCCTATGTCTATTCAGAAAATGTTATTTATATTCTAATGGGACCAACCCCTCCCTTGACTTGGCTCTGTAACCATTCTGGTAAAAAGGAGGAATTAAGGTAAATAGGAGGGATTACGGGTTGAAGATGGACAATCACTCAAAACTTAAAAAAAAAAAGTCACTCCACTGCCTAAAGCACTTCAATGATTTCCCATTGCATTCAGAATAAAATTCAAGTTGCTTATCCTGACCTATGAAGCCCCTTCCATTCCTCTGCCTTTCTCAGTTTATCTTATGCCAGTCTCTCTCTGTGCCATCCTCATGGACATGAAGAGTCTTCTTTGGTCTGAAGATTATTCTTGGTTGCTTTATATACTGCTATAATAATAATAAGAAATTTGCCCCCTTTGAATTCCAAATAAGATAAAAGAAGTGGCTGGATGTTATCACAAGTACAACATATCTGTTTGGGAAGTACGGAATACTTCTCAGCCATAAAAAAGAATGAAATTATATTTTTTGCAGCAATATGGATGGAACTGGAGGCCATTATCTTAAGTGATATAACTCAGAAACAGAAATTCAAAGACTGCATGTTCTCCCTTATAAGTGGGAGATAAGTAATATGCACACATGGACATGAAAAGTGGAATAGACATTGAAGACTCGTTGGAGATTTTGGAGACTCCAGTAGACACTGGAAGGGTGAGAGGGAAGTGAGGGATGAGAAATTACCTGAAAGGTACACTGTACACTATTTGGGTGATGGGTACACTAAACGCCAAGGTTTCACCAGCACACAATATATCCATGTAACAAAACTGCACTTGTACCCCCTAAGTCTATTTTTAAAAGTGATTAGAATCCATATGTTCTCCCCAACCGGCATTTGCCAGAACAGTGGTCCCCATGTGCCTGCAGGGACTTGACCAACTATTAGGGCAAAGGCCTGCTACTTATCTACTTCCATGGTCAAGAAAACCACAACAGCTTTGGTGACCAAGAATGTGGAATCCTTTGAGGAACCTCTGCTAGGGTCCAACCTGCAGACCCTGACCCAGCGACGGATGAATGAAGTACACTGACACACAGATATTCTGCTTTGCCAGTCCAGCTGAGTGTCTGAGCCACCTAGAGACTCCCTGGAGAGTACTGTAAACAGTTGCAACTCCTCGATCAGTCAGTGAGACTTGCATTTATTTAGTAAAGATTAATTGACAAAGGTCATAGGAAAACACCATTAGAGGGTAATTGACATTGTGGACTTCCTGAGTAGAAAGCAATTAAGCACCCAGGGTACATCAAAGGTTAGTCTTAGGAAAACAAGTTAGTTAGAGAAACTACTCTACATTATTTTGTGTTTGTGCCTTAAGCGCTCTAGCTCCTACAAAGAGACTCTGGCTGCCTTCAGCCAGACAATCAGAAGCTATGCAAACTCTCAGGCTTTCCAAGAGAGTTTGTGGCTATTGCTATAACTATCATTAATATTTTTCCAACTGGCCTGATTGAACCGCCACAAACCTCAACTTCAGCGGAGAGTTGGAAGCAGGGTAAGGAACTGCAGTTGCCATTGCAACTCATTGAGAACAAAGAGAAACTAAAGGGACTTCAAACTCATTTGAATAACCTTAGTCTCTTTGTGTCCTAGAATATTCTTAAAATACTTTCAAGGTAAATCATGATATGACTCACAGAGGGAAAAGATTTGTCATTTTGGAGACCTTAAAATACTTGATTTTTAAAAACGTGTGCATTTTACTTACCCTTGTGATATAAAGTGCTAAGATTTCACAGGGGTTGTGTAAAAATGTGCATTTTATATTCAGAGAAAAGGCTTCAAGCACAGAGATGTCACTCCAGGGATTCAGTTTCTAGTTGTTATCTTATTGTCAATCCTTTCAGCTTGGTCATCTCTATATCCCCACACACCAGCTCATTAAAGTAAGATATTTGCTATGTTTTATGTATGATATAGAGAAAAGCAGACATCACTTTCCACAACTTATATGTTTCTGAAATAATATGTACTCTTTGTAAGACTCAGAAATCATCCCTCTCTGCTTACCTAATCAAAAAGTAGAAAATCAAATATTTCTGGTATGATGCTGCTTTTCACCATTTTAAATGTGACTAGAAAAGGCTTGCATGCACCTTACTGTAGAAATAAAGGTAGACTACCCACATGAGAACAGGTGATTAATTCAAAGTTTGGGAGTGGGAAAGCTTTAGAGTGAGCAAAAAACGGGAGGGAAAGTATGGGGAAGGCTTCAAGTATGCTCTGATTGCATGTAGTTGGCAAGGGGACGTTGGAAGTAGGTTAACTAGAAGCAGAGTATCTTATGTGGTTGGTTTGGTGAACGTATTTTGCTTTATTTGGTTGGTTCTAAGTTGGAAACAAGGCAAAATAGGGAAGCTAACAGTCATTAATGACATCCTGACCATTTGGGACCAATCACTGCCAATGATGTGGTTTGGCTTCCTGGACTGGTGGCTTCAGAGATTGTGAATCAGAATTCTATTGTCATATCATCTGACCACTATTCATTTGAATATTTATCCTCTCAGCCCCCCATTATCGTCATTCTCTTACTTACGAGAGATTGACCAATTCAGGGGTAGCTAGAAACCCACATCTTCACCACTGTGATATTGCCGAGTGGTCTCCATTGTAAACTATATTATGAGGTCTTCTTGACTTTTTGTTGTTGTGTCAGCACTCAGAGGTGAGGCCAGTTGGACTTCCTGGGTCCAGTGGGGACTTGGGGAACTTTCCCGTCTCACAAGAGGATTGTATAAAGCACCAATCAGCACTCTGTAAAATGCACCAATCAGCAGGATTCTAAAAGTAGCCAATTGCCCGGAGGATTGAAAGAAGGGCATTCTGATAGGACAGGAACAGAATATGGGAGGGGCCAATAAGGGAATAAAAGCTGGCCACCCCAGCCAGCAGTGGCAACCTGCTCCCCGTTCCACGCTGTGGAAGCTTTGCTATTCACAATAAACCTTGCCAGTGCTCAGTTTGGGTCCGTGCCATCTTTAAGAGCTGTAACGGTCACAGCAAAGGTCTGTGGCTTTATTCTTGAAGCCAGCGAGACCATGAACCCACCAGTAGGAACCAACTCCGGACACAGTATGACAATGATCTCCGGTGCGAACAGCTGCACAGTAGAAGGTAAGACTTGGCAGAGGATGTGATGGACCTGCATCATGGCAGGTATGACCAAAGTGTTGCACGTTTTGTAGTTCCGTGTGCAGGGTGGAATGGCGCCCAGCGGCTTTTTCTCCCCTGTTGCTTGGCGAGTGGGAGGGAGGGTTACAGTGTTAGAGGATTCCTTCAGTGCCGCTTCACCAGCTGGAAATCTCTGTGGCTGCACTGACTTCTGTTCCGGCCCTTGCTCAGGCCTGCCGGGTTTTTCTGCCCACTTGGCCCAGCAAGCTGCGCTTGGCTCACATTACTGGCCCAGATCCTGTGGTCAGTGTGGCTGCATGCTCAGCTTGTAGCTGGACTGGGCATGCTGCAATTGGCTTCCATATTGGGCGCTGGTATCTAGATGAAGGGGACGTGGTGGCACCGGAATACTTGGAGATGACAACAACTGCGAAGCCCCAAAGGGTGTTAGGGTTTTGCTTGGGGAGTCCTGAGGTCTGAGTCCCTCGGAAATGTTACAGCTCTCTCTGGTTCCTGCTGCTTGCAGCTCAGTGAACAGGGGTGCGTTACATCTCCTTTGTTACTGCCACCCGCAGCTTGGGGAGTTCCCACAACCAACAAGAATAAGATGTGTGGACAGCAGAGAGTGAGAAAGGCAGAGAAGAATTTTATTGAGCCACAGAAAAGCTCTCAACACAAGAGGGGACTTGAAGTGGGTAGACTTCCGTGTGAAAGGGGGCCTGAAAGCCGGCAGCCATCTGTGTGGCTGAGTATAGGATTTTTAAGGGCTCAGAATGGGGGAGTGCATGCTGATTGGGCCGTGGGTGGTCTTGGAAAAAGCACCATTTATTGGTTAAAAGGCATAGAGGATGTTCTCACTCCAATTGTGGACTCTACCTAGAACTGGCAGTTGGGTTTTCAGGGGTCAGGCTGTCTTCGGCTTAAAGGTCGGGTTTCAAAACCAAAAATAATCACTAGTCCCTGTAAAATGTTACAGAAGCAGAAATTCTAATTTTCCAACCCAGACCAAGAGAACATATAGGCCAGAGACCATGAAGATATGCCTTAGAATCGCAATTATCTTTTTTCCATAAGGAAATGTGAGATGTAGAGCCTGTTTTACTTTGCCTGTTTCGTTGATTCAAATATAGTGAGAAGTATTAGCAATAACACAGAGCTACCATGAGTAGGCAACAAGAAATCCAGAGAAATGTGGTTATTATTACTTGTACCAATGAATTGAGGCTGATTTATATTTCGTATAGGGAAGAGACAATGTCATTAATAACTTCTGCCAGAGTTATTGGTGATAAAACTATTGGTGATAGTTTTCTTACAGTTTTTTTCTATTTGTACAATTTTCACTCTGATTATTCACACAGTGAGTCAGTAACTCCCCCAGGTAGACTGCCTGAATAATCAAGGGTGGCCTCATTTGGAAGCTCCAGTCTGAGATGGAATTTCCAGATCTCCGTTTGGAAACTGGGGTTGACCCATTGATATTTTATAATAGCCTATCTGAATCCTTAGAAACTTCTCCTTTGAAGATTTACATAAGACAGTAACTTTAGGCCGGGCTCGGTGGCTCACGCCTGTAATCCCAGCATTCTGGGAGGCTGAGGCGGGCGGATCACGAGGTCAGGAGATCGAGACCATCCTGGCTAACACAGTGAAACCCCATCTCTA